>NC_083227.1:110199545-110514795 GCF_032191835.1 Heteronotia binoei | reverse complement strand
GGATCTATTTATGATGTCCCGCAAAGGACATCTAAGCTCCCTCAGGCAGGATTTAAGTAGCCAGGAGGGGCATGGGTCTAAATTGCAAGTTGTCGGGCGTGCAGAGGAGAGAATTCCATCGACTTCCTCCAGGCTGAGCGGGTCGAAATGGTCCAGGACTAAACCTGAAGACAGGCACGGAGCCTCCAGTTCATGTACTGTATCTACTGTGATGGGCAGGTCCTGGCGGAGCGACGTGATTTTGTCTGCAAAAAATTTCGCAAAAGCTTCACAGCCTATTTCCAAATTCCCTAACATTTGGCCTGCCCTGGGGCAGCGTAGTTAGATCTCTAATTATTTTAAACAATTTTGCCAGGCGCGAATTTGCAGATGCAATCTTGGCTGCGAAGTAATCTTTCTTTGCAGCCTTGAGTGCCATCTCATATGACCTCATAAGCGTTCTATAAGATGTTCTCGCCACTTCGCCGCGAGTGCGCCGCCATTGCCTCTCTAGTCGTCTGAGTCCTTGTTTCAGCTGGCGAAGCTCCGAGGTGTACCATGGGGCCAGCTTCACACGAGGGCGCAGAGGACGTCGAGGTGCGATCTCGTTGATCGCCCCAGTTAGCCGATCTTGCCAGGCATCAACTAAGGCATCAAGGGAATCACCAGGGAGCCAGGGATCCCGAAGAGCCATCTGGAACCGTTCCGGGTCCATCAGGCTCCGCGGGCGAGCCAAAATAGGCTCTCCGCCCTTACAGGGTTGGTGTAGCGTCTCCATACGGGCTAGGTGATCCGACCATGGCACCGCCTCTGTTGCGATATCGTTCACCGAAATCCCGGACGCAAAGATGTGTGTCCCGCCTGATGTGTGGGAGTCATAATAAATTGAGAGAGTCCCAGTGTCGCCATGGAAGACACTAGGTCCATTGCCCGACTGGAGGCCGCGTCATCGGCATGGACATTGAAGTCACCCAGGACCACAAGCCTCGGGTGCTCCAATGCCCAGCCCGACACCGCCTCCATCAGGGATGGTAAGGCGCTGGCCGGTGCATTAGGCGGACGGTACACCAGCCAGATCGCCAACCCCTCTCCGACATCCCACGCCAGGCCGGCACATTCAGCTCCCTTGATCGTTGGGGCCGGGAGAGCCCGGAAGGAGTAATCCTCCCGTATGAATAACGCTACCCCTCCCCCCTGCCCACTAACCCGCAATTGGTGGAAGACTGAGTAGCCGGGGGGGGGGGGTCATCTGGGAGAGAGCCACTGTCTCCCCTTCTTGCACCCAGGTCTCGGTCACACAAGCCAGGTCTGCATCCTGCCGAAGCAGGAAGTCTCTAAGAGTCTCGGTCTTATTATTTATAGACCTGGCGTTGCATAACACCAATGACGGGCGTGGGCAAATTCTCCTGGTTCCACTACCTGTCACCGTTGGGATGGGAAGTAGACTGGAAAGGTGTCGAGCTCTGTTTTGTCTTGGTCCCCTTCCCCCACTCCTCTGTCCCCTCCCACCGCCATATCTTCCCCTCCCCAGGAGCACTGGAATCCCCTGACCGGGCATTCCCAGCTATGTTCCTATACAATCTGAGATGTAATAGTATGTCTATGCCCACCTAGCTGAATATCTAATCTCTGCTTGAAGGTCAGTTTAATGACTAGCTGTAACCCTGGGAGAAGTTTGAGTTTGCCAACTGCACAGGTACAAAAATGGTTGTAAGCTGCAACACAAGGCAATGAAACTTATCTAACAAGACATAATTGAGCCAAGTCCATCTTGCACAAGCAGCTATTGCACAGCCCAAAGCTGATTGACATGATGTTCAAGTCAGACATGGAGCAGCAATATTCAGGTGAACGAAGGGACCATCAGTTGAAGGTAATCAGATAGGTAGCTCAAGGGTAGGTTCAGCTTTTCCTCTTGGTAGGATCCTGCACTGATTACCTTTACTTAATGCCAGCTACAGGATCAGGACAAAGAAATACAAAATATAATGGAAACAATTGCAAAAATGCAAATAATTCTATTAAACAATAACTATTAAAACTTCAGAGTGATGTTTTATATTACAGAACTGGTTGCTGCATGAGGACTGGAGTAGGGACATTATAGTCATATGGAATTCCTGTTGCCTCTGTGTTATAGTGGCAGCAGCAACATATAAACCACACAAGCCTGTCCCTGTGTGGAAAGTACTATAGTTAGTTTTAATTGTCTTTATTTAGCACTCCTGCTGACTTCAGGACTTGATGAACCTTGGACAGGACAACCTCAGTGGGATCCCTTAGTTTAGAAGAGACGGAATATGCATTCTGAGAATTCTGTCACACTTCCTCTGACCCATTTGGGTGTTCCATGCAAAATAAGATGGCAGGATTGATGAGTTGATATGCCTCTTGTTCTCTTAAAGTCCTGTGTCCCAATCTTGTCACCCTTAGCACTGCTTTGCCCAGTCATCCACTCCCTGTGGTGACCATTAGAGGCCTTCTGGCTCCCAATTATACATCCTTTTGCTTTTTGAACACTTCTGGTCACAGAATCTGACACATCCTTTGCCAATCTCCCACTCTAAAAGAAAGAAAACAACTGGCTGTGTTTTATTAAACTTGCTGATCAAAAGCCAGCTCCTTTGAGGATGAAGAATAGCTGTGAAGAATGATGCCAGAAAAGCAGATCCTCCCAGAGAGAGGGCAAAAGTGGAAGGGGAAGAGCCGAGGAATTGTATTTGAAGGCAGATCCTGTGCAGGATCCTGGAATCTGAATAATTTGCTCCGAAATAGATGACAGACAAGTCTGCTAGGATCTAGGAATACTGTTCTGCCAGGAGTCTACCAAATTCTTGGGATTAATTGGTAACATGCTCTGATAGCCAGCCCTCCACACAGGTCTGGTTTCCTCCATCTTGTCCCCTTCAAATTGTAACTAAACCCAGTCGAATGGTTTGAAGTGAAATCAGGCATTCTTTCTGTAGATCATTCACAGGCCCTACAGCTTTCATTATTCCTCTTTTGCAAGCATGGACCAAGTTATACATTAGTTCATTTCAGCCAATGTTTCTTTTTCCTTCATTTGCCCCATACAAATGATCTGCATACTGGTACTCACACTACCGAGATTATAGAACAAAGTTAGTGTCCAGAGGCACCTTGAAGGTCAACAAAGTTTTATTCAAAAAATGAGCTTTTGTGTGCATGCACACTTCCTTCCCATATCTCAAACTTTGTTCTACTGCTTCAGACCAGGGAGGCCAAACTTGCTTAATGTAAGAACCACACAGAATAAATATCAGGTGTTTGAGAGCTGCAAGACATGAACATCAGATGTTTGAGAGCCACGAGGGAGGGAGGGAAGGATGGAAGGAAGGAAATAGATGGGGAGGGAGAGGTGGAAAAAAAGCAACTTGAACTTTAAATGAATTCTCCAAGCCACTGGCTGGCTTGGCTTGGAGAAGTGATTTAAAGAGACAAATTGTCAAGCATGCTATTTCTGTGTATTAGATCAATACAATTATTAGAATTCAATTCCTCTCTCTCTGCTCTCAAATCTCTTCCTTCCCATAGTTGCATTTCAAAGCTTACTCCCTCCTCCCTTTTTCTCACCTTTCTCAAAATACCGATGCTTGACATTTTGAGAGTGATCTTTTTAGAATTTAACTGAACTGGCAACTTTCTGACTGAATGGCAGACAGAGCTCTAGGTAACAGTGAATTCTCGAACCCTCTGAAGAGAGGACGAGGCAAGAGCAGAGAAGACAAGATCAAGGTGCGGACACCCCCGTGGAACATACTAGATGCTCATAGGGCCGCTGAGAGAGGGTCTCCTCTGCATGTGCAGCAACTTCTCGTCACCCACCAAAATTGGGAACCGCGAACCTCTACCAACTTAATGGAGGAGGCAGCAGCCTGGAGGGAGGCCATCCTGATGTGACATTCCCGTAGAGTAAGAGTGATGATTGGGGAGAGTGGCCAAGAAAGTGCTCGCGAAAGCGCATGACCCATCAATGGCGGGAAGCGAGAAGAACCCCGACCTAACAAGGGAGAGGAAGATGAAGCTCCAGAGCAACCTGGCCCTGATGGAGAGGAGGAAGAGGTCGAACCCAATGTTTAAGGAATACTCCAGACGGTGAGAAATGAGATGGCAAGGAGTCTGAGGGATGAGATTCAAGCCAATGCCACCTTCATGGTGCAAGAGATTAGGAGACAGCTCGATCGGGTACTGAGACCCGCCGACCCGAGGGGAGCACCAATACCCCCCCCCCTGGTGAGACAACCTGCCGCACCACTGATGCCAGCCCTGATGCCACCACAAATGGTACCACTGCTGGTCCCTTGAGATTATGGCCGAGGATGGGAGCTAGACGCGACGTTCGATGGGGACCCCGAAGAAGTGGAGTACTTCTCTATCCAAGCCAATAGTTACATGCACTATTGGGGGAATATATTTCCTGATGAGTTCAGTTGAGTAGACTACCTGAGGTCGAAGCTGAAAGGGGCCGCCAAACAATGGTACATGAGTCTGTATGAGACCAAAAGCCCCCAACTGGATACTGTGGCCGCTTTCCTTCAAGCGCTACTCACGCAGTACAAAGACCCACTCCAGGAAACTTGAGCACTGACAGCATTACGTGACATGCAACAAGGGTCGAAATCGATGCGTGAGTATTTTGTGCAAAGTCTGGGGTTGGAACGAACTAATGAAAATAGAACAGTTCCAGAGGAGCCTGAATGTGAGCGTGCTGGATAGCTGCAGCAAGCTCGTCCCACCACGCTGGTGGGATGGGTGCAATTAGCAGGTGAAGCAGAGACCAATATGAAGAAAGTGGCCCTGCAACATCAACAGCAGCAAGGGAGCAAGGGGGGACGTGAGTCTCGGTCGGGGGCAAAACCTGAAGGGAAGAAAGTGAATCCCCCCGGGGGAACCAACAAGCCAGCCACCCCATGACGTTTCCGATGTGGGGATCTAAATCATCTGGCGGCTAACTGCCTGGAATGACCTCGAGGCCCCCCCCTCACTCCAAAGCCCAGCACATTGGCACCAAAAAGACTACCAGTCGTCCTAAAGAATTGGCGAAAGGGAGCACCATGGACACCACTTCACTGGATGAAGAAACCATCATCATTGATGAGCTGAGCGAGATGTCCTGGGAGGACGAGCCGGCGGGAAACGGGAACGACCTGCATTGAGAGGTGTTGAGCAGCAGGTCGTGGAACTAACGGCACCATTAAGGGTGAGAATAACCAGATCTTTATTCTTTGTCCCATTGACTTTATTAAACTCGAAGCTAAAGAGATTTGTACATATGCGGGCCCTGATTGATTCAGGATGCACCAGAGAAATAATTACGCCCAAGTTAGTAGAAGCTTTGGGTCTCCCCAAGATCCCTTTACCACAACCCATACAATTTAAGCAAATGGACGGGACAGTAATGAAATGGGAATCATGCATTGATCAAACTCAAGCAGCGCCTGTGGGCATAGAAAACCACTGGGATACCAAACTCTTTGTAATAGCCCCTTCAGCATCTTTAGATGTGGTATTAGGAGTAGGGTGGTTGGTGAAACATGAACCAGACATTAAATGGGGAGACCAGACTATAGACTCTACCGATAATAAATGCAAATGCCACCAATGGGACAAGACTTGGGGCATGGAGCCACCCCCAGGAACGAAAGACTATGTCTAACAGTAGAAAAAGTACGCTCCATCCCCAAGGAGTATAAGGACTTAAAAAGGGTGTTTAGCGAAGAGGAAGCAGGCGAACTCCCCCCCCCCCACCAGAATACCGACTGTGCTATAGAACTGATCCCGGGGCAAGAGCTCCCTAAAGCTAAACTGTATTCCATGGGGTGGGCAGAGAAGGCCAAATTACGGAAGTTTTTAGATAAAAACCTAAAAAGAGGTTTCATCAAACCTACAACAGCTCCACATGCCGCCCCAGTATTGTTTAGAAAGAAGGATGGGGGGGGGGGGCTTAGACTTTGTACGGATTTTTGAGGAATCAATGGGATTTCTGCCTCGAATGCCTACCCTATCCCTCTAATTAAGGACCTATTAAGCACAGTATCTGAGGAGAAAATCTTTACCAAACTAGATTTGTGAGATGCTTACTTTAGAGTGTGCATAAAAGAAGGAGACGAGTGGAAGACTGCATTCAATACTCCCATGGGACAGTTTGAGTACTTAGTCATGCCATTTGGATTACAAGGGGCTTCCGGAGTTTTTATGAATTTCATAAATGAAGTACTGAGGGAATACTTGTATAAAGGGGTCGTAGTGTACCTGAATTATATAATTATTTATTCCAAAGATTTACAATCCCATGTGAGATTAGTATGGGAAGTACTCAACACTCTGTACGAACACAAGCTGTATGCCAAATTGTCTAAGTGTGAGTTCCACAAAACAGAACTGGATTACTTGGGGTACAGAGTGTGCAGGAAGGGGTTAGCGATGGACCCCGCCAAGATACAAGCAGTACTATATTGGGAAGCCCCCGAGAACACGTAGACAGCTCCAATCTTTCCTCGGTTTCATGAATTTTAATCGTAATTTCAGTCAGGGATTTGCACACACCATGTTACCATTGACGGACCTCCTCAAAACAAAAGGGAAAGGCCTGGAAGCAAAGAGACCAGGCGCAAAACTAGAATGGACAGCCAAGTGTCAAGAGGCGTTTAATAAACTGAAAAGACTATTCACTAGTGAACCCATTCTTAGTCACCCAGATGAGTTATGACCCTTTTTGGTCCAGTGCAACACCTCCGATGTCGCTGTAGGAGCGATTTTAATGCAATCAGATGATGAAGGGAGGCTAAGGCCCTGTGCATACATTTCTAAAAAATTTTCCCAGGAGCAGCGGAATTGGTCCATGTGGGATAAAAAGGCATTTGCAGTGACATTTACGTTAAAAACCTGGAGGTCTTGGCTACAGGGAGCCAGAGTCCCATTTGAAATTTGGACAGATCATAAAAACCTAGAGGCATTCACGAGGCACTGACTGAGAAGCAAATTCGGTGGGCGGGATTTTTTGCCAAATTTGATTTTACCTTAAAACACATCCCAGGCTCCAAAAACGTTTTGGCGGATGCTTTGTCCCAACTTCCTCAACACAACAGTCAAAGAGAAGAAGTCATTGACTCCATTATATCACCCAATCATCTAGTGGCGGCAGTTACTACTAGATATAAAACGAAAAAAGGAAACATAGAAGAGAAGTGGGGAGGAGAAAGGCTGATCATCGAGGTGGAAAAGGAGGGAGATAATAAACCAGATGGGTTTATTAAAGGAGAAGGAGGATTCTGGTACTGAGAAGGGAAACTGTATGTACCGGAAAGCCTCCGAAAGGAGGTGCTACAATTTTGTCACAGTAGTAAACTTTCGGGGCACTTTGGTTATGTGAAAACTTTACATTTGGTGAACTGACAATTTTGGTGGCCACATATGAAAAAAGATATCTCGAGTTATGTAGCCCCCTGCCCAGTGTGCATAATGGCCAAGAAAAGGGGAGGAAAACCCCCAGGATTACTACAACCATTAGAAACTGCCGGGAGACCGTGGTCAGTAGTCTCCATGGACTTTATTGTGGAGCTCCATATATCCCAAGGAAAGACCGTGATATTGGTGGTAGTGAATACTTTCTCAAAACAAGCCCATTTTATCCCGTGCCCACAACTGCCCAATGCAAAAAAGCTAGCCTACCTGCTTTTCCAACACGTTGTTAAATTACACTCCTTCCCTGATAAGATTATTAGTGACAGAGGACCGCAGTTCGTTGCCAACTTCTGGCGGGAGTTTTGTAAGTTAACAGGCATGGAGCAAGGTCTGAGCTCCGCGTACCATCCTCAGACTGATGGACAGATGGAGAGAGTGAATGCCCTTCTAGAACAGTATTTACAGTGCTACATAAATTACCACCAATCCAATTGGGTAGTTGCCATTTGCGGAGTATGGATATAACAGCAGTGTCCACAGTTCCACAAAGACCTCTCCTTTCAGAGTAGTGAATGGTTATGAAGGAAAACCTTTTCCCTTGCTACCAGGGGGAACTGCCTCAGAATTACCCTCATCCTTTGAACATTGGTGGGGAAACTTAGGGAAAGTGTGGAAGGTAATACAAGAGAACTTGGAAACGGCTAAAGACACTTATAAAAGACACTATGATAAAAACCATGTTCCAGTATGGGACTTCAAAGTAGGGGAAACCGTTTTCCTATCAACTAAGAACTTACCCATGTCTCAGCCTTCAAGGAAATTAGCTTACAAATTCCTGGGTCTGTTCAAGATAAAGAGAGTCATCAATAAAGTTACCGTGGAACTAGAACTACCAAAAATGTTTAGTAAAATCCACCCTGTCTTGGCACCCTTGACCACAAGCTCCACAACCTATCCAGATTGGGAATCAGAGTCACCATGAAGTTCAAGAAATTCTAGATGCCAAATTAAAAAGAGGGGTGTTTTTTCCGTTCAGGGCTGTCTCTGGGTTGAGAAATTCCTGGAGATCTAGGAGTGGAGCCTGGAGAAGGCAGGGTTTGGGGATGGGGATGGGAGGGACTTCACTGGAGCATAATGCCAATAGATTCCACCCTCCAAAGCAAGCATTTTCTCCAGGGGGACTGTTCTCTGTAGTCTGAGGATTACTTTTAATTTTGAGAACTCTCTAGGCCTCACTGGGAGGTTGGCAACCTAGGCAGGACAGTCTCCTGTCCATCACAATCTCATTTTCAGACAGTCCATGGCAATTGGAACAGGGTTTATACAAATATCTTTGGTGTTGTTTGGGGTTCATTTCCCCCCCACAATTATAGTTCATTTCTGTGTTTTTATTATGTTTTGGTTTGCCCACTGTACTCAGAACCTAGATGCAAGTTTCTGACTGAAATAACAAATCAATTGTATTTGGCCTCTGATATGGATAAATTAATATTTCTGTTATTAGATATTGACTCTACGGTTTCTTATAAGGTAGCACTTTTTGCTTTGGCTGCTAGTATAATCAGGGCAAAGGCAGTGTCCAATAGACAGTAAAATGATGTTGTTAACTGGACTATTAGAGCCTGGTTATGGAATCATGGGGTTGCTGTATGTAACTAAGATTTTGAATAATCTAATATGTTAATCTTAGAATCCTTGACTGCTTGTAAATTACTGTAATTGCAATGGCCAATGGTTTTACGCAATAAATTTTTACTGTACTGTGTTTTTATTATTATATGTTTTTGTTTTCATTATTCTGTTCTTTGTTTCCAGTGCTTTCAAGAGGAAATTCATTTCCAGCTTTAATATTTAACATGTTTATTTTCTACTCAATTTGCCAGTGAGATGTACAGTGGCTGGTATGCACAGAAACTTTCAGCACAGTCCTCTTCAGTGGCAAGATCTGTAACTCTGCTGGTTGGAAAAAATCCTTGTTATATTATCTGCCTACTCATACTCTGCCCTCTTTCCCCTTTCTGCTGTCTTTCTGGGACTTCCAAACAGCAGGGTTCCAGAAATTACTGAGGATTAATAATCATTTCTGAATATTGCCATCTGTCTTCATTTTTTAAAACATTCAGATTAGAAAGTATATTCAAGAAAGGGGCACTAGTGGTTTGATTTTTATTAACATTATCTAAATGCATATCCTTAATATCTGGCCCAAGTTCTTTGTCTTTAACTCTAGAATGCATAGTATTCTTTATCAACAGGAGAATCATAATTGTGGTATAGGGGGCAAAGGACTATGGTGGTAGCTGTGTATGTTTCCCGCCATGACTGTAACTGCATAAGAGACAGAAAAAGAGATTTAGCCATATCTGTAGGCATACTCCCAACCAATTTGCTCCTTCCATGCCAGGGAAAAGAAAAATGTGTACATATGCACTATCAAATAGCTCTTTTCCAGGATAGAAAACAAAGAGAAGCAGCAAAGGGATGTTGCATGTGTTAAGCACTCATAAATCTGGTGACAGATTATTTGTCCTATGAAGCTCTCCCACAAACACTGATTTCAGAAATAGGCTTTTGGGACATAGTGCTTCTCAGAACAACTAAAGGCTTTCTCCTGGGAGAACGTGAATCAATTAATCTACCAGCATCTGAGCTGGCACAGGGTCTGAATCACCTCCGTTTCATGTGGGGAAGCATTTGTTTGAAATTGCCTCCATGTGATGGTGAGAATTGCAGAACACACCACAAGGACGCCTGACAATCAGCCCTTTCTCTGATGTGATGGGTTCTGTGTTGTTTCAAGAAGAGGGAGGGAGGCTGTTTCTGATATGAATTCCATATATCATCTTTCACCTAAGAGCTGACCTTTAGCAAAGGTGAATAAGAGTATTGTTTCATACACCCAGACTATCTCTCCATGCCCTGTCAGAAAAGCCCTGCTGGAGTGCTTGCCCTCAACCTCCCCTTTCTTTTAAACTGACTAGTGTTTTGCTCAGGGAAATGTTGACAGCTTTGCAACAAGATTCGCCACCTGACCAGATTCTTTTTTTAATGCCCAAGACGTTTTGTTTCAAAACTACTGTTTCTTTAAGGCTTGGACTTTTTAAAAAAACCAAAATGTTGTTAACACAGGCCATTCTTGTACATGTTTATGACTTCTGGGCTTGTGGATTCCTTTGCTGCAGTGACACGTGCCTTCCTAATACATGTTTATTATTGTAAGGGTCAGAAAGCAGCTCTTTCCAACTCTCTAATAACGTTTAGATCAAAAACTGCAGGAGAAAAGCACTATTAATCACTACTAGTTCCTTGGCACCGAAGGCCGGCTCTCCTAGCAGAGCTGCCAGCCATTCCTAAAGAGGCATCACCCATTTTCTAGTCCCTCCTCTGCCTTCCAAAGTGTGAAGTCATGCCTTTGACATGAGCAACACTGCCCTATTGCAGTTATCAGGTGGGGCACTGCAGACACCCCCAATTAAATGAGCTGTTTATAACGCCATCAGATGGGCTGCTTATAACACTGGCAAGGCAAGGCCAGGGTGCAGTTGCTAACCTGACCTGTGTGGCATGGTTGCTCAGTACAAGGAACATTGATTGCTGGAAGCCTAGGCAACATCTTGTTCTATCTAAGGTTGTAAGGGAAGCTACCTGAGTGGCAGGATTAGCAGCATTATTGATATTGTGTGGCTGTAGACCAATTTTTGCTTGCAAAAGTTCCCCTTTGATGTCAGAAAAAGATACTTGCAGATATTGGGTTGTTGTCTGAATGTGTACTGGGAAGTTCTTGCAGGATATATATGAGACTAGAGGTAACCTATTTACTAAGGGAAATATGGCAGTTTCCAGGACCAGTCAATGATTGTGAAGCAGAGAAATAACGAGGTCTGCACAGACTTACTGGTATGAAACAAGGTTTACTTTTGGCACTAAAAGCAGAACTTAGTCGGCCATAGGCCCCCAAAATGACTAAGTTCCCATCATTCTACATACAGACCGTTTTATTCATACAGGCTTTTCTAATTCAACATTCTCCACACCCCTGTAACTTCTAGTACTTTTCCACTCCTCCTGTCTCCTTCCTTTATCAACTCCAGCAAGAAGCTTCTCTGAGGCCCCTTTGTTATCTAATACACATCCAGAGGCCTCAATGAGGTCACTGTCTCTTTATCTAATATAAAACCTTGAATTCATACCCACTTGGGGCTGTCTGTGCTTCTAACGAAGGGTTGCATCAGACACCCTCTTTTTGAAGGCAGAAACATGCTTTTATTCATTATCATAGGGGTATTCATTAATTATTCAGGGGTCCCCCTTCAATTGATTAACTAGATGTTTTCATTTGGATGCCACCCCAGTGGGTGAAACATTTCATCAAATTGTGATGAACTGGGTATTTTCCATTTATGGTGTCCTGTCCTCCATTATCTAGGGTAGTTATAGGCCTGAGAATCACTGCCATGTAATCCTCTCTACCCAGTCTTTCCATACTGATAGGGTTGCCAAATCTGTGTTGAGAAATTCATGGAGATTTCGGAGTGGGGGGGGAGCTGTGGAGCAGCCATAGAGCATTCTATAGAATGATATAGAATCCACCATCCAAAGCTGCCAGGGGAACTGATCTCTGTGTTGGAAGAGAGGAACTTGGCACTGTCCTTCTGCCTCAGTCTCCAAAGGGAGTTACAAGAGACAGACAGATAGACAGGGAAACTGTGGGGTGTTCTTCCTGTTTACTCTTCTGCCACTGTCCCCTTGAAGTGTAGACTGACACGTTCCTAGGGAGCAATTTCCTCTCTTCTGAACTCACACTTCGGGCGTTTTCGCACTTACCTTTTACTGGCGCGACCACCCTCCTCACGCCGACGGATCTGCAGGGATTTCGCACCAGAAGCGCCGGCGCAGCCAAAAGAGCCGGCAACTTCCGTCGCGGAGCCAGCTCAAACGGAAACCGCCAAGAAACAGGAAAACGTTTGAGCTGGCTCCGCGACGGAAGTTGCCGGCTCTTTTGGCTGCGCCGGCGCTTCTGGTGCGAAATCCCTGCAGATCCGCCGGCGTGAGGAGGGTGGTCGCACCAGTAAAAGGTAAGTGCGAAAACGCCCTTCCTCTCTCACACACAAAGGAGCATGTTGCTCTCTATCTTTGAACAATGGCTGCAGGGGCACTCTTGCCTGCATCCATACCCATCCAAGGTAGTTAGAATAAATCCTATCTCTGTCTCTTATCTATACTGTCTAGAATAGAGTTCCATATAATAAAGAACTCTTATTAGTTTAAAATGTGATCACTGGCTCTGTGTAACTTTGTAAGTCTGCTAGCACAGTGGTCCCTAACATTTTTGGCCCTGGGGACTTGGAAATTGGCATCTGCGCTCCACTTTTTCAATGGAAAGCTGGCATTCAGCAGTTTTTATCTAAAGGATGGGTTACTTTGATTTTTCCAGTGAACAATTCATTGAAGTGGTGGGAAATTTCCCATCACAACTTCACCTCACACATCATCATTCTTCCTTCCTTTTCACATCTTGCTCTGGAATGAGATGGACTTTATGTTGGAAACTGAGAATGAAGAAGCTTTTATCAGTTAATAATCCCTACTATATGGGCTGCTGCCAAGTCCCCCCAACTCCCCAAAGGCATAATTATTCCCTCAATTTCTCCCCCTTTTAACAAACTTTGTATTCATCATGGTTTTAGCTGTGAAACTAGTCCATCCCTGCAGGTATGATGAGTAGGCTGGACAGCTAACATACCTGTCAAATCCTGCTGATTGCAGTGTTTGTCTTGGCTGCTGTTTGATGTTGTCCCATCAGCCATCACTGCCACGAAGGGATGAAGGAATCTCCAGGATGTTGCTGTGAAGCTAACAGTGAAAATACTCCCTGTCAAAAATGATGGATTTGATTCTGAGTGAGAGTTGAGGCAAGGGGAGGAGGAGGAGAAGTTTGAATAAAAGGAATGGGTGCAACTGAAGAGGCTAATCTAGTACTGGCTCAGGGGAAAATAGAAGCCCCTACCCACCCCCCACCCCCACACAGCCCCATTACTATCTACATGATGTACTTTTGGGAAACCTAGGTGGTGAGGAAGGTACTTAGAAAGCAACACAGAGGCAACAAGGTAAGATTAAGAAGGGTTTTCTGTTATTGCCACCTTGCAAATGGGTAAGATCAACAATTGCCCATACATGTACATTCTCTGTTGTGGCCCCCACCTTGTGCAATGACCTTCCTGAGCAGGTTAGAAAGGCTTCCACTCTCCTGGCTTTGAACACATGAAATTGACTTAAACTGAATTAGATGCTTGGTCCATCAAGATCAGTATTGCCTACTCAGACTGGCAGCAGCTCTCCAGGGTCCAAAGCAGAGGTCTTTCATGTCTCCTATTGCCTGGTCCTTTTAGCTAGAGATGCTGGGGATTGGATCTGGGACCTTCTGCATGCCAAGCAGATGTTCTTCCATTGAGCCACAGTCCCTTCTCAAAAACTCTAAAACAGAATTGTTCAGGAGGGCTATAGTATAATTGAATGGTTTAGGAAGCTGCTTTTATAAAGGGAATGAGGCTGTGGACTATACTACTGCATACAGTTGTATTATCTGTTTGCTGTTTTTATTATGCTCCTATTCTACATTGTCTTCTGCTTATGTAATATTATTTCCTGAATTAACATATCACATCTAATACTTTTCCCCTTATTTCAGGTTTCAAAATCCTTCTCTGATTGTGTTGCTTATTAGATGTCACATCCTGTTAATTGCATTATGTTGCACTGCATAAATTGCCTTGAGTCTCACTGATAAAGATGTACTATTAATATAATAAATAAATAAATAACTGAAAGATGAGTAACAATAGAGTGAGTTTATGCCATCAAAAAAACAACCTGTTTTGTAACAATATATACTAACATGAGGAAGTACCCCATTCAGTGTCCTTGCTAAAAGTGGGAAACAATCTTATAGTTAATTTTGTGGGTGGCAGAATGGGCAGAGAGGAAGAGAGACAGAGGAAATGAGTCACTCTAAGGGTGTGGGTGGAGGGAAATGAAGGGGCAACATTAGTAGTAGTGCTTGTGGCCTCCCAAGCACCCAAATTATTGCATGTATTCCATAAAAACATTAGAATTGCCTTGCTGGATTAGACCCAGACTTTATCTAATCCAGCATTTTGCTTCCCCCAGCAGTCAGTCAGATGCTTTGGTAAAACTCACAAGCAGTACATGATAGCCCATGGTCATCTTCTATTGCTCATCTCCAGTATCTGCTGCTCAATGGTTCAATTAAACAGTCATGGTTTCATGCCATCCTAGGGGGCCTTGGCAAGAGAATGATAATAGAAAGGGAAGATTCAAAGGGCCCAAACTCTCTGAAGGGTTTCATTGTATCCACTTTCTCTCAGCATTAGCTTCTGTCTGAGAGAAGCAGAATGAGGCAGGAAGAGCTTCCTGTTCTCATGCAATACTCCAACTGTGTTAATGGCTGTGTGAGGGGATTGCAGGTGGGAGCCTCAAAGGCAATAGTTTTGTGAAATGGGATGGGATGAAAGACTCAGTTTCATGTGTCCATGACTACTGCTGCTTCCTCCAAGGTCTAACATTCCTTCCAAGAGACTTATCTGAGTTGGGAATGGGAATGGCTTTAATCAGGCCCTGGTCATTTCTAGAGCCCTCTCCTCTTTTAAAAAGAGCCCCATGGTGCAGAGTGTTAAAGCTGCAGTACTGCAGTCCTAAACTCTGCTCACGACCCGAGTTCGATCCCTGGCGGAAGCTGGGTTTTCAGGTAGCTGGCTTGAGGTTGACTCAGCCTTCCATCCCTCCGAGGTCGGTAAAATGAGTACCCAGCTTGCTGGGGGGAAAGTGTAGATGACTGGGGAAGGCAATGGCAAACCACCCCATAAAAAGTCTGCCGTAAAAACGTTGTGATACAACAACACCCCAGAGTCGGAAACGACTGGTGCTTGCACAAGGGACCTTTCCTTTTCCTTTCCTTTCCCTCCCTCTTTTTCATTTTTGCTGCAGCTTATCTTGCCATCACTTCTAATTCCTTTTCTATGAATAGTTGCATGGTTCATACCTGCCTTCAGCTTACACATTAACCCAGTCCAACTTTTCTTCAAGGGCTCTCCATCACCAAATACCATCCAAAGAGGCCAAAACTACAAGTTAAGTGGCTGCCATCAGGCCATCTGTATCTGGATGTCAGGTGTTGCTGGGAGCATTCTTTGCATTGTACTGGCAAGGAGAGACCGCAATGTCCCAGAAAGACTCACCCATGCCCTTAGAAGTCTCCATTGCACTCACAGCATAATTTTGCACCCTGTTCAGTTCTCTGGTGCATATTAGTAAAGCGCAATGTTCAAGAGACCAGACATCACTTTGCACTCTGTTTTACACCTTTGCTCAACAAGGGTTGAGGAAGTATTCAGTTTATGTTTCAAATGAGCACACCAGCTTCTGCACCAGCATTTTCAAGGCAGAAATGATGTTGCAATTTGTTTTACTTTTTTCTTATTCATTGAAAGCATGTATGAGGATCTGAACTAGGGCTTTCAGTATGAAACACTGAATAGGGTCATGAGCATGGCTATCAGTTTGCATTATGATAGCTCAGTTTAAGGCAGATATCCCTTGACAGAATGTTTTCCATTTTCCTCTTTCCTCCTTGCCTTTTTGTAAGCAGGAAGTCAAGTTGGTATTTGAACCTGAAATATTGAATCCTGTCCTGAATGTGTGTTCCATATTTCACTTTTGTAACTAAATATCCAAGAGAGCTATTTCATTACAAATAAGTGGAAAGCCTAACAGGTTTGCAAAACCAAAGGCATCACTTTATTTGGTGTTATTTCTCATTGGTCAAGATTGACACAACACACATTAAAATGGCCAATGGCAACGCAGTTTTCTTTTGGAAAATCCAGTTTTCTGGTGTTTTCTGGTTTTCTTTCATGTTAGTGGGAAAAGAATACTTCCAAATATTGACTGTGAGACACCAAAATCTTCACCTCCTTGCCCTGGTTAAAGCATTCCTTCCGTGCCAAGGAAAACTACAGTGAAAGAGAGACAGATGTTTGCAATTAGCTGTCTGACATTCTCTCTGCCCTCCTGCTATGACACTTCCCAAGGCTGGAGAGGGAAACGTGCATCAGAAATTCAGGTTCCAAGCCTGTGCAATGCAGTGCAAAGTTACAGACCTGTCATCACTCCTGGAATGAAGGAGGCCAAATGAGATCTAGGATTACACTACTCTTCACCTTATAATAAAAGGCCGCACTCAGACAAGTGGTACCCAGGAGAAGCATCTCTTATCTCCTTAACACAAAGGTGGAGATGCAAGTGGGGAATCAGCAAGAAAAGCTCTGGAAAACAGTGACTGTGACTTTTCTAATTGCAGCTTCGTAAAGGACACGGTGAAATTCTGTTGTTATCACTCCCTCTGTGGAGACAGGGCACCACTTCACATGGCAGGCATAGTGTAAAAAGCAGCTTTCCTCATGTGCCAACATAATTGTGAGAGAGTATGGCACTGATGTGGAAATTATTCATGTGATTAGGCTAATGCACAAAGTAATTGGTTTTCAAATATTAGGTCTGCAAATGAAAACATTTGCCAAAAGACTCCACAGTGGGATGATGGCATTTGAATTGTCATTAAGAATAAGCAGCTGAATCAGATTTCTTCCCTCCCAAATCTCACTAGTCACCTTTGGCAAACAGCTTATTAAATGTTGGGACAGCCAGAACTGGTTCTGCATAAGTCATGAAAACCAGACCCAAATAAAATCTGTTCTGTGTTATTCAATAAACCACACAGTAAACTTGTGGCAAGAAGGCAAATTGCTTAGCTTATGCAAAGTGTTATTTCTTCTACAAAATCCAGAATGAATTTCAGCATTCAGCCACTGAGCAACTAACCATCTAGTCAGATTGAGACTGCAGCAGGAAACATAATTATTAATGTTGATAGAATTCTTTAGGCTTTGGGTAGGTTCATTTGAAATCTATTAACCAGAGGAATTAGCTTTATTTTTAATGAGGGAAAGAAAGAAAGAAAGAAAGAAAGAAAGAAAGAAAGAAAGAAAGAAAGAAAGAAAGAAAGAAAGAAAGAAAGAAAGAAAGAAAGAAAGAAAGAAAGAAAGAAAGAAAGAGAGAGAGAAGAAAGAGTCCAGCAATGGGCAGGCAGTTCTGAAAAATGAAGAGGAGTTGTTTCAAATGCTTCTTCCAACCCACAAAAACCACACTGATATGAATCCAAGGACTGGAATCAACGGGACAAATTAGTTGCAAATAAGTTAAATCACATTATTTTCAATGGAATTTAAAGCAGTAAAATTATTTAGAACATTTTTATGTTGCCTCTCCAAGAAATCTGCTCAACGTGGCTAACAAAATATGGGGGGGGGGACCCTAGCAGATAAAATTAGTTACAAATTAACAAGTTATTTGCACAGCATTTAAAAATCAGCATTAAAAAACCAAACCAGAGTGCAAGTATAGCATAAAGCATCTCTAACAGCTTTTTCAAGAGTCTCATAAAACAAGGGTTTAGCAGACTGCAAAACAGACTGAAAGATTAACCCCTAATTTAAAAGCTGGTTAAAAAGGAATATTTTAGCCTGGCTCTAAGTGGCCTCACAGATGAGGTGTCACCATTGAAAAGTCCTGTCTCCAGTTATTACTTTCTTCACTTTTGCAGGCAGGAACACAGAGAGCAGGGCTAATGACTAGGATCTTGACATGATTTTTCAAAGGCAGCCCCACATAGAGCACATTACTGTAATCTAATATGGATGCAGTCAGAGCAGGGATCACTGTAGCCAAATTACATTTTTCAAAGAATGGTGGTAGCTGGTATATCAGCCAAACCAGATAAAAGGTACTACATGCCATGGAAGAGGCATGGGCTTCTACCCATAGGCCAGGATCCAACAGCACTCCCAAGCTATGGATTTCAAAGTGCAACCCCCTGCAGTACAGGTGGTGTCCTCAGTCTTCCATTAATTTTGAGACTGACCAACAATACCTAAGTCTTGTATGGACTGGGCTTCAGTTTATTGGCCCTCATCCATCCCATTACTTTCTCAAGGTACCTCCACAGACCCATCTAACTCAGCTGTTAAGGAGAAATAGAACTAGGTGTCATCCACAAAGTGGAGATTCTAACTCCAGATCATGTAGATGTCAAACAGCATGGGGGAACAAGACAGACTTCAGTGAGACCCCATAGCACAAATTCCATGGAGCTAAGTAGCAGTCCCCAGAATCGCCATATGGAGTTGATACAAATAAGTTTTCTTGGAGATGAACCATTCTGTGTATAACACAAAGACTTTTATCAATGACAGTTATTAAATGTTATGATGGTGTGAAACTTTATAATAATAGCATAGGCGGGTAAAACTCGGTTGCTTCTGCAAATAAAAATTTCCTGAATCTGCAGCCAAGTTCATGGTCCATAAAACAGATAGTGGAGATACACTTTTAACGGTCTGTTGTTTGTCTATCCTTACCATGGAGCAGTTCTGCTGCCTTGTATGGGGAAGAGGAAGTGTGTGTTGTAAGTAAGTTGTTGTCTATGTTATCTAAAACATAAAGCTGCATATACATTAACATTACTAAGATGTCTTACAGCACCAATGATATTTATAAATACTATTGTTTAAAATACAATACTGCTTATGAAAGGTAATGAAAGAAGACAGTGTTAACTGTTGCACTAGCACACATGAACTATGAAAGGTGATCATATACAAGTCAAGACTTTTCAACCCACATAGCTGCATAGAATACAGAACGTTTTCATTTTCAGAATAGCTGCGTCAAAATCACTCACAGCATGACAGTTTTAGCAGTATCAAACACACATCTCCTTTTCAATGACTTTTTTTTTACTTCTCTACCAAGAATGTCCTCTCATCACATTGCCTTCATTTACCATCGCTAACCATTGCCTTCAGTGATGTGACCTGAAAGAGTACATATCATTGCCACCCTCATCAGTATATAAACTATGATTGACTGTGATCATCCATGCAACTCACCATGGAACAAGCAATTAGGTAGAAGTCTCCCAACAAAACAACGGCAGCCGGGAAAAACAACAGCACTGAGCACGATTTTAAAAAAGATTAATATTGTGTTAAGTGTCTTCAGTAAAAACATCTGCCCAACTGAAATAGCTATTTTTGATGACAATCAGAACTAGGGAACATTCCATGCAGCCTTAGTTTTCAGTATTATAATAGAAGAAGCTATACCTGCTGAAATTATTCCTTCTACACACAGCTAACAGCAAAATCAGATGCTTAGAATATAGCAACTCTAATAAGATGCCTTACCTACAGGACAATTTATTATTTATTTATTTATTTATTTATTTAGAATTTATATCCCACCCTTCCCACAAGTGGCTCAGGGCGGCTTCCAACATTAGATCCAACATAAATTAAACAATTTTAAACATGTAAGGGAATAACTTTAAAACAGATAAAACAGATAAAACCATAAAAATTAATAAATATTCCAATATATACAGAGATCTGGCAGGTTGCATTAAAATTCTCAAGCTGGGTGTAGGCTAACCGGAAGAGGGTTGTTTTACAGGCCCTGCGGAACTGAACAAGGTCCCGCAGGGCCCTCACCTCTTCCGGTAGCTGATTCCACCATGTAGGGGCCATAACAGAGAAGGCCCTTTCTCTTGTGACTTTCAAGCGGGCTTCTTTCGGCCCAGGGACAGTAAGGAAGTTTTGTGATCCCGACCTCAGTACTCTCTGGGGAACATGCGGGGAGAGACGGTCCTTCAGGTAGACAGGTCCCAAGCCATATAGGGCTTTAAAGGTGATAACCAGCACCTTGTACCGGACTCGGTATATCACTGGAAGCCAGTGCAGAGTCTGAAGACCCGGCTGAATGTGCTCCCACTTTGGGAGGCCCAATAACAGCCGGGCCGCGGCATTCTGCACCAGCTGCAATTTCCGAGTTCGGGACAGGGGCAGCCCCATGTAGAGGGCATTACAGTAGTCCAACCTCGAGGTGACCGTAGCATGGATCACTGTTGCTAGGTCGTCGCGCTCCAGGAAGGGGGCCAACTGCCTTGCCCGCCTAAGGTGAAAAAACGCGGACTTGGCAGCGGCTGCTATCTGAGCCTCCATCTTTAAGGAAGGCTCCAATAACACCCCCAAGCTCCTGACCCTGTCCGCCGCTATCAGCGGTACACCGTCAAAAGCTGGTAGGGGGATTCCCCCTCCCGGGCCGCGGCGACCCAAGCAAAGGACCTCTGTCTTCGCAGGGTTAAGCTTCAGCCCGCTCAGTCTGAGCCATTCAGCCACGGCGTGCAATGCCCGATCTAGATTTTCCGGGGCGTAGGTTGGCTGGCTGTCCATCAGTAGATAGAGCTGGGTGTCATCAGCATACTGATGACACCCTAGCCCGTACCTTCGGGCAATCTGGGCAAGAGGCCGCATGTAGATGTTAAATAACATCGGGCAGAGAACCGCCCCTTGTGGTACACCAATGATGCTCATTAGCTCCTCTTGTCTTTTTGAGTCACAACTATGAATTGTTCCATGAATGGGAGGAAAAATCATTTCATTTTCCATTTTAGCAATAGAGGTCTTTTTGTCCATCTACAGAAGAACAGGCAATCCTACCTCTTTTCCTCTGGGATAACTTAGGAGTAATCAGGGCTTGTTTTTGTAGCAGGAACTCCTTTGCATATTAGGCCACACACCTCTGATGTAGCCAATCCTCCAAGAACTTACAGGGCTCTTCTTACAGGGCCTACAGTAAGCTCCAGGAGGATTGGCTACAGCAGGGGTGTGTGGCCTAATATGTAAAGGAGTTTCTGCTAAAAAAAAAAAAGACTTGGGAGTAATACAACATGAACCACAGAATAGCAATGAGGAAGACACTGAGTATTTCTTTGCATCGGATTAGAACAAAGTTTGACTCAAACTTTCTTCTATTGTTTCAGACCAACACGTCTACCAATCTGAATCTATCTTTGCATTGAGTTGCTAGGGTAAGTATGATATTTTGATAATGGACAGGTTGAATAATTCTGCAGCTGATTTAACCCTTATATTAAGATCTCACTGAGTGGAATGTGATTACATCACAGACCCACACATGGAAACTGTCCCATCTGCAGCAAGACAGGCACACAGAGGGGACAAAGTTCTCAGAGAAAAGGGCAGTCATATCAACACTAAACACACTCAAATTGTTGTACTTCTAAAAGTACAGAAATAATAGATGTGCTACATTTCTCAGGTGACTGATTCAATAGCACAGACTCAAACTGCTCACCATAAGACATTTCATATAGTTTATTACAATGCACCCACTTTCAATGAGTAGGGACACTTGTAAAGCTGATAGAACACGTGCCAGTCATACCAATGTACATTTCATACCCATATATGTTTATTTCAAGCAAGATTTCAGTACAATCATTATCAACCCACTTTAGACAGAATACCCTGACCTGGTAGCTAGCCTGATCTCATCAAATCTTGGGAACTAAGCAGGATCAGCCCTAGTTAGTATTTGGATGAGAGACCATCGAGGAACACCAAGGTCAGCACTCGGAGCCAGGCAGTAGCAAATCACCTCTGTCTCTTGCTCTGAAAACCTGACAAGGTTACTGTTGTGTATATGGACTCTATGTTAAAGAGTTTGAGGCAGTTCCAGCCAGGCTCATTGGAACCATAGGACTGAGCTTGAGACTGGGAACAATGGGAAGTAGGATTCAAATCCCTGCTTTCCCTGACCAGTCACCAGCCCCCTGCTGGTTCAAATGATCCAATGGCATTCCAGTGCCATTATATACTTGCCTGTGTATATATTTGGGCCCCTTGGCCCCGTTTGCCAGTCTCGCTTAGTTTATCCACTGCCATGCTGTTATCACAATAAAGACTGATCACTGCAATGTCACTTCCTCCATGCATTGAATCCACTATCTAACAGTTGCCCAAAGTCAGCAGTGACTTGGCAGCAAACAAAACAAAACACGTCTACTGACCCACCAGAGGTCCAAACTTTAGGACCCTCTTTGACAGAATTATTCAGGATGGTGAAGGAGGGCAATGATTATGGGATGCAGCACTTGACCTCCTGAAACTAAACCACCATATGTGTATGAATGTGCCATCGAGTCATGACCTACTTATAGCATCCCCAACATAATTTCAAGGCAGGTGAGAAGCAGAGATGGTTTGCCATTGCCTTCCATTGCAGAGTCTTCCTTGGTGCCCACCCCCCATCCGAGCATCAACCTTGCTTAGCTTCTGAGATCTGACAAGATTGGGCTTACACTATACCATTCCATACCCCCAAACCCCACATGCAGAGCTACAAAGAAATTGCAGCTGCTCCTGCTCTGGCAATCCTGATAGTCTGCTGTTCCTAGGATAGTAATATAGAGTTACCAGAAACAGTCAGACAGCAGCAAATAAATATAAAAGTATAGAGGATTGAGGGGAAACCAACCCCGAGCCACAGGCAAAGAAGAGTGAGTCATCTAGATGCAGCCGGGTAATAAAGCAAGAATGTTTCTCAGAGCAGCAAGACACTGAAGGCAATTCCTGCAAACCAGCAGGAGATCCAAGTACTGTGACGATGCTAACATGAGGTGCTGACAACAAAGTTCAAGACTTAATGTGAGACTAGCCTGATAGCGTTCTGGTAAGATTCTTAGCCAGCAAGCCATTGTAGCAGTGCAACTCAACAGAAAAGCATTGAAAGTCACCCTGCTAAACCATCCAGCCATTCTAATGAGTCTGGAAAGCAGACACTGACAGCAGGGGTTTCATTCTAAACTGCAGGACCCCATCAGAAATACAGGCTCTGTTTCTCAAGAATGAGCAGGCATTTTGGACTGGCTCGTAGCACTGAATGACAGTCACCTGTTGAGATAACTTGAGAATCTGCCTAAGATGAAAGAAAAATTATTTTCCTGAAAACCAATTTAACAAGCAAGAGGGAAAGAAAGGCCCAGGACTGAGCATCATATAAAGCCAGAAATTATGAGAACCTGCCACAAGATCAAAATACCATGTTATAACTTATAGCACTGCCTCCTTAAGTAAATAATACCACAATGAATGCTACCATAGAAAAAAAGGCACTTGCTTAAAAAGACTGTGGCCTCTTCAATGTCACTTTCGATCTTACCTGCTGAACCCCACTAGTTTTATTCTTCTAAGTGCTTAAAGCAGTATTTGGCTCTCCAACCAAAAAGAGATTATCAGGAACATCAACATATCTAATCGTCGCACGGGCCCATCTGTGGATACATAAATTCAGAGAGTGGAGCCATGGACAGAAAAGGCAGATCTTTCTACAAACCTGAGAAGAGTTCCAAGTTTTCGGGAAAAAACTGAAATCTACAGGGAAAAATATGTTGGGGAAGGGTTAAAACACTCCAAAATGTTAGAAGCAGTGCCTGTAGATTTAAGAAAAGAATATCCTCAGTGACAACATACTCAAGAATATCCTCAGTGACTGAACTGAATAGCCCAGGAAAGCCTGATCTTGTCATATCCTGGAAACCAAGTACTTGGATGGGAGACTTCCTTGAAATACCAAGATGAGAGGACAGGGGCAGGTTTTATTCAGCCACCTCTCTGAATATCCTCCAAGCACCCAGTTGGGGTCAGTTACCAGCAGTCAACATGACTTCCAGATATAGACACACAGACACAATAAAAATATATATATATCCTCAGTGGACATTGCTAGACAACACAACAGTACTGTCAGTTTTCAAGCCTTTGTTTATGTTAGTAAAAGGCAGGGGGAGTGGGCAGAGCCCTTTCCAAAGCTGTTTTGGCCTTTGAGGGAGGACTCGTTGGGTTAGGCCCTCACCAAGCAACTTGCATCCCAGTAATTTTCAATACTTTATAAATGATCTAGAGCTACTCATTAAATTTGCCGATGACACCAAATTTGGAGAAGCAATAAAAACACCAGAAGATAGAAATATAATTCAATGAGATCTGAACATACTAGAAAAGTGGGCAGATGTGAACAAGATGTAATTCAACAAGTGCCAAGTTCTATAGCTAAGTGACAAAAATGAGGTACACACATACTGGATGGAGGATACACTTATGGGTAGCAGTGTGTGTGGATAAGATCTTGGGGTACAGGTGGACTGTAAGTTAAATAGGAGCAGCCAGAGTGATGCAGTGATGAAAAAGTCTAATACGTTCTTGAGGTGCATCAAAAGAGGCATAACATCCAAATTGCAAGGTGTCATTGTCCCACTGTACACTGCATTCGTCAGGTTGCACCTGTAGCATTGTTTGTAGTTTCAGAGGCCTCACTTCAAGAAGGATATGGGCAAAATGGAGCGGGTGCAGAGGAGAGCGACAAGGATGATCCAGAGCCTGGAGACCAAGCACTATGAGGAAAGGCTAAGGGACTTGTGAATAGAGGTGTGCAAAAAAAAAAAATGGAAATAATCGGATTCGGAAATATACAGGGCCAAAATATTCAGAATACCATATATTTCCAAATACCTTTATTCGGAATAGCTGTATATACTGGAGATATACAACTATTTCCGAATATACGGCCCCATTATACCCTATGGGCCATTGAAATCAATGGCAAAATAGGGTATATTGGAAGTCACCTAGAGGGGAGGGGGTTTGAGGGAGAGCCCCCAAATTTGTAGGGGACCTGCAGAGGACTTGCCCCTACAAACTGCCCAAGTCCCAAAAAGATTGGGCCAGGGGTCCTATTCCAGGGGCACCCAAAGAGGATGCCCCTATCCCATCATTATACTCTATGGGCCATTGAAATCAATGGCAACATAGGGCATAATCAGAGGCTACTGGGGGGCAGGGGGTTTGAGGGAAAGCCCAAAAAACTGCAGGGAACCCACAGGGGACTCTCAGCCCCCAAGTCCCAAAAAGATTCAGCCAGAGGGTCCCTGTCTTTGGGCTCCCAAAAAGGCCCATTGCCACCAATGCTGGGGAAAACCCAAATAGCCACTTCCTCCACTATAATTGCTGTGGGGAAAATGGCTCTGGCCAGAGGGGGTTTTGAGGGAGAGGCCCCAAAACTGCAGGGCAGCTTCAGAGGACTCCCCCGCATGCAACCCCCCTGTCCCAAAAAGACTGCACCCATCTGTGGGCACCCCAAAAGGAACACTGTCCCCAATGGTGAGAAAAAAACCAATTAGAACCACTTCCCCCACTGTAATTATTGTGGGGAAAGTGGCTCTGGAGAGCAGGGGGTTTTGAGGAGAGCCCCTCCCCCAAAGTGCTGTGCAGCTTCAGGGCACTGTCCCAAACAAAACCAACAAAGCCAAAAAAAATTGGACCGGGGGTCCAATTCCTGGGGCACCCAAAGCCAAACCTAACTTCACACCAGAGAATCTCTATAGGACCCAAATGCACTCCATCCATCTATCTGCTCTATGAACCCTGCTGGCCTAGAACCAATATAAACCCAGTTGCCAACATCAACGCCACACAAAACACAATCTGCTCAAGGTCTGCTCTGTAGATCTGACTGCAGCAAACCCAGATGCCAGCTCTCCAGCCCTGCCCCAAACAACGCGAGGAGAGCTGGCCAAGCACAACAGGCATGCTGGTTCTGGGTCTCTCACCCAGATGCCAGCTTCCCTGCCACAGAACACACAATCTACAGATGCCAGCTCTCCAGCCCTGCCCCAAATAACACAGGGAGAGCTGGCCAAGCACAACAAACATGCTGGTTCTGGGTCTCTCACCCAGATGCCAGCTTCCCTGCCACAGAACACGCAATCCACAGATGCCAGCTCTCCAGCCCTGCCTCAAACAACACAACTCTCAAACAAGAGAAGCGGTGGACCACATCTAGCTCCACATCATTCTGTATCTGATACAAAGCAAGAAGCATTTAGATTGAGTGATGGATGGTTAGCTGGTCCAGGCTCTTTTGCCAGGGTGCACCACGAGGAGGCGAGCCAGAGTTGCACCCCAAATGAGGAAGATCACTGGGATGGCCTCAGACTGTGTGAGAGGAAGGGAACCATTCCTTCTCTCTCAGCTCAGCAGCAACACACCAGCTATCACTGTCCCATTAGAGGAACCTCAGCATTGGTATGGCTGCTGGCTGCCTGTCATCATCTCTGGCACCTCCCTCTTTTTTCCTCCTGCCCTTGAAAAAAAAAAACCTGGGTTATCCTGGCTGGGCCTGTGGGTGCTGTCAGTTACAGTTGGGGGCTGCAATGGCCCTTTCAATATTATTACGCATGTGTGGATGGGGACTGGGGAAATTTGGATTGCTTTGCAGATTTTCAATCAGCATTCACTTTTGGTTTGGGGATGGATGAGGGGGGGGGTTCACTGCCAATCAATTTGTGAGTGAGTTTTTGGGCTGTCTTTGGACTCTAGTCTATGTTTAGTGGGAGAGCGTTTTACAACCACCTTCCAAGCGCAGACCAAGAGAGGATGCAGGCACAAGTAGGTCCTCACTTCATTCACTCTCAAAGTCTATGTTCGGAGAGCCAAACAGAGGCAAGTTGACCTTCAGGAAGACCAACTGCTCAACTATCCAGGGTTGCAGGTGATTGCGATGTGGGCAGACAATGTCACCCATGTGTGAAAAGATGCACTTGCTCTGCACACTCATCAGTGGGCATGAGAGGAATGCCTTGGCCATGGAGGAGAGGGCCGACCAGACACCCTCCTTCATGACCCAGTAGTCCAAAGGAGACATTTCCTGCAACTCATTGGGCTCCAGAAGATAGTCCCTCACCATCGCAGCACCCATCTCCGGTCTCAGGGGCCTACCGCTCCAAGAGGGGCCAACGAGCCGCCTGATGAGTGTCATCTCGGCATTCTTCTTGGTGTGAGTCTGGTGGGAAACATTGCCTAGTCAGGGAGGTTGGGGATGAACAGCAGTGGAAGTGGCAGATGAGCTGCTTCCACCCCCCTCCTCCTCAGCTACCGGCACTGGGCCCGCCCTGACTCTGCAGTGCTCGACCTTCTGGGAGAGTTCGTCTCACCAGCAATCGAGCTTGTTGCCCGCTCAGTGCTCGTGCCCTTAAGGCATGTAGACCTTATCCTGGGTGAAAGTCTGAAAGCGGGCCTCAAGCCCTTTCTGCAGCCTAACAACCAGGCACGCACCGCTGGAAGAACGTCTGCACAGCCTTGAGCTGGCACTAGAACAGCCTTGAATAGACCCCCTGAACAGACCCCCTGCAAGACCATCCTCTTCATGATGGCATTTACCTGATTGAATACTGATGGATTCGCCTTAAGTGATTTCCACCATCATACTTACATCTAACAGAATAGCACCAGAAATGTTAATTTTAAATTTGAATGTTTTAAGTTGTTTGTTGATTTTAAATTTATGTATAACCTATTGTATGGATTGATATGCTGTTAGCCGCCCTGAGCCTGCTTCGGCGGGGAGGGCGGGATATAAATAAAATGTTGTTGTTGTTGTTGTTGTTGTTATTATTATTATTATATTATTATTATTAGAAATGAGGCCAGGTCCTCATGGACCATGGGGACCATGGGGACAACCAGTACTATGCTTGCCGTGTCAGACGAGAGCATTTCTGTGTGGGTCTTGAAGGGCCCAAGAACCTCCACAGTCTGAGAAATGACTCTCATCTCAGAGACAAAGGCATCCAGGGCTGTTCTCTGCTCTGCCATGTGCTCTAGCATGTTACATGTGGAGTTCCAGCGTGTGCTGAAGTCACCGATCAGGTGGTGCCCTGGCATGCCTGTCAGTGTCTGTTTCTCATGCAGCAGATACGAGTCCGTATTACTGTATGAGAAGTGACCCGTGATGTGCCAACCCTTCTGGAGCAGAAGTCGGTACTCATGGGTCACATCTAGATACCAACGATCCTGGCTTTTTGTCTGGCCCAAAGCATCCTTAACCAGGAGGTGGAGAAGGTGGGCCATGCAAGGAAGACATTTTAGGCCCTGATGCTGGAGAGCTGCCTTGATGTTGGAGCCACCGTCAGTCACCACAAAGCCCGTAGCGACATCCCTGCTGCCTACCCAGCCCTCTAACTGCCGTAAGAGGATGGCTCCGAGAGTGTCTGCCGTGTGCGGCATGTCAACTGCTTCGGCGTGCAGCAAGGCCCAGCGATAGCCGGCCTGGCGGCCTTGACCCTACCTGCTGCTACTGCCACCCCCACCCTGCAGCTCACTGGGTTGCCACCAATGTGCGGTCAGGGAGAGATACCCCTCGAACTCATGTTGGGAGCTCCAGATATCTGAAGTGAAATGAACAGTCCTCCCGGCAGCATGGTACAAATGTTCCTTCACCACAGATCTGGTCGCCCTGAAAACAGATGGCACAATGGTCCTGCTAATGGTGGTTCTAGCAGGAACTTTTTGCCAGGGCACCAGGTACTCAAGCAACCCTAGCACCCCAAGATTCTTGACCACTGAAAGTGGAAGCCCATGGGCAACCAAACTGGTAAGGTTCCAGGCGATCACCCTCCTGCCGTACCTGATTCCATCTCTTGGCACACAGGTGCCACCCCCACCAGAGATGGCTGGCCTGCCCTGTCCCGTCGCGGAACTCTCCTGGAGAGCTGTGGAAGTAGTCGTGGTGGGATGGACCTCCTGGCTGGGTGGTGTTTTTCCTAATATCCAACTGGTACCATCCTGCCCTTAATTAAACTCATTACTGCAGTCCTGTCCTCTGCTGCCAGCATGGACAGCTCCTTGCCCTTTTCTGGAAAGGAAAGGTCCCCTGTGCAAGCATCAGTCATTTCCGACTCTGGGGTAACATTGCTTTCACAATGTTTTCACGGCATACTTTTTATGGGGCGGTTTGCCATTGCCTTCCCCAGTCATCTACACTCCCCCCCCCAGCAACCTTGGAAGGATGGAAGGCTGAGTCAGCCTCAAGCCGGCTACCTGAAAACCCAGCTTCCGCCGGGGATCGAACTCAGATCGTGAGCAGAACTTAGGACTGCAGTACTGCAACTTTAACACTCAGTGTCACGGGGCGCTTGATGCCCTTTTCTGACAGCCCTTCAAATACGTAAAGAGAGCAATCATGTCCCCCCCTCAGTCTCCTCTTCTCCAGACTGAACATTCACAAGTAGGGGTGTGCATTCAGTTTGGCCGAACCAGATAGACCTCTGAATACCCCCTGATTTGGAAGTATACGGCATCGTATACTTCCAAATCCAATTTACCTTCCGGGGCCACAGAAAACAATTCCACATCATCCTCTATATGACATCCCTTCAAGTACTTGAAGATGGTGATCCTATCACCTCTCAACCGCCTCCTCTCCAGGCTAAACATCCCCAGCTCCTTCAACCTTTCCTCATAAGACTTGGTCTCCAGACCCCTCACCATCTTTATCACCCTCCTCTGGACCCATTCCAGCTTGTCTATATCCTTCTTAAAATGTGGTGCCCAAAACTTCTGGGGTTGGATCATGGAGAGTCGCTTCTCAAAGAGGAGTGGACCAGAGCATCTGTTCTGGGCAGAGAAGGCGACTTCAATGCCTGCTGCCTACTTTTCTCAGTTAGGGAAAAGGCCAAGACATGCTAAGGAAATTTTGAGGGGGTTTACTTTGGCTGACGACGAGTCCCAATGGCGTTCCTTTTAGGCTCTGAAGAGCCCCTGGAGAAGAATTGCATTCCAGCATCTACAGAGGGTCTCCGTGGTCATTAAATTGACTTAAACTCACCAAGATTCAAGCTTTCTTCGGACTATTCTAACATCTTAAATTTATCTTTATAAAGAACGGTGTAAAGAAGGATATATTTGGTTTCAAGGTAAGAAGATCTTTGTCTATCATTCCAGGACTAAAATAAACTTTACATGAGATAAGGATTCAAATTCGGACTTAATTACATCCTAAAGTTAAGAAGAAGGAAAGGGGGTAATTTCAGGACTTTTTAAATTCAAGAAACAAAGTTATAAGCTGAAAAACAACTTATGTTTGGAATACTTGCGGTTTCTGCAAAAAAACCCCAACGTCACTGAGTTGCTGATCTGGAAGACGTCACAGGAAGTGGCGTCATACAAGCATCGCGAGATTTCTCAACCATCGAAAACGAGACTTTGTGGCAAGAAAAGCAGGAAGGCGCCATTGGAAGAAGGGAAATTGTTAAGCCTCCTGACCTTCTCTAGGACTAAACCATAGAAAAACTTTGGCGGCCATTAAAGGAAGGTCAAAAAATTAAAAATGTTTAAAAGAACGGAACTTTAAAAATCAGTGGAGCCGGCAGATGTTTTCATAACAGGGTGAAATATATTGGATTATATAAGTGAAAGTAAGTTTGGTGGACTGTAAAAGAAAAAAGGAAAATTTCTAAAAAAGGGTCAGAAAAATCGCAGGTGCCATTTTGTGTAAATTATAAACTTTAAAAATTAATATCTTGAGCTAGGAAGCTCTGAGAATGGCGATTTTGGGCTCACTGAAAAGGGCATGTTCTAATCTATAAGATCCTATGGTTTAATTTTAATTTTGTGAGACCAACTTTAAAGCCTATTTTTGTGATGGGAAGATAGTAAGGTCTGAATACAAGCCAGGACCGAAGCCAGCACGTATGAGGGCCAGTTCACTGGAGGAAGGAAAAATGGCTAAAGTACAAATACAAGAGCAATTGGAGGCTATGGAGGCAAGATTGGTTAAAGTGATGACAGATTTAATAACTGATAATAAGAAACAATTAATTAAAGAATTTAAAAAAGATTTTGAAGCAAGTGCCGAGATGGTGAAGACGGAGATTAAAAAAGAAATTGAAAATCTCAGAAATGATACACAAGCAACATTAAAGAAAGTACATGTGGTTGAGAATAAAGTGAAAGACCAAGATTCCATGATTAATAAATTACAGGAGAAAGAAGTTCTACAAGACTGTAAATTAATGGAAAACCAGATACATCTAAGAGAAGTATCTGAAAATGAAGAGTCTGACTTGAGGACATATATAATAAGAATCATTGCTGAATTTTTGGATATGGAGGCTGATGAATCTAGCTATCTTTTTTACTCTCTATATAGGGTCAATTCAGTGTATGTCAAGAAAAACAACTTGCCAAGAGATGTGGTAATAAAATTTGTATCAGGAGATATGGTGGGAAAGATCTTAAATAAACAATTTGGAAAAACATTGGAAGTAGATGGGAGCAGAGTAAGAATTATGAAAGAGTTGCCAAGAAAGGTCATAAATGACAGAAGACTGTATAAAAAACTAACTGACAAACTACGGGAGAATGAAGTGAGATACAGATGGATACTGCCAGAGGGTCTAAGCTCTGGAGGAAAGAGGATTACAATTACAAATGTTCAAGAACTGAGGAGGTTTTTTGAAGAACATAGGGGATTTGGGGATACAGAATAAAAGAAGAATCACTATGGATTACAAATTAATATCTTGGAATGCAAGTGGACTAAATTCACCGCAAAAAAAGAAAGGCTACATTTCATTGGGTTAAGAAACAAAAATGTAGTATAATTTGTCTACAAGAAGTACATATTAAACAAATGGATTATAAATTTTTATGGAATAAACAATTGGGAATGGAATTTCACTCATTGGCTAAGGAGAAAAAAAGGGGAGTGGCTTTTTATATTAAACAAGAATTGGATCCAAAGTTGATTTTTAAGGACAATGATTGAAGATATTTAGCAGTGGAAGTGGTGTTGAATGACAAAAAGACGTTGTTATTGGGACTGTATGCCCCCAATGGGCTGAAAGATGCCTTCTTCAAAGATATTGTGCAACAATTAGACCAAGTGACATATGAACAAATAATGGTAATGGGAGACTTTAATGGCACAGTCAAAAATATTTTGGACAGATCTGAAAAAAAAAATGAAGGGAAATTACCAAAATCATTTTTTGAATTAGTGAAACAAGAAAGTTTGGAAGATATATGGAGGAAATTTAATCCTAAAGTGCGTGATTATACTTTTTATTCAGCAAGGCATAACTCTTTCTCAAGAATTGATATACTATGGACTACAAAAGACTTTTGACTTATGACGAAAAAAATAGAGATTCTTCCTAAAGTGGGAGCAGATTACAATCCATTAATGTGGATGGCAAAATGTGCGAAAAGACAAGGAGGTGGAGGATAAATGAAGATTTATTACAGAAAACGGATATAGTGGAGTCTCTAGAAAACAAAACTAAAGCTTTCTTTCTAATAAATGAAAATGAGGACATTCAATTTCAGATAGTGTGGGATGCATACAAAGCTGTAATGAGAGGTATTTTAATTACAATGAACAATAAAGACAAAAGAGCAAAAGAGAAACAAATGCTGGACATACAAAAAGAGATTGCAAAGAGAGAAAAGGCACTCAAAAAGAGACCAGGAAAAAAGAAATTTATAAGGGAGATTACAATATTACAGAATCAATTGAGATATTTGTTAAACAAAGAGGTTGAATGGAATCTTAAAAGACGGCAACAGAAATCTTTTGAAGGAGCAAATAAGCCTGGAAAATACTTGGCTTGGCAAATGAAAAAGAAAAGGGAGAAGAAATTTATTAATAAAATTGTATCAGGTAAAGAAATTGTAGACCAAGCAGGAATTAAAAGAGAATTCTATAAGTATTATGCTAAGTTATTTCAAGGCCAAAAGGTGGAGAAAAGAAAAATAGATGCAAATTTACAGAAAATTCAGGTAAATCCCTAGACAAAAAATATGCAAAAAGTTTTAAATGAACCAATTGAAAAAATAGAAATTGAAGCAGCAATAAATTCAATGAAATTGGGAAATGCACCGGGTCCAGATGGTTTTAAAGCAAAATTTTATAAAGTCCTAGTTAGTCCTACATTAGTACCAAAACTTCAGAAATTGATGAATATCATAAGGATTGATGGGAAAATACCAAACACATGAAAGGAAGCAGTAATTTCATTGATACCGAAAGAAGACAGAGACAACACAAATGTAAAAAATTACAGACCAATTTCACTACTTAATAATGACTATAAAATATATGCTAGGATATTAGCAGAACAACTCAAACAGCATTTGAATAATTTTATTAAAGATGAGCAAGCAGGATTTCTTTCCAGGAGACAAATCAGAGATAATATCAGAACTGTTATAGACATTGTTGAATACTATTGTGGAGAAACGCCATTTTAATCCATGTTGGTGCTTCATAAGGAGGGATTGCTAAACTGCCAAGCAGGCTTGGGCCTAGCCTTCCCCTCCTTTCCCCCCCCTCCCTTCCAGAGCCAAACCAACAACTCTAGGGGGAAAGTCTCCTAGAGAGGCAGGAAGTTCTTTTGTTCTCTGCATGTGAGTTAGGAGGAAGAGTTTTTCAGTTCTCAGCTGCAGCTCGAAGGAAGAGGTTGCCAGTGGGGGAGCTCCTGCCTGTGCATGCAGCCTATTCAAAAGAGAATGAGGCCTCCAGGCAGTAAGACAAAGTAAGTCATCCAAAAGGGCAGGGCATGTTTAGATCAGGGCCAGCAGGATGCGTTTATAATCAACTTTTCTTTGTTATGCTGTGTGCTGTGCGGGTGCTGTGCTAACTTTTTAAATGCAACTGTTTTTGTTTTGTTTTTCTTTCCCTTTCTTTTTCTCTTGTAAATAAATATTTTTTTTCTGTTTTAAATGCTGGCAGTCAAACTCTGTACCACATAGATCCCCAACCGCTTTAGACCACGCTGTTTTATAAAGGGGGCCCTGGGCAAGGGGGAAGGCATACAGTTGGATATGGTGCCAATCCTCCAGGGGTGCCCCAAAGAAGTGCTGAGGTCTCTGTGAAACCCAAGTACAGGGTGGCAGAGGACCTTGAGGCCTGGCCTCATAGCTGGAAAGGGGGATTGGGAGTCCTGTTCCTCTCAATCTGAACCCCTAGACTGAGCAGGTGGTGGCAGCGAGCCCAAGGGGCAGGAGGAGAAATAGCTCCCTCCAGGAGTTGGCGACTCAATAGGGATCTGACGGGACCGGGTCTGAAGACAGAATCGGGCCGGTTCCGCCACACTTGGCGGCAGGGGTGGGATAAGAACAAACAGAGAACTTGATTGGCCAGGCATTTTTGGTTTTTGATACGTGCAAGCACCCAGAGGAAGCAACAGAGGCTTTGTTTTATTTTCGGGTCAACTGGAATAGGGAAAGTTCAGTTTAGTTAGGATGGAGCGTGCCCAGAGACGGGAAATCCTGAAGATGACAAAGCCACAGCTCCAGGAAGAGTGCGCAAAGCAAAAGCTGGAGTGTGACAACATGACTGTATTAGATATGCAAGACCTCCTGTTGGAGCATCATCAGCATGCAGGGGCACCTGCAGAAGGGCACCCCACCCAGTCAGAAGCAACCTTGCGGCTACAGATGGAACTGGAGAGAATGCGTATCGAGGCGGACCAAGACCGCAGACGGGAGGAAAGAGAGAGAGAGGAACGACAAGCAGAGAGGGATGAGATCCGCAGACAGGAGGAACGAGAGAGGGATGAGATCCGCAGACAGGAGGAACGAGAGAGAGAGGAAAGACAAGCAGAGAGGGAGCTGAGACAAGCTGAGATCCGCAGACAGGAGGAACGAGAGAGAGAGGAAAGACAAGCAGAGAGGGAGCTGAGACAAGCTGAGATCCGCAGACAGGAGGAAAGAGAGAAAGCTGAGATCCGCAGACGGGAGCAGGAAGAGCAACGTCGCCATGAGCTTGAGGTGCTACGTCTGAAAGCTGAACAAAGCAAAAAGGTCAAAGTCACCCCCAAAGACTTTGCAGTGTACAAAGAGGGAGAAGACCCCTCCATATACCTCTCCAACTTTGAGAAGGCAGCCAAACAGTGGGGGATTGCAGAGGAAGAGTATATGTCTTACCTCTGTAGCATCCTGACTGGAGAACTTTCAGCCATCTATCACAGCATGCCTATGGAAGATGGGGGGATAACTTTTGCAGCCTATAAAGCAACTGTATTTAAAAGGTTTAAGCTGGGGCCAGACCACTTCCGAAAGCAGTTCAGGGGTTTAGCCCCACAAGAATGTAAATCCTATTCTGAATTTGGGGTAATGAAGGAACAGACAGTTCCAGTGTTATTGGGCTGGGATTTGTTGGTTGGCCAGTACTCTATCAATGCTGTAACCCGCAGCCAAACCCTCAGAGGAAAGTGGGAGGAGGAAGGCAATGTTAGGGAAGCCACCTCACCACCAACCAGGGAGGGGGAAATAGCCCAGGTTACTGAGGACGAAGAGAGGGCAGTCACCCAGGAGGGGGAGGACCAGCCTGTCTCAAGCCCTGGAGTAGGGTGTTCCCAAGGGGAAGAGGGGTGTAGCTTTCCCCAAGGGCAGCAAGAGGCTGTAGGTGTTCCTAGCGAGGAAGGGAACCTGTCTAGCGTAAAGGATGTGCATGCTGAAGAGACCGAGGTGGAGGGTGGAGATTTCACAGGAGGTTCTGAGAGCAGCAAGGCTAATGTGGGCTCAGAGGAGCACATAGCTGAAGGCTTGGGGGAACGGGAGCGGTTCCAGAAGGGGGTCCTGAGAGGCCTTAGGTTGGAACCGGTTCACCAAGTAGCTGTGGATCAGGAAGTGGGATCGTCCGAGACTCTCGCAGAACAGGTTGTCTTGAAGCAGGGCAGACAGGAGTCCTGGGAAGCTGTGGGACCTTCCAGGCAAGAGGGGGGTCAGTTTGGTAGTGCTGAAAAACCAACTGAGGGGACTGAGAACCCAAGCCAAACCCTCAGGGGAAGGTGGGGGGAGGAAGGCAACTTTAGGGAAGCCACCTCACCACCAACCAGGGAGGGGGAGGACCAGCCTGTCTCCAGCCCTGCAGGAGGGTGTGCCCAATGGGAAGAGGGGTGCCAATTTCCGCAAGGGCAGCAGGATGCTGTGGAGCCTTCCAGGCAGGAAGGAGCTTAGTTGGTTGACACTGAAAAACCAACTGAGGGGGCGGAGAACCCAGATCAAACTTTGGCTGAGTGTTCTGGAAACAGTGGGACTAGGGGTGGCTTGAAGGAACAGATGATAGGAAGTCTGGGGGAGCCAGAAATGTTCCTGTCTGAGGTTCAAAGTGACCCTAGGCTGGAACCACGGTGTGAGGTGGCAAGGGACCAGAAAGTGGAGTTCGCAGAAGCTGAGACAGGGGATAGGGTGATGGATTTCCTGCCACTTCATACTGGTGAACGGAAAGTGGAATGGGAGGGACCCCATGTGATTGTGGATGACCTGGACGATGCTACTTATGTGGTGGCTATGGAGAAGACAGGAAAGGCAGTTAAAGTGGTGCAGGTGAATATACCACAGCTATTCTCTGCGAGGTCCATGGTGTTGCATATAGGTAGGAAGGAAGGAGACAAAAAGAAGCTGGGACAGCAATTGTTTGGAGCCCCAGAGGTGGTTTTCTGGGAGGTCAGAGTGGACAGAGGGAACATTCCACCAATGAGGGATAAAGAAGAAGCAACTGTGTGGGAACTGGGCAGTTTCCAACCCCATATGTGGGGCCAGGGATTTCCTCCTTTGATGGGCCACTCACCCCAGCAACAGCAGCAACGGAGGGAGAGCACCAAACTCCAGAGGTGGTCCTGGGAGATGGAGGAGTACAATGTGAAGATCGAGCCCATTGCTGGACGCCACAATGTGATCGCAGACTTTCTGTCCAGAAAGGATGGTGATGCTTAAGATGTCAGCCTCCATGTATTGGAGAAATACCTGAATATTTGTGTAATATTTTGGTTAATGGGTTTCTCCTTGTTTGGTTGGATTCTGCTACGGGGTCACCTCTGTAGGAGGCAACCCCTCCGGCTCAGAATTTAAGGAGGGGGAAGTGTGGAGAAAGGCCATTTTAATCCATGTTGGTGCTTCATAAGGAGGGATTGCTAAACTGCCAAGCAGGCTTGGGCCTAGCCTTCCCCTCCTTTCCCCCTCCCTCCCTTCCAGAGCCAAACCAACAACTCTAGGGGGAAAGTCTCCTAGAGAGGCAGGAAGTTCTTTTGTTCTCTGCATGTGAGTTAGGAGGAAGAGTTTTTCAGTTCTCAGCTGCAGCTCGAAGGAAGAGGTTGCCAGTGGGGGAGCTCCTGCCTGTGCATGCGGCCTATTCAAAAGAGAATGAGGCCTCCAGGCAGTAAGACAAAGTAAGTCATCCAAAAGGGCAGGGCATGTTTAGATCAGGGCCAGCAGGATGCGTTTATAATCAACTTTTCTTTGTTATGCTGTGTGCTGTGCGGGTGCTGTGCTAACTTTTTAAATGCAACTGTTTTTGTTTTGTTTTTCTTTCCCTTTCTTTTTCTCTTGTAAATAAATATTTTTTTTCTGTTTTAAATGCTGGCAGTCAAACTCTGTACCACATAGATCCCCAACCGCTTTAGACCACGCTGTTTTATAAAGGGGACCCTGGGCAAGGGGGAAGGCATGCAGTTGGATAAGGTGCCAATCCTCCAGGGGTGCCCCAAAGAAGTGCTGAGGTCTCTGTGAAACCCAAGTACAGGGTGGCAGAGGACCTTGAGGCCTGGCCTCATAGCTGGAAAGGGGGATTGGGAGTCCTGTTCCTCTCAATCTGAACCCCTAGACTGAGCAGGTGGTGGCAGCGAGCCCAAGGGGCAGGAGGAGAAATAGCTCCCTCCAGGAGTTGGCGACTCAATAGGGATCTGCCGGGACCGGGTCTGAACGCAGAATCGGGCCGGTTCCGCCACAACTATGAAAAGCATCCTGAAAAAGAGGTGGCATTATTCTTTGCACATGCAGAGAAGGCCTTTGATAATGTGAATTGGGATTTTATGTTTGCAGTGATGGAGAAATTGGGACTAGGAGAAGATTTTATAAAAATGGTTAAGGCAATATATACTGAACAACAAGCAAGACTTTGTATAAATGCAGATTTGACAGAGAAAATGATAATTAGTAAAGGAACAAGACAAGGTTGCCCTTTATCTCTATTGATATTTATAATGACACTAGAGATTTTGCTTATGCAAATACAAGAAGATAAAGAAATAGAGGGGTTGAAATTGAAAGGTTTTTCTTATAAATACAGAGCGTTTGCTGATGATGTAATGTTTATTAATGAAAATCCCATATGTGTATTTGCTTCGTAAGATACAAGAGTATGGAGAACTGGCAGGCTTCTATAGAAATAAAGAAAAATTGAAAATTTTGTGCAAAAATATGACAAAGAGTCAACAGAAAGAACTGCAAAGTGTAACAGAGTGTGAGGTTACTTCAAAAGTAAAATATCTAGGTGTGGAAATTATTATGAAAAATATAGACTTGTATAAAAATAATTATGAAAAGCGCTGGCATAAAATTGAAGGAGATCTGATAAAATGGAATAAATTGAACTTGTCTATGCTGGGCAGAATTGCTGCAATTAAAATGAATGTTCTACCAAGAATTATGTTCCTATTCCAAACAATTCCAATTGTGAAGGATAATAAACAATTCAGCAAATGACAAAGAAAAGTTTCAGAATTTGTATGAGCCAGGAGAAAACCAAGAATCAAAATGAAAATTTTAATTGATGCAAAAGAAAGGGAAGGTTTCCAATTGCCAGATCTAAAATTGTACTATGACGCAGTGTGTTTGGTGTGGATTAAGGAATAGATGATGTTAGTAAATAAGAAACTGTTGGTTTTAGAAGGCCATAGAAATATTTTTGGTTGGCATGCATATATGTATTATGGGAAAAATAAGATGGATGGTTTTTTCTCACATCATTATATAACAACAACAACAACAAAATTTTATTTGTATCCCGCCCTCCCCGCCGGAGCAGGCTCAGGGTGGCTAACAGCATAATTCAAGTCTTAGTTATACATAAATAAATAAAATTACATTTAAACATTATGAACATTTTAATTAAAATTCTAATTGAGTTTTAAAAATTAATTTAAATTAGTAAAAGTGCTAATACTATGTTTGCTTTTTATGATGGCGGTTTTCCTTAGCTGTTTCCTTTTTCATTAGCAAAAGCCAGTCGGAAGAGGAAGGTCTTGCAGGCCCTGCGGAACTGTTCAAGGTCCTGCAGGGCCCGCATTTCCTCTGGAAGCTGGTTCCATAGGCTCGGGGCTATAGAGGAGAAGGCCCGGTTATGGGTACTTTGCAGCTTCACCTCTCTCGGTCCAGGAATAGTCAACAAGTTTTTCCCGGCTGACCTCAGTGCTCTCTGGGGTTCATATGGGGAGAGACGGTCCCTAAGGTAGACAGGTCCTCGACCATATAGGGCTTTAAAGGTAATGACCAGCACTTTGTAACGAACCCGGTATATAACTGGCAGCCAGTGCAGTTCGCGCAGTCCAGGCTGTATGTGCTCCCATTTAGGAAGCCCCAACAACAGTCTAGCTGCTGCATTCTGCACCATAAGAAGGAATCTGTTAAGTACTTGGTTAAAATATAAAAAATATGGTGATGAGAGAAAGCCGCTATGGATTGTGCCAATGGAAGTAATAAAATTATCCTCAGAAATGGATGAAGAGATGTGGTTAACGTTCAATCAACTATTGAAGATACAGGGAGGAAAGGTGGAACTAAAATCAGCTGAAGAATTACAGTACAAATATAATTGGTTTCAATTGAAACAAATTAAGAGTTTGGTGGAACAGGACATTAAAAATGAAGGTATAAACCAGGAGCAAACAGAATTGGAAAGAATGCTGTTGGGCGATAATGAAAAGTTGATTTCAAGAATTTATAAATTACTATTGAAGTGGTCTATGGAAGATGAATTAGTTAAATCTCAAATGATAAAATGGGCAATTAATTTTAACAAAGAAATACAAATGGAATCATGGGAGTATTTATGAAAGAACTCTATGAAATAAATCCCAAATAAATAAATATGAAGATATCTATGAAGATATCGACATGTTACAATATTAAAGAAAATTGCTTTAAAATGCTATATAGATGGTATATGACACCTAAGAAACTGGCGAAAATGAACAATCAGGTGTCAGATAGATGTTGGAAATGTAAAAAGCATGAAGGATCTCTCTATCATATGTGGTGGACTTGTGAAAAAGCAAGACAATTTTGGCAAATGATTCAGAAAGAAATGTCAAAAATTCTAGGATATGGCATTAAGAGGTCTGCAGACCTTTTTTGTTGGGATTACAAATGGAAAGTTTTCCGAAACAAGGTAGAACGATGGTGTGGTATCTGCTTTCAGCTGCAAGGACATTATATGCGCAGTTATGGAAGCAAGATAAAATACCAGAAAAATTGGATTGGCTTTTAAAAGTTATGTCTTGGAGTGAAATAGACAAACTTACAAAAATCTTAAAAGACTATGATTTGGAGAAGTTTAGAAAGGAATGGGAGAAATTTCAAAAATATGTTGAAAAACAATGGAAGGTAAAGGGACATTTAGTGATTTTCGAAAATAGCTGAAGTGTGGTGGAATAATGGACTAAAATTAATAAAGAAATAATTTCCTTTTGTATAAGGTGAAAAGATAAGAATGAAGATGGACATATAGGGTTTGATTTTTCTTATACTCATTTCTTTTTTTCTTTTTTACTGTTATATGGTTTTAATATGGAGATTCTTGGTTTGATAAAATTATCTTGTATTTTTTACCAATTTGAGTAAACACCGGCGGGGGTCATGAAAAGGGGGGCAGGAGGAGGGGGGGAAGTGTAACGTATTGTCATTAACTTGTATTGATTCATTTATTCTTTTATTCTTTTAAGAATATTATAACAATATATTGCAAATTAATAAAATTGTTTTACACCAAAATGTGGTGCCAAAACTGAACACAGTCCTCCAGATGAGGTCTTACCAGAGCAGAGTAAAGCAATACCATCACATCACGTGATCTGGACACTATACTTCCGTTGATACAGCCCAAAATTGCATTTGTCTTTTTAGCCACTGCATCACACTGTTGACTCATATTCAGAGTATGATCCACTAAGACCCCTAGATCCTTTTTGCACATACTACTGCTAAGACAACTCTCCCCCATCCTATAACCATGCATTGGATTTTTCCTACCTAAATGCAGAACTTTACATTTATCCCTGTTAAAATTCATTTTATTGATTTTAGCCCAGTTTTTCAGCCTATCAAGGTCATTCTGTATCCTGTTTCTGTCTTCTTTTGTGTTTGCAACCCCTCCCAATTTAGTATCATCTGCAGATTTAATAAGCATTCCCTCTATTCCTTCAGTCAAATCATTGATAAATATGTTGAACAAAACAGGTCCCAGGACAGATCCTTGAGGCACTCTACTTGTCACTCATCTCCAAGAGGATGAGGAACCCTTCACAAGCACTCTTTGGGTGCGATCAGTCAACCAGTTACAGATCCACCTAACGGTAACAGGATCCAAACCACATTTTACCAACTTGTGGAACTTTATCAAAAGCCTTACTGAAATCAAGATAAATGATGTCCACAGCATTCCCCTGTTCCAGCAAGGTAGTCACTTTCTCAAAAAAAGAGATCAGGTTAGTCTGACATGACTTGTTCTTGAGAAAACCATGCTGGCTCTTAGTAATTACATCCATTCTTTCTAAATGTTCCAGGACTCACTGTTTGATGATTTGTTCTAAAACTTTTCCAGGTATAGATGTCACGCTGACTGGTTGGTAATTACCCGGATCATCTTTTTTCCCCTTCTTGAAGATGGGGACAACCTTCGCCCGCCTCCAATCTTCCAGCAGTTATTCCCTAACTGGCTCCATTTTTAATTTCTTTCTCGTTCACTGCTAGGGCCAAAAACTTCACAACCTGCTTAGTAATTGAGGGACATTTGTCAGCCAACAAAAACTCTATTCTACCATGCAACTTGCATGACTCACTCAGGACTGGCTACTTGATAATGTTCAGCAGCAGCTACCTCTTGACAGCCAATATGATGTAGTGCTTAGAGATTCAGATTAGGATTTGAGAGACCCAGATTCCACTCTGCCATAGAAGCTCTTTGGGTGACTTTGGGCCTCTCAGCCTAACCTACATCACAAAATTGTTGTGGAGGAGAGGAGAATGATGTAAGATGCTAGGAGCCACCAGTGTGGCGGGTGGAGTATAAGTGAAGTAAATAAAGAATAAATATTGCTAAAGTTGGAGAGCAGAAAAAAATAGGTTGATTGGTGGTTTGGAAGGGGAACTGCCAGAAGGCGGGAAAGGTGAAATGGGGAGGGAATACAGAAGGAAGCAAGGTGCTCCTGCAAGTCCTTGCTGGCTCCTCACCATACAGCTGGACCCAGATAGCACAGTGCAACTGAACCCAGCCTAGCAACTGGCAGTGCACAACTCAGCTAGAGGTTTCCCAGGTTGAAACTGCCAGGGGAAAAGAAGGATAAGACACTGGAGATAGGGGGGCAGGTAAAAGTAAGTTGGCTGGTGGGTAGGAAGGAGAGAGGGAAGCAGGAAAAGAGCTTTCAGGAGAAGGAAAGAGGAAATTGTGGGGAAATGAGATGGGCTCCCACAAGTCATTGTGGGTCCCACTTGCAAAGTCTAATTTCTAGAAGGTTATTGAAAAATAAAAGTTTTTATCTTTCTATGGAATGTGTATAGGGCAAGATGCATGCAGTCTGTGGAACAGCAGTGCAGCTCCTGAGAAGACTCTGCTTCTTCTAGAGGCCAATATGTTGCAGGGCTTCCCTGGTAGGCCTTAAATCACAAGGAGGTTCCCATGGGAGCAGGTGTCCAATGTTGTATCTTGTATCGTGACAGAGTTTCACAGAACCAACTGGATTCAGAGAAAAGACCACAGATCCGGAAAATGTGACTCTTCCCTTATAGGAGAAATCTAGAGCCCAGTCTTTGTTATAACCCGGCCAGCATCCCCAAGTGTTATTGTGAAGTGTCAGACCCCTCTGCATCTCTCTCTCTGGTGTCAGGAACTTAACAGATACTCCTGAATTGGAGGAGCATTCTAATGTGTCTATCATTTGGCTTTCACTGCTGAACAAGAGTGAAGAATTTACCTCTCCCCCCCTCCCCCCAGAACTCCTGATTTCCCCAGCACAGGACTACAGCAGTGCATGCAGTGAGGACAAATCCTGTTTTCATATTGCCTAGAATAAGCTATTTGTTTGAAGGTGCCTCATGTAAATTCCAGGTGCCCATTCTGTTCAATAAATGTGCTTAGGGAAAACCATTAAGGTTCACTGGACCTCATTTCAGACTCTTGTCTTGGGGCTGGGAATGGCGCTGTTGCAATCCTGAACTGTACTCTTTGTTTCTTGGACTTCTCATCCTTTCCACACCATATCAGGATGAGTCCCTGCAGGTTGCTGGGCACCTCTTCCCATGGGCAGTTGAGAAAACAACAGAGGAAAAACCGTTTATTTTATAAACAAAAGCAAAGCAATGGATTTCTTGTTGCAGGGTTAATGTGTCCCAGACATCCGCCTCAGGGGAAGCAGGCAGAGGCAAGCCTTAGAACAGTTGTTATTGCTGCCATGTCATCTCCCAGGGTAGGTTCAGTAATCACAGTTGCATACCATCTGAGGGTCATCTCCCTTCTGCCCTCTCACATTACTGTCAGTGTCTGCACTACAAGTGAGACCAGCTTTGAGTGGGATCCCCCATTTCATCATTGTGCCTCCTGGCCCTTTCAGAGTTGTAGTCCTATCTTTGCTGGTCTAACAAAAAACATATCCACAAAGTTTTTATGTTCCCAGAGTCTACTGTTGTTCATAGCCTGTTGCCGAGGGGGACCATGGGTCTTAGTTTTCCAAGAAAGTACAAAAAAGACAATGCAGCTGGATAGTGAACCAAGGTGTCATTCAAGCACTGTTAGAAATCAGTTTCATTGGCTCCAGTTTGCTAAACTTCAAATTCATGGTTCAAACAAGATCTGAACAAGAATCTTTCCAGACCAACTTCTCAGCCACAACATTATCTCTCAAGAACCTGTCCACCCTCTTCACATTAATTTCAGACATGGTAAGAAAGATATGCTCAAAGTGGTTCATGATCCTTTGTAATACCTGCTGTACCTGAGAATCTTCTTGAAAATCTTTTCATTTTTAGGTGAAACCCATCTCCTTCATGGGGACTCACTTCTAAAGCTTCTTAAGCTTGAAGCCCAAATACAGACAAATCCAGAAGAACAGTGGACTTTGGTTTTGTGGGTTGGAGAGAAGGTTGCAGTGACCATACAGTGAACATTAAAGACCCATAAGCAGCTTTATTAAGTAGACCAGACACTCAGACTGGATCCTAGCAACCCTGATTTAGACACCATTTCCCTACAGTCTTGCATAGCGCGTTCAGTGCTGGACATTCATTACTGGGGATCAAAAAAGACCTACTCCCCAGGTCCCTAGTTCTTTGCCTGTCTCCCAGACTAACCTAATTGATTACACTGCCTCAAGTAATCTTAAAAATAAATTCAGGACCAAAAGAGTTTGATCCAGAGTAACTTCTCTTCAGTGTATTTTGTGCTGGGTTTTTCTTTGTTTTGGGGGGAAGAGATTACCCCAAAGCAGCTGCTTGAAATTGCCATAGGAATGGGGTATGGTGGGAAAGAAGAAGTGGAGATTGTCAACGTCTACATAGAGTTGTAACTTTCCCTTGATATACATGTATTTGCTTTTTAAAAAGCAGTGACTGGGGGCTACACTTGGGAGGTGAAGAAAAGGCAGCTGGGAAAGTGGGTACTTACAATTTTTATTTCAGAATCATTTCCACTTGTTTTTCTCTCCTCATGAGAAAATATTACTTTTCCCCTTGGGAAGAAAAAAGAAACAGGAGTAAAATCAGTCAGCAGGAAAATGGGTCAATGTCCCACCTGGTTGCAGCCTTCCATGACTGTGTTTCATTTAGCAAAATGTCAAATGAAAATTGCACAGAGTTTCATATAATGTGTAGCTTGCCCACAAGCTCCATATCATGTCTCTTTCCAGAAGCTTAACAACTGCCAGGATGCTGATAGTCTTGACCCCATTTAACATGGCCCCTCAGCCACACCAGTTTGCAGTATACAGGTTCGTATCATGTAGCCCCATTTGTTAGCTGGCCCTCTGTCTCTCTGTGACAAGTGCATAGGCCCCACCCCTTTGATAGCTGGGGCTGCTCAATTGGAAATCTTCCTTCCCTGCTCTGGTGATCCTGTCAGGTTTCATTCTCTAGCTGCTAACTCATAGTGCCTCTTTTGTGGGAAATGTGCTCTGAGCAATGTTCCCCCACCTCCCTTCCTGCCCATGAGGCATCTGTCCTGCATGTTTAGTGATTTATCTGACTGAGCAGTTCTCATCTCCCCTGGGGAACAGGAGTCAGTATTTGGTTGCTTGACCCAGTGGTCTGTGGAATATGTCTTCGAGCTAACCGACAACCCTCTTTTACTAACAAGATAATTATTGACCATTGTACAAATAAGCTCCATACTGTACTAGGACAGTGGAATGTCAGCAAAGAAGAAGATAGTAGATAGGCTGGAAGAAAACTTGTTACCAAAAACTTTACAGACTGTGTAATTCTCATATTAAATGCAATTTCCTATGTTTCCTACCATAAGTACTTTACTTCAAACTTTTGTGCTTACAAACTTTTTCTAACCTATGCACAGGGATAAGAACTTTCAGGCAGCTCTCCATGTTCCCCAAATTATTCATACTGCCTTTTCTTTTCTTTTCTTTTCTTTTCTTTTCTTTTCTTTTCTTTTCTTTTCTTTTCTTTTCTTTTCTTTTCTTTGCCATCATGTCACACCTAACTCAGGGCGACCCTGTAGGGTTTTCAAGGCATGAGACATTTAGAGGTGATTAGCCATTGCCTGGTTCTGCATTGTGATCCTGGTATTCTCCCAACCAAATAGTGGTCAGGTCTGACCCTGCTTAGCTTCCAAAATCTGATGAGACTAAGCTAGGCTGAACTATCCAGGTCAGAGAATTCACATTGCATCAGACAGCAGTGATTAATATTCTGCTATTTGTACATCATTGAATAGATGCTGAATTTTAGCACAGGTACCTGTAACTGGTACTCTGTGCCTGTTTCTATACCATATTCTATCTCACAAAGAGCAACAAAATACCAGCCTCAGACATGTTCACACATATATCTGGCCAGTGTTATTGTGGCTATGCTTAGTATTATGACAGATTATTCCTGATGTTTGTGTGGATGCTCAGGAGCTAGTCAGTGCTGTGGATGAGTGAAACAAATGGGTAGATAAATCCTTAGGGAAATGAGGCTGTGCTGAGGTTGAGGTCAGTGTGAATGGAAGGCAGGATACTATATAATCAGTCCCTTTAAAGCCACGCACAGGCAAACTCTGATGTGTTAGCCTCATGTTCCTTGTTGGTGTTGTGGTTTGAAAGTTCACACATTCTTTAAACACACACACAACCAGCTACCAAGAAATGGAGGACAGCATCATTTCCTCTCCAGCTGTAATAATAATACTGCCATAGAGGATGGGGAAATCAGGAGGGGAGCTGCATGGAGCATTTGCTTTGCCACCACTTTGAATTACTTGGAGAAGAGGAATAGCGAGATACTGGAAGCTGTCGGGGAGCTGAGGCAGTTAATGATTTTCCTACCTCTGGAGAGCAGAGGCCTGGAGCAATATCTGAATGTTATTTGATTTCAGTTTAACCTTGGAAGAGCAGACAGTAATTGTTGTTTTTACAAAAAAAAATCCCTTCCTGTGCAATGCTGGTGGAATTCTGGAGCAGAGATCAATCAAACTTTATCTACCGTTCCTTGGAGGAGGTGGCAGCTTGGACTGTGGCCAACTGGGCAGCCTTTGGAGGTTAGTACTGACATCCTCAGATGAAGATACTGTTGGAGTGAACGACTCAGCATGCCTGGGCATGGGGGGGGGCACTACATCATTAGTATCGGTGTTCTCTCCTTAAATTAGATGCCTCTCTTTGGATGTGATCATATGGGCATTTTGGCTCACCACAGCTACCCCCTGCCTCCAGATTTAATGTGCGTAATCACATGTGCACATCTGTCCCCTGTGATCTGTTCATCCTTACCTCATAATAAAATGGCCTGGGAATGGATTAAAGAGCCATTGGGAAATTACCAGTGGCAAAGCTGTTGCAGCACTTCAGTGGTGCATTTCCAGTGGTGTGATTGTGCACCGTGGAGGCACAGGACCAGTGTGATCACTCTTTTCAGCATGTGTGTGGCTTGTCCTGACCTTATGGGACCACAGATTTGTTGCCAGCACCGTCTGATTGCTGCCAGGCATCTCAAACAGGGCTGGCTTTCTAAAAGCCAAGAGACCACTGCAGCAACCAACTCGTCTGATCCCACTCTTTGTCTTAACCTGGGAGCTGCCCACTGGCCCCTGCTCCCCCCCTCTCTCCCTCCCTCTCCCTTTGTCATCTCACTCTTTTCACTTGGCCTTCCATGGAGACATATGTCTCTGCAAGTCTCTCCTGTAGATACAATGCCCTCATATTCCCACACACATGATGCCAGATTAGCTGGCCATTTGTGATAGAAAAAGTACTCTTTATCCTTTGCAGACTCCCTGAATCAGATAATCTTGAATTGTACAGTGCCCTTTTCACCCATCCAGACAAGCCCAGCGTCTTGCTGGGCCATTCATTTCCCAGTGCCTCTACAGAGGGAAGCCCAGATTTGCCACCAAATATTCATCCCACAAAGAGCAGCAGCCAAGCACAATTATCAAACAAAAAGTATTTGTATTATGTATGTAAAAACATTGATCACATTCACAGTTTGAATTTTTAGAAATATCCAAAAAACATTTAAAGCATTGAGCCCAAAATATAGTGTTTGAAGGAGACCTCAAAAGAATCTCCCTCATCCCTTCTTCTGGATTCATCAAGCACTGTCCATCTGTAAGTCCTTCTCTCTCTCTCAGTGAAACCTGGCTCCAGGTCTCCAATAGACCACTACAGCTCACCATTCATTGCCACATGTCCATGAAAGAGATTCTTAATTCAACTTTGCTGCAAAGACTTCTTTGCTTGCTCCACAGCCCCTTGTCCCTCCATATTAACATCAGTTCCTGCCTTCTGCCTTTGTTTCTGTGAAAAGAAAGCACTCCTTACAAGTTGCACCAGAAGTACCAAAGTACTGTCTAGGACAAGGAACCCTAACCCTTTTGAGCCAAGAAGCAGCTTTGGAATTCTGGCTGCCTGTGTTGGGCACAGCCACGAAATGGCTCCTGCAGAAGGCACAGCCAGTTTGTTTGTTTGTTTGTTTGCTTTATTCGCTTTTTAACTAGCCCTTCCCATAGAACAGGCTCAGGGCAGGTTACATCATAAAAACAGTCAACAGTAAAAATAATAAAAGACCAATTTAAAATATATAAAATCTAAAATTACAAAGACTAAGATGGCAGATTCCTGCTCACAGACATGGCCTACTGTCCAGGTCCAGCAGGCCTCATAGCACTGAGATGGAATGAGGGGCGGGGGAGACTGGTAACAAGTGATGCCCACTGCCTCAGTTGAAAGCCTGGCAAAAGAGCTCTGTTTTATAGGTAGGCTTGCCAATCCCCAGGTCCCAGTGGGGGTTCTTCCGCTTTCCCAGGCTCCTTCCCTCCCCCAGTCAGCTGGCCGGTGGGGGGGGAAGCCCTGCCCCCAGAGGACCATGTGCCTTTGAAGGCTTCAGTCTCCGATTGAAAGGCTTCCTCTTGGGATGGTGTGTCTGTGTTACTTTGAAGAAGTTGGCAGCAACTCGTGAGTAGAGACGCCAATCTGTCACTTCAGAGTCGCCAGAAACGGGGCGGGGAGGGGGGGGAAATGTCTGCTGAGCACTTCATTATTCCCTATGTGGAGATCGATTCTCATAGGGTATAATGGGGAATTGATCTGGAGGTTTCAGGGGCTCTGGGGGAGCTGTTTTTTGAGGTAGAGGCACCAAATTTTCAGTATAGTATCTAGTGCCTCTCCCCAAAATACCCCCCAAGTTTCAAAACGATTGGACCAGGGGGTCCAATTCTATGAGCCCCAAAAGAAGGTGTCCCTATCCTTCATTATTTTCTACGGAAGGAAGACTTTTAAAAAGGTGTGCTGTCCCTTTAAATGTGATGGACAGAACTCCCTTGGAGTTCAATTATGCTTGTCACACCCTTGTTCTTGGATCCACCCCCAATGTCTCCTGGCTCCACCCCCAAAGTCCCCAGATATTTCTTGAATTGGACTTGGCAACCCTATTTACAGGCCCTGCGGAATTGAAGCAGATCTCACAGGGCTCAGATTTCCAGGGGGAGCTCATTCCACCAGGCAGAGGCCAGGGCTGAAAAGGCCCTGGCCCTCGTTGAAGTCAGATGAATGTCTCTGGGGCCAGGTATTACCAAAAGTTGTAGGGTCACTGATCGTAAGGACCTACAGGGATCATACAGGGAGAGGCGATCCCAAAGGTATGCTGGCCCTTGGCCATATAGGGTTTTAAAGGTAAGTACCAACACCTTGAACTGGATCCAGTTCTCAATGGGTAGCCAGTGCAGTTGATACAGCACAGGATGGATCAGTGCCCATAAAGGCGACGAAGTCAACATCTATGCAGCAGCATTCTGCACCAGCTGGAGGTTCCGAAGGAGAGTCAAGGGCAGCCCCATGTAGAGAGAGTTACAATAATCTAGGCTGAAAGTGACCATCACATGGGTCACTGAGGCCCGGTTGTGGGGGACAAGATAAGGGACCGACTGTCAGACCCACCTCAGATGGAAAAGGGCTGATCTGGCAGTAGTGGTAACCTGAGCCTCCATAGTTAGAGAGGCATCCAGGAATACCCTCAAGCTCTTCACCCTCAATATGGGCATCAGTAGAACCCCATCAAAGGATGGGAACCTGATCTCTGATCCCAGCCCCCTGCAACCTAGACACAGTACCTTCGTCTTGAATGGATTCAATTTCAGGCGGCTGTATTGCAACCAACCAGCCATGGCTTGCAATGCCCTACCCAGTTCCTCCAGGGCCAAATCTGGGTGGCCATCCATCAGCAGATAGAGCTGTGTGTCATCTGCATATTGATGACACCCCAGCCCATACCTCCAGATGATCTGGGCAAGGGGGCACATGTAGATGCTGAATAACATCGGGGAGATAATTGCTCCCTGCGGCACACCCCATTGTAATGGGTGCTGCTGGGATAGTTCCCCCCAAGTGCCACTTTCTGTCCCTGACCTTGGAGAAAGGAGACCAGCCATTGTAGGGCCAGTCCCCATATTCCTGCATCAGTGAGGCGGTGGGCCAACACTTCATGGTCGACTGTATTGAACGCTGCTGACAGATCAAGAAGGATCTGCAGCACCAAACTGCCTCGATCCAGATGCCTCCGGAGGTCATCCACCAAGGTGACCAACACCATCTCCATTCCATGGGTAGGGCAGAAACCAGACTAGAAGGGATCCAGGACAACAGCATCCTTCAAGAAAGCCTGAAACTGCATTGCCACTGCCCTCTTCACTATCTTGCACAAGAACGGCAAGTTTGAAACTGGGCAGTAGTTTGCTAGGACCATAGGGTCCAGAGATAGTTTCTTCAGGAGAGGATGGACCACTGCCTAAAAGGCCCCTGGGAATGCGCCTGTTGAGAGGGACAAGTTGATGATCTCCCTCAAGGAAGTTCATATGCAGGGCTGTCTTAATGCATGGGCCTGATGGGCCCTTGCCTATGGGCCCCATGAGCATAGGGGCCCCATACTAATCTGTGTATGATGCAGTACTAATAACCAGGTATTGATAGTTTGTGAATATATGAATGGATAAGCTTTTTATTTGTTTTTCAAGCCTCATGTATTGTTCAAACGTTTATCATGCTGATTAGTTGTTACTGCACAGCAAGTTTTTAATGTTTCAACACCGATTTTGTTGGAAGAGTCAATAAAATAAATATATATTTAATTTTATCGACCATTGACATTTTTATTCCTGTGAGTAGTTGTCGTAGGGGCCCAGTACACTGCTTTGCCCAGGGCCCGTAATGCTGTTAAGACGGCCTTGTTCGTATGCTGTCACCACAGGCTTTAACCAGCCATGACAGACAAGGATAAAGGGGGCAAGTGGTGGGTTTCACAGCAGCCAGGGTCTTGTCAACTTCATCCTGGGAGAGCAGGCTGAAATGGTCCAAAACTGGACCTGAAGATGGGCAAGGGGCTTCCAGTTCCATTATTGTATCAATTGTGGCTGGAAGGTCACAGTGGAGCGACAAGACTTTATCTGCAAAATAATTTGTGAAAGCCACACAGCCTATATCCAATTCCCTAGCATTTGGCATGCCCTGAGGCAAAGATGTTAAGGACCAAATTAGTCTAAATAATAGAACTGGGTACGATTTTGCAGAAGTGATGGAGGCAGCATAGAACTCCTTCTTTGCTGCCTTGGTCACCATCTCATAGGCCTTGCGCAGCCTGAAACCAACATACCTATGGGACTGTCTCCTCCCATATATGCCCCGGAGGTTGTTTCATTCGGCCTTCCAAGATCTTCTGATAGTCCCCAGCCAAGAGATACCCATCTTGCCTTTACCAGGGCCAGGACCTTCTCGGTCCTGGCTCTGACCTGGTGGAATCAGCTCCCTATGAAGATCTAGGCCCTACCTGGCTTGCTGGCCTTTCGTAGGGCCTGCAAAACAGAGCTGTTCCACCAGATCTTTGGATGAGGCAGCAGGCATCTATTTATCACTTGGTTGGCCTCCCCCCTACTGTTCTGCTGCTCTACTGCTCTACTGTACTGTGATGCTGTATTGTAGTACTATTTTGTGCTATACCACCTTGCAGTCATGTCATCTTGCTGAATCATCTTGCTGCACTTTGATGAATCTTGTAATTGGTTTTATTATGATTTTATTTCTATTTGCTGTCCTCCACTCTGAGCCCCCAATGGGGAATGGGTGGAATATAAATAAACAAATAATAATAATAGGTCTTCATTAACTTTCTATATTCTATAAGATGTTCTTGTAGCTTTGTCTCAGGCCTTCTGCCACACTCTCTCTAGTCGTCTCAGCTCCCATTTCATCCGCCTCAGCTCCGAGGAATACCAAAGAACCAAGTTGGTACGGGGGCGGAGAGGGCACCGGGGAGCGACCACATCGATAACTTCAGAAAGATGGCTATGCCAGTCTTCTGCCAGTTCATCCAATGGGCCACTTACTTTCAATCACGCAGTAAAGATACTTGTGCTGTGGTAAGCATCTGCTGCAGAAGTAACATTTTTTAAAAAAAAAATGCATAGCCAATCAAATTTCCAGTGGCCAAATAGTAGCTTTTCTGGGCAAAAGCCCCACCTGACCCCATCCACTTTTGAAAAAAAATACTTGTAAGGCATCAGGAAAGGTGTTGATGAACCTGACCTGGATAGCCCAGGCAAGCCGGATCTCATCAGATCTTGGAAGCTTAAGCAGGATCAACTCTGGCAAGTACTTGGATGGGAGACTTCCTTGGAATACCAGGAGTCAGGAGGACAGGGGCAGGCTTTATTCAGCCACCTCCCTGAATATCCTCCAGGCCCCAGTAGGGGTCAGTCACCAGAGGTCACCATGACTTCCAGGTGCACGCACTCACAAATGCATACACGCACATATAAAGATACAAAAAAATGAGGTGTTGGCAGGTAATTTGGTGCTCACATGCAACCTGTTGGGGACCCTAGCCTAGGAAAAGGCTCGAGTAAAGCTAATCCTGCTCATGATTCATTCCAGAAAAGTTTGGCAGATCCTCACCTGCTCCAGTTATTAACAGGGCTCAGATCAGTGAGAGAGATTTTCAGAGGAAGTGCAGAACTGCATGAGACACCAGCAGATCTGCAAATGGAGCACCTGGCATTTTTCCCTTTAAAAATTATGCAAATTGGGGTCTTATTTTAATTGGGACCATGCTGCAAGAGTAGGAGGTTAAGCCTCTCCCCTTTGGTGCTCAGTTCCTGACCTGACATGGTCCCATGGACCTCCTACTTGACCCACTGGGTCAAATGTACAGATCCTATCTCTATTAAGTTGCCAGTGCAACAATCCGCACTTGCGCAAGAGTTCTGAGAGTCAGCCAGGTGATTTTTTTTTTCTTTTGCTGTTCTATTTGCCCTGTTCCTATGAAATACACAGTAGTTCCTCCGCACAAAAAAGATGCAGCTAGTGGTCCTTATTGCCAACAGTGTGAACTGGGAAACCAGCAAACTAGACTAGAGATGGAGTAATTTTTGAGACAGTTGAAACTCATGTAATATGTGCATAATTTTCTACGGTGTGCACACTCATTTATTTTGTTCTTCCATCATCTCTGGTCAAATAGGCTTTGTTCTTTGTTGTTGTTGTTCTTTATTGTTGTTTTTAAGTTACAAGAATTCAAATAAGTTGTAAATAGAAACGATAGTGGGATGAGTGTCTCTATCATACCAGCATCAGTTCTTTGCAAAAACCATTATCTGTCATAAGCTTGTGGGCTTAAGAACATTTTATTCTTGTCTGTTAGTAGTATTTCTATCCAAAACATTGCTTAGTGGGAGGCAGATCAACTTCCATGTGCTGTCTGCCTAACACCATGAACAAAAACATCTGCCCTTCCCAAAAATATAGTAAAGCTCTTAGAAATGTACCAACAGATCAGCAACCTTATTCTCAGTTCTTCATTGCTTGACATCCCAATATAAGTTTCTCCTTCTGCATACACAATCACACAATGAAATAAATACTATCTTGAAAGTTATTGTGTCTAAAACTGAAGAAAGGATCGCTTGGATTCTTAAACTCAGTGCACATGTACTTGTATATTTTTAACTGCCAGCTTTGTGTGGGTAGTAGGATTTGCAAAACACCAAAGAGCCTCTCTAAGCAGACAGAGGCCGTTTTCCCACTAGCGTTTGCTCCGGCGTAGCGCCCCATTTACCTCCGGATCTTCTCTTGGATTTCGCACATGTTGCTCCGGCGCTGCGCTTTGCTCCGGCGCTTCAGGGATTTTACGCCGGAGTATGTTTTTCAGCAAGTTGCCGGAGTTTCCGAAAACCTCCGGATCCACTCCGGATCCACTCAGCGGAGTTTCCTGTGCGAAATCCATCCACGCCGGATCGACTGCTTTGGGGGCGTCACCCTCTCCCTTTCCGTCCTCCCACCCCATCCACCCGCTTGGCCAATCATCAGCATTTCGCGGCGCTTCCCCAAAGTGCCGGCACGGCCATTTTTTTTTTTTAAACTTCACAGTTTTGCGTAATAGCGATATTTCGAAATTAACAAATAGAAAAAAAAAAAACCCTCCTGGAATAGCCTCAATTGGCACTTCAATTGGTTTCGTTAGAATTTTTTTTTATTATTGACTTTAGTTGCGTTATTCCGCTGTTGCGTTATCTCGATAATGCGAAAACGACCATTGCTGGGGGGGGGGGGGAATGTAGTGCCGGTGCGGGCCACAGCGTCCATGTGTGTGTGTTTTAAGAAGGGAATGCCTCCCTCAGCTGTGCCACCAGGATTTCTGGACCTGCACAAAATCGCCATGTATAAAATGGGAAGTTGGAGTCCTGCATTCTTCTCCCTGGCTACATTCCGCTCGGTTAGAAAGTAGACGCGACCGAGCTCCTCACACGCGCCACAGAAGGGGAAGGAGAGAATGGAGCGGGGGGGGGAGCTCTGGCAGCAGGAATCAGTCAGGTCCCCGTTGCAAGCGCCAGCCGGGGAGGGGAAAGAGAGCGGAGGAAATTTGGGGGGGGGGGATCTAGTGCTTCAGAATTTGGGGGGGGGAATCTAGTGCTAGGATTCTCCACTGTGAATGCTTCCGTTAATACATAAAGGGCTGTGGAGGATTCTACAGCTGCAGCCAATCCATAAGCAGCAGCAGCACACGTGATGCGGTTTGTCCAAGAAATGAAGGGGAGGCAGCAGCTCGATGTTACGTTAGTACGTTAGTACGTCATTACGCGACCAGACTTGCGCTTAAAAAAAAAATGATTGACAGGGCATCGGACTCAAGCCGATGCCAGTGGGAAAACGATTTGAGCCGGGGCTTCAGGGAAGGCGACGCCGCAAAGAGTCACTAGTGGGAAAACGAGAAAAATGCTCTGGACATAATTGCGCCGCGGAAAAAGGGGAGCAAACGCTAAGTGCGAAAACGGCTAGAGAGAGCATGGAGGACTGGAATGCATGTTTCAGGAACAAACTGCAAATTCCAAGCAAGTATTAATGTTGTCCTTCCTCAAAAAATCTCAGCATTCTGTACAAGGGCCTTGTCTCCATTTTATTCTGTCAGGCTGAGACATACTGATGTATCCAAGATCACTCAGTGAACTTCATGGCTGGGCAGAGATTTGGACCCAGATCTCTATAGCTCACATCTAATGCTCTGTCTGCTACTTCAGATTGGCTACCAAGAGCATATTAATAGTTATGGTGATGCTCAGAAATCTGCTTATAAGATTTGGTGGCATAAGAAAAGTAATATACTCTCATAGAAGTCTGTTAAACATGGGAGAATCACCTAGATCCATGGGGATGTTCACTCTTTATCATCTGCAGAGAAGGAAGAATACATTATTGAATTGCATTGCAAACTACTGTATTTGCTTTTGTTGTTTCATATTATAGCTCCCACAGAAATCAGACTCACTGGAACCTAGCACTGCTGCACAGACGCATATGAAGAAACAGCCTCCACTCTAATGCCCTTTCCGTTTGACATTTCATAGTACCAAAGATGCCATTACATGGGCATATGGCTCAAGCAAGCACCAAAAACAAGGGGGGGAATGACTCAGGCTGGGATAATAAAAAGTCTACATCCAGTTGCAATTAAAACCCTTGCACTGAACCATTGTTGAATGGACTCTTCATGACTCGTATTAGTGAGGGAGCAGAAGACACTTGACTATCTTCAGACTGCTCTGCAGCATCACACATTTTTCAAGCCTTACATGCATTCATTCATCAAGCCACATCCCTATATGCAGCATACTGTTGAAACTAAACACACACTTGATCCCCAACAATTGTAGACAAGGACTTGAGCTGAGATGGCATCTCTCCCATGCCATTTCTGTCAAGAAACATCTCCCAAGAGGAAGAGAAGCTCCCACTGCAGTTGTGCCTCTAGAAACTGTGCTCTGAGGTCCTGAATGATGGTCAGGAAGAAAGGGCTGTGCTGTGTATCTAGGATGAAAGAATATGTCAGAGGGTCATGAACAAATAAAGGAATGGCATTCCTATTGCAAATATATGTATGCCCTGAAGATGTTACTGAATTTATAAGCATCAGTGAAGCAGGCACTTTTAACAACAGTAATGGGAAGCATGGAAAAAGAAATCAGAAAGCCATGGGAACTTGAGTTGAGAGGGAAAGATTTACAGTGGGAGACATGGATGAGCAAGAGGGAACTATGAAAGGTACTAAATCTCTATTCCCCTTGGCCTTAGAAGCCCGACCAAACCATTGTCTAATATCCAAGATGTCACCATATTCTGTTCTCACAATTTCTCGAGTACCATGAAAACTGAACATTTGCTTTATATAAAAAATAAAATACAAATTAAAATTTTTTAAAGGATACTAAACTCTATGAAGATAGATCAAGATGGGTAGCTGTGATAGCCTGTCTGTAGCAGTAGAAAAGAGGAAGAGTCCAGCAGCACCTTAAAGACTAACACAATTTGTGGTAAGGTAGGGGCTCTCATGAGTCACTGCTCACTTCTTCAGATATCTTAATTTTAATTTAATTTAATTTGTGATTTATACGCCACCCTCTCCCAAAAGGTGGGATATCAAAGAAGAATATCTGAAGCTACCCTACCCTACCACAAATTTTGCTAGTCTTTAAGGTGTTACTGGACTCTTACCCTTTTCTACAAACTCTTTGAAGTATCTGAGACTCTAAGGGATTTGGCTCGACCTAGCCCATTTTTTCCATTCAGATTAAAAGCACACAAGCACATCTAAGCTGCACTTTTCTCACCCTGTCCCCAGACACATTCTATCTGCATTAAAAAGTTACCTGGTAGCTTCCCCCAGATCCAGATGTAGGTCACATAATCAGCTGTTGTCTGAATGCCCCAGCGTGATTCATGAGTGAAAGAGCTGTGTGATCATGTCAAGCCGTTTCCAGCACCACCAAGTGTTTTTTTTTTCCTAACCTCTCTCCAAGGTGCACTTGTGCACTTCTCTATGTGAGCGCACACATGGGGAACTTTAAAAAAAAACCCCACCCATTCCACATCAGTCTGTGGTTGAGCCATGCTAGTAGTGTGAATGTGCAACTACGGATGGCTGCCAGGATCCTGCCACTTCAACAGTGGCTGTCTGATCCCTCTAAAACGGACCTGACTGAATCGGGTTTTTTCACCTCAAGATATTGTGTCAATTTCCCAGTGTGAGAGCACCCTAAGTTCATGCAGTGGGAATTCAAAGAATTGGTATATACATGGTTGTGTTCAGAACAAAAGTTTTCTCTTTTTATCCACCAGTGGTGAGGTTGTTTTGAAATCCAGAGATTCTGGAGAAGGGTTTTACAGACAGAGAGACATAGAAAATCACATGATATGTACTACCTATAAACATGTCTATTATTTTGCTAAGCCTTGTGGAAGATAGATTTACCATATGAAGAACTCAACATCCTTCTCATTTCATAAGGGAAAGCGCAGGTAACAGTTTGGTGGACATTGAAAGTGTTACCATTGATTCAGGAATGCCTTGCAGAGCATGAGGAATGATGCCCTTACAGAAGATTATTTCACAAATTCATTTGACTTTGGATGCTTACTTGGAATCTTGGTTGCATTTTATGACATTTTTGGACTCAAGAGGCTTAAGTAAAAAGGCCAGCTAAGTATCTATTTTATGGTGTTTATAACCAACCCTTTAAGTTACTATAATTTGGGAAGAATAGAATTTATAAACCCACACTGTCAGCACTTGTTGAATTCTTTAATATGGGTCTGAACAATATAAAAGTTTCCAAGCATTAGAAATGCTATGGTATTAAGATAAAGGAGCCATCTAAACAGAAGATTTGCTTTAGGGGAGATGGGAGTGGGAGAAAAGAAAAGGGATATAAAGGAATCAGTATTGTTAATAAAGGTATTATACTGCTTTGATTACCTTGACTGTATATTGATGGTGAAAAGAAGAGAGGGGACCTTAGAAAGTCAGCAAACCAATAAAGAAAGAATATAGTTTGTGATCTCCGTTGCCTTCATTAGCAGCTGCCAATATAAAACATAAGCTAACTATTTCCTTCTAGTTGGTATTTATTTTTAACTTTGAGATTCTATGGCTGACTGGGGCACAAGACAGGGCACAACTGGAGGCCAGATAGAGCAATTTTATATGCATAGCCTATTATACAATAAGAAGCTAATCAAATGAACCATCAGCACCATCTGGAAGACTTTCTGCCACCACAGCACATGAATACATTCCTATTCAGATGTCATCCAATCATTCTTATGGGTGACTATCAGAATCCTAAGTGCTCTTTGCTTGCTTGTAATTAAGCTGTTTCTGCTTGCTTGTATGACATGCCAAAGTCATTGGCAATGGACTACTGATGACTGTTTGACCAAAGATCAACTTGGTCTCTTTCATGTTCTGCTTTCTTCATATTTGCACTCTCGATCTAAAATTATTTCCTGTATTTTCATTAAAAATTATTCACAAACCTGAATAATTTTTCTCAAGCTATGAAAAAGGCATTAATATCTCTCTCTCTCTCTTACACACACACACACATGCACATCTTCCACAAAGTGAAGCATTCCCCACCAGCACCATTTGGATTCACTGTTCTTTCTCCCCACCTTGACTCCAGTATAGTTGTGCACAATCTTTGGGAAGTAAGGCAGAGAAAGAAAGTTGAAGAGAATAAGAAGATAAACTCTGCAGATCAGGAAGCTCTAGGGAATTTTAAAGAGGACAGGGACCAATTCATCTCATTAGTGAATTGGGACAGGAAATAATGGGTTTGCATGTCAGCCGGAGAAATGTAGATTAAACAGGGGGATGATTTGCAGTGGTGCAAAGGTGGCAAGGCAAAGGAGTCTCTCTCACTATTTTTGGAATAACCAGGGTTCAGTGCCAAGTTAACAAGCGGGTGAGGACCAAGGAAAGAAACCTTAACAATAATATGTAGCACATACTTTGCCTCATCAAAGCCTCATTTCATAAGCAATTGAAGAGGTCCTGTCGGCATTAACTCTTAAAGCACCACAATGCACTGAAACCACTAAAAAGCCCATCTGGAAGCTGAAGTTTTAAAGATAAGGCATTTTAACAATTTGCAGCATGATCAAGAATTTGACTTTTAAAGCATTTAAGTACTGATTAAACCAGCTAACTCTTTTCAAAGATTCCAGAGCCACAGGATCTACACTTAACTTTTGCATTGGTCCTCTTTGTGATAGGGCAGTATGCTGGGTTTGCCAACTGGCCGTACTGACTTTGCAGAACTTGGTGAACTTTCCTTTAGAAGAAAAAGGAAGACCATTCCCTCCTCCATCACTCAAAATGCAGCATCTAGATTAGTGTCAGATTACTACAGCAACAATTCTCAAACAATGAAACGTAGCACCCTAAGGAATCATGAGTAGCTCTGCCTTCCCTCTTGCAGCTTCCACATGTAATAGGTAAACTCCCTTTGTCTCAGCTCAGAAAAGGAGTTCTGACTCCTCTGAGTTCTCATCCCCAACAAGCTCCTATGTCTTGTCTGACTGCCTCACTTACTGTACATGACAATGGTGGCAAAAGCAGTGTCAGGAAGATCTCATTGGAGGCTTTCTGAGAGGACACCATGAAGTCCAGGCAGTATTATGCACTGCTAATATTTGCACAGTAAGCCAGGAAATTAAAAACTTCACAGCATTACTGATCACAACTTCAGCATGTATCATCATCATACAAGAAGGTTAGGGCATCTACTAATTTTCTTCCATTCAAGTTTGGGCAGAATGTACCACTTCCTGGGCTGATTGGCTTTACTGGAAGCTTGTGGGGCAACAGCCTTTTTTTTTTTTTTGCAGGTTTGGCATTTCCAAGGTCCACATTGTGAAAGGAACAGGCAAATTCATAGAGGATAAGTCAGTCAACAGTTACTAGACAAGCTAACTAAATGGAGCTTCCATGTTCTGATTACTAGATGCTGGGCACAAGCAATGGAGGATAGCTGTCACTTTTGCACCCTGTTTGTGGACTTCCTATGGCTGCTGCTGGAAACAGTCTACCAAACTAAATGAAAGTTTGGTCTGACTCAGCAGGGCTGTTTTTTGCATATAGTAAAAGCACTATGTAAGTCCAAATCAGGGAGGGAAGATGGCATGGTACAGCTCAATCTCATCAGATCTTGGTAGTACTTGGTAGGGTCAGTACTTGGATGGGAGACCAACAAGGAAGATTCTGCAGGGGAAGGCAATGGCAAACCACGTCTGCTTCTCACTTACCTTGAAAATCCCTTGATGATGAAGTTACCATAAGGTGATTGTGACTTGGCAGCGTTTATGTACATAGGTCCAAATGACCTTTCTCCTTTTTCCTCACTTGTCTATTTACTGGGCAGCAAACTGTTTAAAAAAGGTCACTCCATGATTTGTGCATCTTGACACACTATTCATTTGTCCTTTATTTAGGAAGTCTCTTTTCAAAAAAGTTCAAGGTCAAGTTTAAGGATTAGAGTCCTTTCTTTCAACAAATTCAGAGGGAGAAAGAAGCAGGCATTACATAGTGTAAGAAATAACAATCCTTAGATACATCTAATTCCCTCCTAGGCCAAGAGCATAGTTTTCATCCAGGGTTAATGATTTGCTATGTCTTCCAGTTAATGTGGCAATTATTGCCAAAGGTAGTAAAACTGATGCTAAAAGTTTCTTCCAAAAGTAATACGTAAATGTCAAGAATATAACATTTCAGCAGCAAGTAGTCTTAAAATCATTCAGTTTGAGAAAACAAAATTAACCAATACCATTTTAACTATTTTAGGTGAGAAAACCTTTTTGAAAGTGGTTTTTGTAATGGTGGCTATGATGGAAACTGTTTCTTGGAGCTACCGAATATAGTTGAAGAGAAGCATATACCTCATCCAGTTTACCTATTTTTATTTTTTGAATTAATTATGAAATCTTAGATTACTTTTTTTAAGCATTGTAAATACAACATTAATAACGCCATCTTTTGTGTAGCAGTATCCTGGCTTTGAAAAAGCCGGTGCTCTTTGATGCATGCTGTGGCAATCACACAGCCCCTACTCTGCTTCTGGGAGAGGCATGGGCTGCAAACATGCAAGAGGAGCAGTCAGACTGCTCCTGAATGCCCAGGACAAGTGCAGCATGTGCCCTGGCCATTCAAACTGGGAAACACAGTTCATGTGTTTTAGAGATTTGCTACTGGGAAGTTCCTGGTAGCTATTTAATCTGGTCCTAGCCCATCCTAAAATGAAGTAAGGATTGACGGGCAGGACCGGATTTACATGTTTTTTTTTTGGGGGGGGGGGTAAAATTAAAAAACAACGCCCCCTGATGGGCCATTCTATCTTATGGTCCCATAGAATACAATGGACTCCATACCCAATTTGGCGCCCCCCCTCCATCAGCGCCCGGGGCAAGCACCTCCCTCTGCCCCCTCCTAGATCTGGCCCTGTTGACGGGCTGGGGGAGGGGGCAGAAGTGTGCATGTGATTGCACACATTAAATCTGGAGGGGAGGTGTGGCTATGTCAGGACAAATTTCTCATGTGATCACACCCTTACACTTTTCTAAGTCCATTGGCTTTAATGTGTTTATAAGGATGTAGCTCTGTTAAGGACTGCACTGTCACAACAGTAAAAAATCAGGCTAAAAAGCCCTTGGGGTCTCTGTGTGTGTGTGTGATTCCAAGCATAAGGCAAGTTGCCTTGCAATCATGATCTGTTCAGTCATTCCATACTATTTGTCAAGAATACTTCTGATGCTGACTTAATTCCAAACAGCTTCATTTAAAGCACTGATATTCTCTATGGTCTCATACATGTGGCTCTGTAATCAACCATCTTTGGCTTTTCTGAGCACTATTCCTCAACATAGTTCCCACTCCATACTCCAGGGAGTGGATAACACCATTGCCTAATGGAGCTTGTGGTTGGCAGGTTGTTCCTACCATAAAATTTGCTGCTCGAGAGAGTGGAGGACTGGGGAGCTGCAAGCCTCCCTGACCTGGGGCCCCCATGCTAGGGACTGAAGTAAAGAACCTTCCTCTCCAACAACTCCTCCATCCATCTCTGCTGCTTCTCTGCCTTCTTTACAATACCTAGGCAACTGCTGCAACCCCCTTGGCAATCTCATTCTCTTGCCTGCAGTGCTGTGCCTCATGCTGAAGGCAAGAGAATGAGAAGGCAGAGATGGACACATTTCCCCTCATTCTAAATACACAAGGCTGGCTAAGGCTCAACAGTGTTGGGGAGAGAAATGAACAGAGGTATTCTGTTAATTAAAATGGTTATATATTTAATGCAAAAAGTTATATTATTGTATTTATGTGTTTAGTGGGGTGGCACACAGAGTCCTATAGCAAAGAGTGGTAAGCTACAGTACTGCAGTCCAAGGTCTGCTCATGACCTGAGTTCGATCCTGGCGGAAGCTGGGTTCAGGTAGCTGGCTCGTGGTTGACTCAGCCTTCCATTCTTCCGAGGTCAGTAAAATCAGTACCCAGCTAACTGGGGGGTAAAGTGTAGATGACGGGGAAGTCAAACCACCCCATAAAAATGTTTACTTTTTTTTTTGAGACTTCCGGGGGAGGAAAATGCCGAGCTGAGCTGCTTCTCACATTGGGAGCAGGCTGGAACTTCTGTTTGGGGTAGTGGAAGGCAAATTAATGCCTACTGCCTACTTTTCTCAGTCAGAGATTAGTCCAAGATATGCACAGAAAACTTTGAGGAGATTTACCTTGGCTAAAAGGGAGTCCTGGGGGGGGGGCTCCTTTGAGGGGTCTCCGGAGAAGAGTTGCAGTTTCATCATCTGCAGAAATTCTCAGAGTCATTTATTTTACATAAGCTCAACAGAATCCTAACCTTCTTGGACATTGCTAAATATCTAAAGCTACACAAGACCGGTGTGGATCTGGATAATTGGCAGAAAAGGTACAGATTACTTTCAGAAAAGGTACAGATTACTATCTTTCATTCCAGGACTATTTACAGTTAAATAGAATAAATTCAAAAGGTGGGAAATGGAAATCCAGAAAGTTTGGAAGAAGAAGGGAGGAAGAGGTGAAATTTGAACTTTGTAAATTTAAAGGACTGTGCTAAAAAGTGCAAAGGAATTTATTGTTTGGTCTACTTGCGGTTTTGAAAAAAGAGCACCATCGTCACAGACCTGCAGCATATACAATCAACACAGGAAATACATCAAGTATCGTGAGATCTCTTTACCAGCAAAAATGGGATTTGGTGGCAAGTAAAGCAGGAAGTAGTGGATGAAAAGCCTACTCTAGGATTATAATATTATAGAGAAACATCGGCGGCCATTGCAAGAAGGTCAAAATTAAAATAATATTTTTAAAGTGTTCGGGACATTAAAAATTGTTGGAAATAATTGAGGTGATGATAAGAACTTAAATACTATTGGATATATTGTTTATATTGGACTTTAGAAGCCTTTAAAAGGAAAAAGGGAAATTTTTTTAGTGAGAAGCAAAAAGTCGTGACTGCCATTTTGAAGGATCTAAAAATTTTAAAAATTAATATATTGGTCTGGGAAGATCTGAGGACGGCGAAGTTAGGCTTGTTGTAAAAAGCAAGCTCTAATCATTTGATCTTGATAGTTAAATTTGAATTTGGTGAGATCAAAATTTTCGGTGTTTTTAAATGTCAGAACATAAGCAAACCCATACAAGGACTGCTTCATTGGAGAAAATGCAGGACCAATTAGAGGCAATGGAGGCCAGAATAATGAAAGGCATGAAAGAGATGATAACTGCATCTAAAAAAGAAATTATTGATGAGATTAAAAAAGATATGGAAGATCTCAGAAAAGAAACAGAGGAAACATCTAAGAAAGTGCAGGAGGTAGATGGGAGAATGAAAGTACATGACTCCACCTTGTTAAAAATACAAGAAAAAGTGACAATCCATGACTGTAAGTTGATGGAGACTCAGATACGTCTGAGAGGAGTACCTGAAAAGGAAGATGGTGACTTGAAAGAATATATAATAAAAATAATTGCAGAATTTTTTGGAGGAAGATCCTGAAGAAACTAAAATATGTATGATTATATGTATAGAGTGAACTCACTCTATGCAAAAAAAAAAAAATCTACCAAGAGACGTTGTCATAAGATATATGACAAAAGAAATGGTGGGAAAGATCATGAACAAAAAATTTGAAAAGACATTGATAGTGGGAGGCAGCAGAGTAAGAATTATGAAGGAGTTGCCAAGGCAAGTGATAAATGACAGAAGAACATATAAAAAACTGACAGAGAAATTACGGGACAATGAAATGAGGTTTAGATGGATTATACCTGAAGGTTTGAGCTTTGAACTCGAGGGGAAAAGAATCACAATTACAAATGCACAGGAACTGCATAGATTTTATGAAGAACATAAAGAATTTGCACCATGATGGATTACAAATTATTGTCTTGGAATGTAAATGGACTAAATTCACTACAAAAAAGAAGTGCAACGTTTCATTGGATTAAAAAGCAAAATTGTAATATAGTTTGTTTACAAGAAGTGCATATTAAACAAAAGGATTACAAATTTTTATGGAATAAACAATTGGGTCTAGAATTTTATTCATTGGCTGAACAGAAGAAAAGGGGGGGATTTTTTATATCAAACAAGAATTGGAGCCAAAATTAGTGTTTAAAGATAAAGATGGAAGATTTGTAGCAGTAGAAATAATATTAAATGCAAAAAAAAGTTAGGGTTTGTAGAATCTTTCGGGTTCAAGTGCCGTGTTCTACTGGAGAAAGTTTTTCTTCCAGACATTTTGTTCTCGGCTGCGTTGTTATTGGGACTGTATGCACCTAATGGTGCAAAAGATGCTTTTTAAAAAGACATTATACAACAATTTGTTGAACTGACATATGACCAAGTTTTGATAATGGGGGATTTAAACGGAACAATTAAGAATATATTGAATAGGTCCGGGGGGGGGGGGGAGATAGTAGTAAAGAAGGAAAATTGCCAAAGTCTTTTTTTGAATTAGTCAAGCAAGAAAATTTGGAGGATATATGGAGGAGATTTAATCCTGAAGTGTGGGACTACACCTTTTATTCAGAAAGACATAAAACTTTTTCCAGAATTGACATGTTGTGGGGCACTAAGGATTTAGGTCTTATAACAAGGAAAATAGAAATTTTACCTAAAATTGGGGCCGATCATAACCCAATAATGTGGATTACAAAATTGTCTAAGAAACTGAGAAGATGGAGATTGAATGAAGATTTACTACAGAATAAAGAAATAGTGACATTTCTAGAAAATGAAACTAAAGCTTTCTTTCAAATGAATGACAAAGAGGATATTGAATTTCAGACGGTCTGGGATGCCTATAAAGCAGTAATGAGAGGAATATTGATTACTTTGAATAATAACGACAAGAGAGCAAAAGAAAAACAGTTGTTGGACATTCAAAATGAAATAAAGAAAAAAGGAGTTGAGAAAAAGGCCAGGGAAAAGGGAAATTACAATACTGCAAACGCAAATGAGACATTTGTTAAATAAAGAATGGGAATGGAATCTGGATCGGGGTGGCTCGGCAGTGCTGATGTTGTTGGACCTATCGGCGGCGTTCGATACGGTCGACTATCGGTTACTGACTTGCCGCCTCGCCGACGCAGGGATTCAGGGGCTGGCCCTGCAGTGGCTTTCCTCTTTCCTCGAAGGTCGGGGACAAAGGGTCACAATTGGGGGGGAGCTATCCCGGAGGCACACACTTAATTGTGGAGTGCCCCAGGGAGTGGTTCTCTCCCCGATGTTATTTAACATCTATATGCGACCTCTTGCCCAGATTGCCCGAAGGTATGGGCTGGGGTGTCACCAGTATGCTGATGACACCCAGCTCTATCTACTTATGGACGGTCAACCGGTCTGCGCCCCAGAAAACCTAGATTGGGCATTACAGGCCGTGGCTGAGTGGCTCAGACTGAGTGGACTGAGACTGAATCCTGCGAAGACAGAGGTCCTTTGTTTGGGCCGTCGTGGACCGGGGGGGGGGAAATCCCCCTGCCGGTTTTTGACGGTGCGCCGCTGACGGCGGCGGACAGGGTCAAAAGCTTGGGGGTGCTACTGGAGCCGTCCCTACAGATGGAGGCTCAGATAGCAACCACTGCCAAGTCCGCGTTTTTTCATCTTAGACAGGCAAGGCAGTTGGCCCCCTTCCTGGACCGCGATGACCTAGCAACAGTGATCCATGCTACGGTCACCTCAAGGTTGGATTACTGCAATGCCCTCTACATGGGGCTGCCCCTGTGCCGGACCCGGAAATTGCAGCTGGTGCAGAATGCCGCGGCCCGGCTGTTATTGGGCCTCCCAAGGTGGGGGCACATTCGGCCGGGTCTTCGGGCTTTGCACTGGCTTCCAATAATATACCGAGTCCGGTACAAGGTGCTGGTCATTACCTTTAAAGCCCTATATGGCCTGGGACCTGCCTACCTGAAGGACCGTCTCTCCCCACACGTTCCCCAGAGAGTACTGAGGTCTGGGACGCAAAACCTTCTCACCATCCCCGGGCCCAAAGAAGTCCGTCTCAAGACAACCAGAGACAGGGCCTTTTCTACAATGGCCCCCACATGGTGGAACCAGCTGCCGGAAGAGGTGAGGGCCCTGCGGGATCTTACTCAGTTCCGCAGGGCCTGTAAGACAAGCCTCTTCCGGTTAGCCTACGCCTGACTAGATAAATGTAGCTTATCAGACTTCAGTGAAATATACTGTATAGTTTTAACGTTAAGATTTTAAGGTTTTTAGGTTTTAAACGCTTCGACTTTTTTAAATGTAATAAGTTTGCACTCTGTTTATTGTTTTATCATTTGTTGTGAGCCGCCCTGAGCCATTTTATGGGAAGGGCGGGATATAAGTCATAGAATAAATAAATAAATAAATAAATAAATCTGAAAAGATTGCAGCAGAAATCTTTTGAGGGTGCAAATAAACCTGGAAAATATTTGGCATGGCAACTGAAGAAAAAAAGAGAAAATAAAATTATTAATAAAATTGTGGTAGATGGAAAAGAGGTGGTTAGCCAAGAGGGAATAAAAAGAGAATTTTTTAAGTATTATGCCAAGTTGTTTAAAGGTGTTAAAATAAAAAAAGAAAAGATGGATGAGTATTTACAAAAGATAAAAATAGAACCCTTAACAGAAAATATGCGAAAAGTTTTCAATGATCCAATTGAAAAAATAGAGATTGAAGCAGCAATTAACGAAATGAAAAATGGGCCAGATGGATATACAGCTAAATATTTTAAAACCTTTAAAGAGGAGTTAATACCAAAATTGCAGAAGTTGATGAACATGATAAGAATAAAAGGGAAAATACCAAACACATGGCAGGAAGCTTGTTATTTCGTTGATTCCAAAAGAAGATAGAGATGTCACAAATGTAAAAAATTACAGACCAATTTTGCTATTAAATAATTACTATAAAATATATACAAGAATCTTGGCAGAACGGCTTAAACAACATTTGATAAATTTTATAAAGGAAGATCAAGCGGGGTTTCTTCCCAAAAGGCAAATAAGAGACAATATTAGAACTGTTGTAAATATTGTAGAATATTATGAAAGACATCCAGAAAAGGAAGTAGCATTATTCTTTGCAGATGCAGAGAAAGCATTTGATAATTTAAATTGGGACTTTATGTTTGCAGTAATGGAGAAAATGGAGTTAGGAGAAAGCTTTATAAGAATGATAAAAGCAAAATATACTGAACAATTTCCAAGGCTATGTATAAACGCAGATCTTACAGAAGATATGATAATTAGCAAAGGTACAAGACAAGGCTGTCCGCTTTCCCCATTGTTGTTTATAATGACTCTTGAAATATTATTGATGCAGATTCAAAAAGATAAAGAAATAGGACTAAAAATAAAAGGATTTACTTACAAATACAGAGCATTTGCAGATGATATAATGTTCATAAATGAAAATCCTATACAAGTTACACCTTTGTTGTTAGCTAAAATACAAGAATATGGGGAGTTAGCGGGACTTTGTATTAACAAAGAAAAATCAAAACTTTTATGTAAAAATATGCAAACAAATAAGCAACAGGCCTTACAGAGACTGATGGGTTGTGAAGTTACCTCCAAGGTAAAATATTTGGGTGTGGAGATAACAGTGAAGAATATTGATTTGTTCAAAAATAACTATGAGAAGCTATGGCATAAAATGGATGAAGATATGTTAAAATGGAATAAACTTAATTTGTCATTACTGGGTAGAATAGCTGCAATTAAAATGAATATTCTACATAGAATAATGTATTTGTTTCAAACTATTCTATTGTGAAGGATAGTAAACAATTTGATAAATGGTGAAGAAAAATTTCAGAATTTGTGTGGGCTGGGAAGAAACCAAGGATAAAAATGAAAATTCTGACAGATGCAAAAGAGAGAGGTGGATTTCAATTACCGAACTTAAAATTGTATCAGGAAGCAGTCTGTTTAGTGTGGATAAAAGAATGGATAATGCTGTTAAACAAAAAACTCTTAGCGCTGGAAGGTCACGGAAATAAATGTATTATGTATACATGTACACATACATGTATTATGGAAAAAAGAAGATGGACGGTTTTTTCTCTCACCATTATATAAGAAATAATTTGCTAAATACATGGATGAAATATAGAAATATGGAGATGAGAGAAAACCATTATGGATAGTGCCAGCTGAAGTAATAAAGATAACAGCTGAGATAGGTGAAGAAAAGTGGTTGTCATATAATCAATTATTAAAAATACAAGGTGGCAAAATAGAATTGAAAACTGCTGAAGAGCTGAATAATAAATATGACTGGTTCCAAATGCAGCAAATAAAGAGTTTTGTGATAATGATATCAAAACTGAAGGAATAAGAAAAGAACAAACTGAAATGGAAAAAGTTCTGCTTGGAGACAATGAAAAATTAATTTCAAAAATGTATAAATTACTTTTAAAATGGTCTACGGAGGATGAAGTAGTGAAATCTCAAATGATTAAATGGGCAATTAATGTAAATAAAGACATACAGATGGAAACTTGGGAATATTTATGGAAGAATTCTATGAAGCTTTCGACGTGTCATAGTATTAAAGAGAACTGTTTTAAAATGATGTATAGATGGTATACGACTCCTAAAAAATTGGCAAAGATGAACAACAAGATGCCAGATAGATGCTGGAAATGCAAAAAACATGAAAGTTCTTTCTACCATATGTGGTGGACTTGTGAAAGAGCAAAAAAGTATTAGCAGATGATTCAACAAGAAATTTCTAAGATCTTGGGATATGAATTTAAGAAAGTTGCAGAGACTTTTCTGTTGGGATTACAAATGGAAAAATTTCCAAAAGAAGATAGAACTGTAATTTGGTACTTGCTTTCAGCTGCAAGTTGGACATTATATGCACAGTTGTGGAAGCAAGAAAAAAATGCCAGAGAAATGGGATTGGATTGTAAAAGTTATGACATGGAGTGAAATGGACAAATTAACAAGAACTTTAAGAGACTATGATTTAGAAGTTTTTAAGATGGAGTGGAAAAAGTTCAGAAGATATGTAGAAAAAGAGTGGAAAATAAAAGGACAATGGACAATCTTTGATAATGATTAAGTTTTAGAAAAAAGAAGACTATTAATGTTTGTTTTTGTTAGTTAAGGGTACCTTTAAATATTAGTATTTTAAGAAAATAACACCGACGGGGGTCAAGTAACGGGGGGTGGGATGGGTGAAAAGTAATATATGGGATAGATAAAAGAAGTTATTAATGATGCAAGAAATATAATTTGTTACCATATGTTACCAAATAAATTTGTGTTTACCACAAAAAATGTTTACTTTTTTTTTTTACACAGGGCATACAGTAGTCATGTAACTCTTTTGGTTTATTTTAATTGCAGAAGTGGAGTCCAAGAGTCATGGGGTAAGTGCCTTTGATTTAAAGAGACATTGTAAATCAGGCTGTTCTGCTCAGGCAGTAAGTGAATAAAAATCACACATCTGCAAGGTCAAACAAAAATACTTTAAAACTCTTTTTGTTAGGCCTCATTTTGGGCAGGAGCTCATGGAAGTGGGGCATATAAAGCAGACAAATGGAAATATTTATCATGCCACAGTGGCCACACAAGAGAAAGCAATTTTAAAAGTATGATGAGAGTAAGGTTTTATTATGATAATTATAATCCAAGAAGCATTTTAAGTTAGATGCTGAGCTGATATGATTTAGTACACCTTCCGGAGATGTCAGGGTTATGTAGCATATGCAAATGAGTTATGCCAATGAGCTCTGGCAACTCTTTTTCTATGACATGACCCCTGTTGTTAGTTATTATTTAGTTAAGAGATTAACCACCTAAATGTAAGGCATCTATGAGTAAAAAGAATTATGGATGTTTTTCTTTCCACACTTCACTATCTGAGAACCTAGAGACCATTGTGTTTCTGTTCTCATTCATACAGCTTCCTAAGTCCTAATCATGTTTTCTTGTTTAAAGTGACTTTCCATTAATTAGCTTAGGGTTACATTCATTGCTTTCAGGGTCCGGTATAAACACCTCTGCTAAAATAACAGCTTCTTTCTAAGTCTGAGAATATGATATTATACAATGGCATGAGAAATGTCTAGTGTAGGAAATATGATATTGGTGTAAGAGGGATGGCATAGGGAGAAAATACTCCCAAATATTATCAAAATAGATTATCCATGGTTTCCATGTTCACATAATAAAGACCTTCACAAAAATCTTCTTACTTTTAAACAGTCAGACCTTAGTTCCTTGGTTCTTAATTCACCACCACTATACTGTACGACAGTTGGAACATACATGACTTTGCTCATTATTATTCTTTCCATCTCATCCTTCTCAGTAGGTAATACATGAATGGACACCTGCCGGGGCAACTTTGAATTCTTGTGCTATAGGGAAGATAAACTGGAATGTCTGACTGGCCTTCTTTATCTCATTTCTTACTTGTTATTCCTCTCTCATCCTCCCTCCTGCCCGTTTCCTAGCCCTCGCATTTTTAATCTCTCCTTCTATGGAATCTTTTCATGTCACTGATGCTTTTCATTGCCCTTCTCCAGAACTTATAATTTTTTCAACTGTTATCTTTTTTAGAGACAAGGTGAACATATTAATGAAGAGATAGAGAGGATGTGCCTTAGATTTGTGCAGCACATTGGTCCTGGAATGTTTAAGAAGGTATTCTTGTAGTATTGCCTAATTTCTTCCACTTTTAAAACCTGCCTAAGGTTTGGTCCATGCCACAGTGAAACAGCTGTGTGGAAACACTAAGAAATAGTGTTGGGAAACCAATAGATGGCACTCTTTTATGTGAAAAAATATTGTGGTACCCCTAGGCAAGCATGTGTCAATTAGAGATATTATGGTGCTATCTTTCTGATTAAACATATTGTATTTTCACAGGACTTTCAAGGCTATATAAAAGTATGTTTCATAGCTATTTTTCTAAAATGTGATGAACAAAGAAAACCTTGACTAGCATACTTAATACAACGCAGCACATATAAGTGTATATAGGTGTCCTTTTACAATATCTGCAATGCCAAGCAAACTTACTAGGAATTAAGACCTATAGAACTTGGTGAAATTTACTTCTGAATTAATGTGTTTAATATTTTGCTGTGTGACTGCACCCTATGCATCTACGGGTGTAACTAAGTTCCATGAACAAAGTAATTTTTTGAGTAATTGTACACAGGATTAGACTGCACAATCTTTACATGTGTGCAGCAAAAGAACAGATCTCTTTTTATCTAAAACTCTCTCTGGAAATTAAAGTGGAAGTTATTTTTAATATAAAGGAATAGCAGGTTCCAGCAGAGAGGCTAGCATATTCCAACATACAACAAAAATGCATATTGCACAGCATGTATCATACTTTGTGTGTGATATGACTTATAAAGTGGATTCCAAAGGGGTAGTCATGTTACGGACCCATTCTTAAACATTGGTGCACTGCTGACACTGACATGCAGCTGCACCTCTAATCAGTATCTTATGCCCACTCTGCAGGAGAGATAAAAGAAAATAAAAGATCTCACCCCAAAGCAAAGAACGCATAGCAACTTTAGTAGAGTCCATAGCAACCCCACCGCAACCTACCAACCATGGCATAACCATGGCATGCAGGGACAGAAACAGCCACTATCACAGATTGCAAACACACTCACATCATGTCCTGATATCAGCCCACAACTATCCACATGTAGAAGAGAACAAGGGAACATAGCAGAATGAATTATGGGGTACTACAGATGTGAGTTCAAATCCCCTCCTGCAAGCATGTTGCATTTGGCAGGTGCGCCCAGCAATTGCTTACCTGTGCCAGCATTGTACACAAGCTGATGTTAATAATAAGCAAGGGTATGGAAGTGGGAACCAATCCCTATGTATCAACTTCCACTGAAAGAGAGACTCAGCTGTGACACCACCCACACATATTTCTTGACCAGGATGGAGTTCTGAAACCAAGGTAGATAATGGAGTTTAGAAAGTGCTGAGAAGGGTTATGACTGGCTGCATTCTGATTGTTATAAACTGCACCTGAAGGGGGGGGGAGGGCATGGTCAAGGGCCATGGTTGCAGTTGTGTTCTCCCCTTGCCTATATTTATAGGGCTTTTAAAAGTTGTGCCAGAATTAATATCAGGCATAACAGCATGCCTAAGCCAAAAGAGGCATAGGATGTCCACCCTGATATACCCTTGAGGCCACTCATTTCTATGCTGGCACCAGAGGTACATTGATCTGGTATACCATTGACAGCTTCTTTTGCTGGAAAATTAGAGAGTGATCCCAAGCAGTTCTACTCAGAACCCCAGTTTTATTCACTGGATCTTATTCCTAGAAAAATGTTCTTAGGACTGAAACCTTCAGTTTGCATTTTTCAAAACTTCACAGTAACTTGGAAGGATGAGTGCTTTCCCTGTAATACTAGGTATTTTAAATCCTATGTTCTATCTATATGTCCAAATACAAACAAGCAAACAAAAGATGTACTAGAAGCCAGTAGTACCTTTAAGACCAACAAATTTTTATTCAGAATGTAAGCTTTCATGTGCATGCACACTTCATCTGTTGATGAAATGGGGTACATATAGCTGAAGGGCAGCGGTTAAGCATGCAAAGTAGTACAAAGTTAGAAACACAGCTGCCCACCTGAAGCTACGTACTAGAAGCCTATTTGGCTTATTGGGAAAGGCAGGGTTATTCCTGGGAACATGTGGGTTTCCCCAAATAGTACCCCTGGAACAGGCTGGAAAAGGTGGGGGGAGGCTGAAGCCCCTTCTCCACATAGACCACATTCCTGAGCCAAACTGGTCATTGGACATGTTTGAACTGTGGAGAACTTCCTACTCACATCTGACTGTGATACATCTGACACAGGGTGGAGACTCCAGAGCAAATATGTACATTCCAATAATGTGTGAATCAGATATCTACCTTTCTACCATTATTTTTTTCAGTATTTTCTTTAGATTCTTTTTGCCACCCAACATTTTAGCAAATTTATAAATGATAACAGCAACCTCCTATCCATAACTTCACTGTGGAGGGAGGTTAAGTTGATTAATCAGAGGTGAATTTGAATTGATGGTGCTAAAAGATAAGAGCATGCTTGGTTTTTTAAAAAAGGAATTTATAGTCATGGGCATTACAACCAAAAGGAATCAAAAGAGAAATATTTAACATAGCCTTTCCTTTCGTCAAGGAGTGATATTATTTCATTTTGTGTAACTCTAGTTCCTTCATGCTGCACCCAAAATTACAGAAAGGAAATGCTACTGAGTTTATGGTAATCTGCAAATGTATTTAAATGTAGCCAGTTAATCAACTGATTAATTATTGAAAGTTGAATGTTTCATCAACTAAGCATTATGTGATTGGTTAACAGTCCTACATTTAATAAATCATGGTGTAGGTGTTTGTATTTTTTTGTGTGTGTGCATGAATTACCTAACCAACATATACAGCAGTTTCTTGATCCCATTTAAACAGCGCCTTTTACATATTTTATCATGGTAAGTATTGATCAGAGAGAAGCACTGTGTGCAGTGCCCAGAGTTTGTTCTGTGTTGCTGTTGCATGCCTGCTTGCATGGCTGGACAGCTTACCTTCTACATTCCCTTCTTTTATTTGGCTTCATTAGATATTCAAGTTGTGTAGAAATCATAAGTACAATGAGCTGCATATAAAATGTTTAAAAGAACCATCTCATACTGCTTGCCATTAGGAATTGAACTATGCCTCCAAATATTACCCATTCTAACATTCCACTTGGGCACTGTATTTTAGAAGGTACTTTTCTGAATATCAGGAATGGCCTTTTTTCTAAAGTTGCCTTTGATGAGAGGTAATAATGGTCCTGATCCCAAACAGTTACTTGAGATGTGACTGAAAGTTAATTGATCAGGGGTTGCATCCAAATTGCTTTGAAAGTATATCCGATGTTGAAATGTTCTCCTGATGCTTACAGAGCCCAGTACATTCAGAACTGCTGCAGAAAGTTGCTCCAGCTTTTAGTTAACTGTGAACAACGGAAGATATCTTTTGCCAGGGATGCACTTGTGAATTATTCATTTATGTGAAAGGCACACAAGCAGAGAGGGAGAAGTGGAAGAGGCAGAGGAATTAAACATCCTTCCTTGCTTAGCCTTAGGCCACAACCTGTCACTTGGGTCACCATACAGGCCTCTTGGCTGGTTGATCACGCCTGCCCCCAGTGCAGAGTATCAGATTTTCCATCGCTCATAACTTTACCCAGGCTCATCATAAATTGTTCACTTTTAAGATATTTTTCCTACATAGAAGTAATCTCCACTGCACAGGGGAAAGCCTGTATACTGGCAGGCATCTATTTTGCTACAACTGGACAGGTCACTGATTAGTATGCAGATTATCTCCATGTAGGAAAAAATGTTGTGTTATGTGTAAGTGTCAATTGAAACATACATCTTTGTAAAGCACTCTTCAGCCTCTAAGGTGCAGAGGAGAAAGGGTACATTTTCCTCACTCACCATGTGTACAGCCAAACTGGGGGCGGGGGAGGGGGAGACAAGATCTGCTTTAAGTGCGGTCAAGCCATCCTGATCTTTACAGACAAAGATGGAGCAAATCTTAAATGGAGTCACCCATGGGTGTACCTTAGAGTCATCTAGTACTCCCCTGCAGAAGAGCTGACTTGGGGAATGCCTGCTTTTAAAAACACAGAATAGAAACAAAACCCTTGAACTGCTGCATTGAAACCTGCCTCCCAACTTCCCATTAGACTCTTGGCATGACACACCTTCAAAGGTTCACCTCCGTCTTTGTACACTTTACCCCCCACCCATCTACTGATCCATAAAAGGGTTAATGCAGCTTTCCAAAGCTGTGGAAGGGAAGGAGGTGTTGGGAGTCGGTGGGAAGAGGTAACACTTTCTCTTGCTGTCATGTATGCCGGATTTTCTTTGTTGTAGGATATTTGTTGAAGGATCTGTCTGGGGAGATTCTGCAATCTTACAAAGCAAGGCCACATTCTTTCCTCACACCCCCACCTTTGTCATTCATTCTCCGGCACTGTTATGCTTCCTTCTTCTTTTTGCTTTCTGCATTTCTTCTTGTGTCACTTCAATCCCCCTCCCAAACATTCTGTCTCTCACCCCCATCCACTCCCCCCATGGGACTCGAGACACTCCCTTGCAATCCACAGAATAACTCAGCCAGACACAGACAAAGGACCTGATTTATTTATTTATTATTCCCATTTTCCCCAGCGCCTGTTTTGTCTACCTCTATCTCCCTTTGGATTTCAAGGGGAAGAGCCCCCTTCCTGATAGCATGGAGCTAGGTGGGAAGAGAACAGAGGCTATACACAAAAGGGATTATTAGTCTGGATTTAGATTAGGATCGTGTTTCTTTTGCTTTTGGAGCGCGATGGCGGTGAATGAGCCCGGAAAGAGGGACCAGGGACAGAAGGCATCTTGGGGGACTCAAACTGAGCCTTAAACCCAAAGGGAGAAATCACTCGATCTCCGGTGAGAGCTGCTGGCCAACCTGACACCCAGAGCTCTGGAATCCCGCTACTCGCTCGTTCCTTCTGCCTTGCCGAGCCCAACCCAGCCAAGAGGAGGGGCGGTACAGGTGGAAAAAGAGGTGGCGGCGGGGAGGAGAACGCCGATGGGTCCGGCCCCCACTTCACTGCCCAAGGAGGTGGGAACGGGGCGGGGCTATGCAAATCGCAGGCGGTAGAAGCCAATTGACTGAAAAGGACTTGGGTGTTCAATGTGTGAGAGAGGGATTTTTTGGAGGGGGGAGGGTGATTTTTTTCCTCCTTTTTCCAAGCAGGCAGGAGGTCACATTATTTTTTCCCCCTGCTTTTTTTGCCTCCTGCGCTCGTGAGCTTCTGTCGGCCGGCAGCGAGAACTTCGAGGGGGCAAGCGTGCATCGGAGCTCGGACAAGCGGCCAGAGGAGCGGCGGAAAAGTCAAGCCAGCTGCTCGGCCGCGAAGAAGTCCCACCCGGTTGGCTGCCTCCAGAACCGGCTCGGCTGTAAACTGAGCGCCTCGATGGATTGGCGAAGAGACCTCCTGGGGCCCTGAAGACGAAGTCCAGCAGCAGCAGCAGCAGCAGCACCCAGGGTTTAGTTTGGTGAAGGCAAAGAGAGGGATGGCGGCGGGACGCTGCTGCCGGGGCAGCTGTTGAGAAATGCCCCTTTGGCGGCCGTAGGGATTCCTCCTGCTTTGGAGTTGGAAGCGAGGAGCGCTTCTCGGGTCCTACCAGCAAGCGGCAAACCCGCCTGGAAAGCGTCCAGCCGGCGGCTCTTTTTGCCCCAGCTCTGCCGCCCTCCCCCCAGCAAGGTAAGTCTGCGCTGCCGCCGGAAAGCCGAGCTCGTCCCGGGGTTGCCTCCGCCCTACTTTGCCTTCGCCGGCTTCTCAGGGCGGGGGGCGACTTGAGGGTCTCTGTCAAAAGAGCAGCCGGGTTCCTTGGGGCGGCTCTGTGTGCGCCAGCGGAGGTCTCATCGCCCCGTTCGTCGGGAAGGACCGCGGGGACGGGGCGCGGCGGGAGCGGGGGGGGGGGGGAGTTTGGTTGATTGTCTCCGGACGCCGGTGGGCGCCGCTCTCCCCTTCGGCCCCGCTCTTGCTTGGGTGCGGCGGCGGTGCCCTCTCCTCCTCCTCCTCCTCGTGCCGTTGGAGCGGGGACGGGATGCCTGTGCAGGCGAGCGGGGTCAAGGCCAAGGGAGCGGGGAAAGAACTGCTCGAAGCGGCAAACTTTCGGCGGGCGGCCCCTTCGCTCCTTCTGCCCAAGGAGTGACAGCGGCTGGATCCGTCTTTTCCGCCTCTGCGCCCGGAAAGTTGAGCAGAAATCCAGAAGGCGGGGGGGGGGGGGGGAGGCAAGAGCCTGGCCGCCTTGGCAGGAATTCTCCTTCTCTAGAGGGGCGCCCAGATCTGCCGGGGGATTTGTGCTGGGCGCTGCTGCTGTTCCCCCCGAAGGCCCCGATTGAAGGGAAGGAAGGCTGGCTGCAAAGTCTCTGCTTGTGGCTGGTCGCGCCGAAGAGGGCGAATCAGCCGCGACGGTTCCGGAGCTGGCGGTCGTTGCCATCTGCTCCGGCGGGGGGCGGGAGGGGGGCCCCTGCAGCTCTGAAGGTTGGAAGGTGTGAGTTGCAAGTGACAAGGCAAGTGGACGGGACTGACAGAACACCAAAAGGCTGGAGAGGGCGGGGGACGTCTGGCAGGCGCCAAGACAGCAAGCTCCCGCCGGGCAGCTTCAGCCCCCTCCAGTCCCGCGCCACAAGCCCTGGGAGCTGCGGGGGGTGCAGGCGGGTGGGGCTGGTGGGCGGCGGGCTGTGTGCCTTCTGTCCTAAGTGGGATCAGAAGGGGATCAGAAGGGGAGGGACGGTGGCTCAGTGGTAGAGCATCTGCTTGGGAAGCAGAAGGTCGCAGGTTCAATCCCTGGCATCTCCAAAAAAGGGTCCAGGCAAATAGGTGTGAAAACCACAGCTTGAGACACTGGAGAGCCGCTGCCAGTCTGAGAAGACAATACTGACTTTGATGGACCAAGGGTCTGATTCAGTATAAGGCAGCTTCATATGTTCAAGTGGGCGGGAAGCGCCTCCCCCCAGCCCAATGCCTTAGACTGGAGAGGCACTTCCTCTGGAGGAGTCCCGGCTAGTATCACTGAGACAAGTGGCGAGGAAGGGAACGGGGCTTCGACGGCTTACACGCTTTTGGCCCTAGTAGCGGGTCTCCCCCCCCCCCTCCACTTTGGTTCCACGTGTGAATGTTATTAATGTAAGAGAAAGCGATGGCTGAGAGAGAGGTTGTATACGTGCGCGTCACAGACTGACTTAGCATTCACGTGTGAACATGTGGTAACTGCGGTTAGGACTTTTTGTGTTTCTTGGCACACTGCAGAGCTGGAGGATCAGAAGGCATAAACGTGAAGAATGAAACGGTGGGTTTGGGAAACTACAGCTCCGTTGGTCTGGCAGGTCTGCAGAAGCCGCGGTCCGGTCTCAGCAGTGATCGGGGGGGGGGGGGGAGACTCGCGCTCGTCCTCTCCGGCTTCTCTGGCCTCTTCTTCCCTCTCCCCCCCCCCCCGCTGTTAATTCCACGGAATTAGCTGCAGCAGCAGCCCGCTAGCAGGGCAGGAGGTGTGGCTGTGAGCCCGAGGGAGGCCGGGAGTTCTGTCCCTCTCGCAACTCAAACGCTGTGCCGCTGTGGCTGGCCGGGGGCCTCCCCTCTGCCCTCTCGGGGCGCCCAGCTTCCCTCGCCGCCTCGCATGTCAAGCGCCACCAGCGGCACCACGGCGAGTCACCTTACTCGAGTGCCTCCGCCCTTTGGGGCGTTCTGCCCTGATTGGGCCAATGACGTCCTTCAGCACCCGCGCTGCTGGGAGACCCTTCGCGTGTCTCCACCTCTCAAAAGCGTCTCTCGCCATTCGTCTGGGCGGGAGGGTGGCATTTGTAGTGCTGAGGTGCATTCTGGGCACTTTGACTTTCACCATACCAAGCGAGATATAAATATAAATAAATGTAACCAGAGGAACATTTTGTGTGAACGCAGCCTAGAAAGCAGACAGGTGGTTCCTTTCGCAGTAGTTTGGACGGAAGGCAGTTTTTTTTACTCCTAAATAGCTTTTCGCATTTCTGAATGAAATATAAGACCCAAAGAAGTTGGGATATACACCTTTGAAATAAGTGGCTTCATTAATACTGTATAAACAGTTCATGCTGTCTTCACATCAGAGGCATCAGTTGGGTCTCCATGGAATGCTACAGTAAAATCTGCATCCCTTAACTATTTAAAAGCATCCACTCCTGGAGTACTATTTAATATAACATGTCACAATGTCAATTTAAAGTAGGTTTCTGCACATAGTAGGGATTGAGAACACTTAAATGCTATTTAAATAAGTGAATCCTCAACAACAAAAGAGTCAAATTCAAAAAGCACAGGACCATCTGTGGCTACCATCCAAGATGCTCATGGATCCATTTCCCTTCTCACCACATCCTTAAGCATTAACAGTAGAGGACAGGGCATTCTGTAATTCTTGTGTTTCTTGTGCATATAGCTTGAAGTATTTCATTTTATCAGGGAAAAAGCTACTAGCCAATAGATATGCTTGATTTTACCAGTATGGATATTTTGGCCTACATTGCTTTCCGAATAGCCTTGTAAGTGGAGAGAAGGAATTGTGTTGTCGAAGTTCCACATCAGCTGACAGTGTCTTGTTGGGTTTTTGCATTGCAAGGCCACCTAAATGTTGTTTTGCATTATTATAACTGTTCAGTATTGTACTAATTGTCTTGCATTTTCAAAGTGAATAGTTGTGATTTTTTTGGGCAGAGCTGTGTATGCACAGAATGTGGTTACTTTTCTTCACACTAGTTAATAAGGTTTTAATTTTAAGTATTTCAGTGTATATTTTATCCCCTCTTAATTGCAAATCCTTCATCATAACGCTGGGATTACTAGATTTGATTACTATGTTCCCTTTTGTAATCATGTGTTACCTAGTTGGCCAAGCTACTGCTAGGCCATAAAACTCTGCTTCTACACTACCCACTATATGCTTGCCAATATAAGAAAGTAAAGTGTGTGTAACTTTCCTTTAAAAACGAATACTACTTCCACAGTTTCACCCTATGCTTGTATACCTGAAAGTGACTGAATGGAGAGGGGGCAAAATTGATTGTGATCAAAAGGGAACAGCCAGTTTGGTGTAGTGGTTAAGTGTGCGGACTCTTATCTGGGAGAACCGGATTTGATTCCCCACTCCTTCACTTGCACCTGGTAGCATGGCCTTGGGTCAGCTATAGCTCTGGCAGAGGCTGTCCTTGAAAGGGCAGCTGCTGTGAGAGCCCTCTCCAGCCCCACCCACCTCACAGGGTGTCTGTTGTTGGGGAGGAAGGTAAAGGAGATTGTGAGCCACTCTGAGACTCTTTGAAGTGGAGGGTGGGATATAAATCCAGTATCTTCTTCTTCTTCTTAAAAGGTTTTCAGTCTCTTCTCCTTACTACTTTCTTTATTGGCTTGGGTCCCAGCTCCTCCTCACCTTAATCCAACAATGTGCTCCAGTGTATAGCAAGCAGAATATAGATGAGCTGCACTAATAGTTACAAGGAGAGCCCTTTCTCCCATGAATCGGAGTCAAGAGGGCTGTAAAAGAAGTCACCTGGCCTTTCTTCAACTGGCACTTTTAAATGTGATTGGTTTCCCCATTGCAAGTAAGCAAATAGCAGTGGAACAATTAAAGCTGAAGGCAAGTGTCTTCATAACATGTTCAGCCATTTGACCTACTGCCCTTTTGGAAAGGGTCTACAGTTTAGTTATAAGCACATATTTTCTATGCAGAAGATCCCTGGTTCACTTACTGGCCTGTCTTGCTTAAAAGGGTCTTGGGGAGCAAGGCTGGGACAGACCTCAGACTGAACCATTGGAGAACAGACCAGCAGTCTGGTTCAGTGTAAGCCAATTCCATACATCCCATAATCTGTCTAACTGCTCCCTGTTATTGTTATAATACTCATATAAGTATGTGGAGTCTGTAAAGGGCAGTGAAAATGAAGAAAGAATGTTGCAAAGTAAAGAAGAAATCTCTGCTCCTCTTGAAGAGAACTATTTTGAAAAAGCCCCAGAAACAACGGTCCAGATGGAATAAAATCTTCATGGGGGAGATTCTTCTTGCTCAAAAATAGGACAGGGAAGCAGATGAATAAGGCCATAGTGCAACAGAAGGGGATCAGAGGGTTACTACAGCTCAGCATAGTTTGTTAAAGTTATTTGCCCTTCCCAAAAGATGCACACATTTTGCTGTTGTCATTGTCCATTTGTGTTCGTGCATGTATTAGTCACAGAGTTATTAATAATTCCTTTCATATCCCTGATCTTTTGCCTTTCCCTGAACATTTCCTGTATTATAAACCCCTTTCTCAGGAGGCTTAGATGCATATGCTGCCATTTACAAACTGGAACTGATCAGAGACCCCTCTTTTCCTGAACAGACATGACAGGAGCCAGCAGAAGGCATCCCCACTCTTTTCTTTCTTCCATTATGATCTCAGCTCAGAAGTGGTTGGATTATCCAGTGTTTATTTATCAGGGACTGAGAAGTGGCTGAGCTTCATATACCAAAGGGCCCCAGGTCTTCAGGCATGGCATAGCAGTTCATTCCTTAGTCTGTGTAGTGACCCATTAGCCTGCTCACTTATTCCATTTCCATCAGTGCAGAGAGATTTAGCTTTAGCAACAGTTCTGAAGAATGGCATTCTCAATTTCTTTGCCTTTCTCTCCCCACTTTCTGCAGCTCCTTGCCTCCCTCTTCTTTTTTTCTTGCATTCCTCTCCTCCTCCCTCTCTCCCCCCCCCTCTTTTCTTTTGTTTGCCATCTCACTCGCTCTCACTGGCACGCACAGCACAATCCAAATGCAATATCAGTATTTGCCAGAACTATTTCCCAAGGCCGGCAGGGGCTTGATTTAGCAGCAGCCGATTGTAGCTTTTATTTCACAGGGTAATTTGGTTTTTAGACATTCTGGTTCCAGAAAAGCCTGACATGTGTGCACTGAGTGTAGAATCTCCAAAAGGGGGAAGTGCAAATCTGTGTGGAAAGACAGACAAATAACACAAATATTTACCTAGTGTAAAGGAAATTGCTATGATATATTGCCCCCGGGAAAGTCTAACTCCTGCAATCATGGTGTATTGCCCACAGCTGAAGAAAACTGCATTCTCCTGAGAGCCCATCCATTACTCTAAATGTCCTTAGACACAGTCTGGATTTGTTTGACTGATTCCAAGGATTTTCCTGTGAAATCTCTGAAGTTTGTTTCTGTCATTAACCCCTACTTTCCTGCAGCTCACCAGTAAACCAGAGGGGGCAGTGTCAAGAGAGGCAAGGTAAATTCCTTATCCCCTGTAAAGCAACACAGAGGGCGGTTCTGCCACTGTGAAGCCACTTGGTTGACTTTTCTCTATTTTATTTTATTTTTTCTTGTTTAAACTACAGTTCGTTGTTGGTTATCCTGACATTTTTTAAAAAGAATCTGGCTGTTTTGCTAATAATGTATATGATATGTGGATGGCTGGAGGTTTTTAGATATCTTGATTACAGGATATTGATTATAGCTAGAGAAATGTATGCACATGTAGAATATTTTCATCATACTTTGGAAGTCATTCTTAGCACAGAAGAAGCAGATTTGTTGCATGCCTGGTGCTGTGATGTCCCTGATGTTGTGATGGTCCTGTGCAAACAGGGAAGTCTTACAGGATGTTCTGTGGTAGTAACAGAGCATGAGCTCTCTGTCCAGTCCGGCAAGATCAACAAAAAGTCAGAGAACATGGTAGAAGGGAGTGAAGGGAGAGATTGCATACTGCAATGGCCTGCCCTGACCTGTGACTAAATGTCACGTGTTGCTTCCAAGGAATCTTAAAAGCTTAGTAGGCTGGGTTAGGCAGAGAAACAAAGTACTGCCTGCTTCCTAGGCAGAGAGGAAGTGGATGAACCTGACCCCAAGCTTGACCCTCTTGCTAGTCATAATTATATGCATGTGCCCCAGATATGTGCACTACAGTGACTACACACCAAAACTTCCGCATAGTGATGTCCTTTGACCATGTTAAATGGTCAAAACTGCTTGGATTGAAATCATCACCTACAGACATCACAGTGTTCTAAATGTGCTTACAAGTCCTATACACTTGTCCATCTCTTTAGACTGAAGACTTTCCCTTCCTGATTAATTCTCAGCCATTTGTTTAGCTCTCCTATATAATGGGTTTTCCAGCCGAGCACTCTCCAGACAACATTAAACAAAGGGTGCTGCAATGGGAGGGTTTAAAAAAAATAATAATTGACTTCTGTGGGAAGTGGTGGTCACTCAAAACTTATAGCACTATAAAAAAGACCTTGTAAGTGCTAACCCAGGGCTCTGTAGAATGACCAGTTTTGCATCCTGGATACCATTTTTCTGTAATAAACTGTAAGACATCTCTGTGCTATATTTACTTATAGCTCAGCATGCTGCAACTGCATGCAAGTTTACAATTTACAATTATCCTGGAATAAAGGCATTTGTTAACCTCTACCAGCTAGAACTACAAAAAGCAAACAAATTATGTTGAGGTCAGCCACTAAGTTGCTGTGTTTATGTTTGCCCACATAGCTAGTTGGCCAAAGAAACTGAAGAGCAAGGAGCTATAGCAGGTTCAAATCCAGAATCTCTGGTTTAAGAACAAGGATGGATCCCATGTTGGAAAGTGTTTTGTATCTGTGTGAGTCTTAGCAGAAGTGGAGAAAGCTGTGTGTAACTTACACTTGAGGACGAAGAAAGGTAATGTTGTAAATCACACATACTCAGTCCCACCTGACTTCTGGCTAGCCAGTTTCACAGGCCCCCTGGCACTCTATCTAGGCAAGCCTGTCAAATCTATTCCAGCTATGACCCCAGTGGAACCCAGATGGTCTAGTACACACAAACTATTTCTTTTAAATCTTACTTCTAAGGAAAATACATTTTGTCTTTTTAAAAGATTAAGTCCAGATTTCTTCTGTCAAGAAAGTGGAGAGTGTACTGGACAAAGTACTTCCCCTGGTTCAATGCATTTCTGTGCTCAGTAGGAGGGGAAAGAGGTAGGAGGAGGAGCACCCCACCCTCCTTTCCCCCTCCCTCTGTCTATGTAGGGAAATGGCAATTTTGTGGGGTGGAAGGGCCCCAAGTGGGTGGGCTGCTGGCTTTGGCTCCTGCTACTATGAGATAGGGCTATAAGGACTCTTTTCATTCCTGAGAGGAGAGGACTTGATTACTGCCCCTCAATCAAACTCTGTTTATTTTTACCAAATGAGAGCAGCATGTGAGCCCGTTAATTGCAGTTGGGCTGGAATGGCCTTGGTATTCATTCCTTCTGTAGGCTCCTCAAGCTGCAAAGGGAAATTCTGCTATAGTCTCATCTGTGAAAAGATCCACCAAGCATGCATCAGAGTGCCACAGCAACTCCTACCAAAACTATATTCTTAAATCATTCTATTGGTGTTATGTAGTCAGAAAAAGTTCCTTAACAAGACTTTTCAGAAATTTATGAGGCATTATATGTAAAATTAAGATCCCCCCTTCTCTCTGTATATTTGTGTAATACCTAGTAGCCCCCTGTAACTGTACAGCTGTTATACAATAATGAACTCAAGTGTGTGGACCTCAGCCATTTACCTGTTTTCTCTTGACAGTGCTCCTAATCAGAGTTAAGTATGGAACCCCAGGTTCTGTTATTACCTATAACAGTAAAGATTCTATACAAAACACATAATTGAAAATAGTAAAAAACACATGCATAGAATATTAGAAAGCAATCTTTAAACTAGCTTCATGATAATCTTGATCCTAGCCACCAACTGCCTTGACTTCTATGGGACTTATGATACATGCTCAGTCTTGGACCTGCAACAGAGGGAAATTGGGGAGCAATTGCTGAGAATATTTCCTTATGCGATTTGCCACTGATGTGTGTAGAAGAAAATATTTAAAAGCCACTTTTAGCAGATTATAGATATCATAGTGAAGTGTGGCCTGTGCTACTTTTAGGCTTTAAAGGTTAAAGCCAACACCTGGAATCATGCTCAAAAAGCAGTAAGGCAGACTGTAGAGAAATGGAGTACTGCACTGCTTTTAACAACCCCCGTCTCCATCAGGAAGCAGGCCACAGCATTCTGCACTGACTGCAACCTCTGAATGCTTTTAAGTGGCAGCCCCACTTACAGTGTATTGCAATAATTTCTTTATTTATTTTACTGGATTTATATCCCGTCCTCCCTGCTGAAGCAGGCTCAGGGCGGCTCACAACAGTAAAAACATGTACAAATATTAAACATTAAAACCTTAAACAATATAACAATTTAAACATTTTAAAAACAATTTGGTGCTAATAATACATTCCAGTCATTTCAGTCTTGTGACTCTAATCATGTCTGGTGACTCTAAAGGCAGGAAGGAGTGATCATATCCAAATCTCAGTGAAACAGCCATGATTTTCATTCCTGATGAAGTAAGTTGGTTGCAACTAGATGGAATGCATATGAATAAGAAGGTAAAGAGTCTAGTTAAGCCAGTCTGCTGTTTCTTTCTTTACAGCTGAGAAGTACTTCTTAGTTAGCTTGTACTGATAGTTAATGGAAGCTACAGGTAGAGTGTCATACTTGTAAAACTGTGCCTTGTTTGAGGTGACAAAACACATTGAAATCACCCTCAAGGCTCTCCAGTGTTTCCCAAAAGTCTACCAGACTACCCAGGACTACACGTGACTTATGGTGTCATCCATCCCAATGATGCTCACATCAGTATTAAGGTGATGTACCCCAAACTTAGCATCCCCAGAAAAGACTCTCATCTCCTTACTCTTGTTGCCTTGTGCTGGCAAAGATGCCTTTTGTTTTTGCTACAACAGACTTAACTTGGAAACCCTACTAAGACTAGCCTGGGACTATTTAAAAGCCTGCCTGCTATCCTGAGAGCCTATCAATTAATTTCCTCATTAGAGGCCTTGCTCTAGGTGCCCCCACTGCCTGATATTAGAAAGATAAACACCAGTAACAAGGTCTTTCAGCTATGCTGCCTCCCCTCCCTTCTGTGATTTGTCTGGTGCCAAGCTTTGGGAGTTTTCAGGGCTTGGCAAACATTTTTCCATCCCACAGTTTTTGCTGGTCATATTCTGCTGATTTGTTCTTTTAGTGAGGTTGTGTGTTATTGTTTGGCTGCTCCTCTGTTTCTTTTATTTTGATTCTTTATCCTATTTTTATCCAACATGCCTCTCAAGTCACTTTTACTGTAGGCTAGTTTCACTGCTGGCCAGTGTTTTTGTTTTTTTGGGATGACTTGGTTGTCCCTGGCATGTCTCCCCTTGCTTTTCTGCATATTTTATTGTTGTTGATAGATTTTTTTCATTTAACTTTACAAGTCACCCCAGGAATTCCAAGGTATAAATAATATAAACAAATGCACAATAAACCAACCCCTTTCTCTGATCTCTGTATCAACCCTACTTCCTGCTTCCCTCTTAAGTGTAAAGGCCACAGCATTCTTCATTTCTATTATACCCTCACTTCATCTCCTGTTTAAGGGATAAAATAACATAACACTGATTATCATAATCCCTTGCCCACTGAAAAGGTTAAAAGAGACAAAACATAGCCCCTCTAACTAGTCCAGCTGCCACCATCATCTAAGCTGTTGAACTCAGGAAGCTGCCTTGGTTGATCAAGGTCAGTATGGCATATTTAACCAGCAGTGACTCTCCAGGGTCTCAGGTAGAGGTTCTTCACATAATTACTTCCTGATTCTTTAAACTAGAGGCTTGGAGGATTGAACCTGGGACCTCCTGCATGCAGAGCAGATTGTCCATTGCTGCCCAGTAACCCTACCCTCATGGCTCTTTGGTTTTTCCCTTTGGCAGAAATCAGCAGTGTGACTGGCAGTCTTTTATAGCCGTAGGTTGAACCAAAGGTCAACCATGAGCTGTACTGTGCTGAGAAAGAGTATTCTCTGTTTACTTCCTCTGAGAGGTTGTGAAGAAGATGTATACTCTTATTAGGGTAAGAGTACAATAAAAGCAAAGGGTAGATGGCCTGTCATCAATACAGGATGTTAAATAGCAAATGAGTATAATGGAGAAACACAAAATGGAAATACAAATGACATCACAATATGTGGGGTCCTAGAGTTACCTGAGAGGCTGAGGATATGTTATAAAATGAACTGTCAAAAGGAGGGAAGGATCTTCATAATTTCTGAAAATAAAATACTGCTATTTATCCAGTTCTGTGTCTTCCAGAGGAAGGCAAGAAAGAAAGATATAACATTATAGCCTTTTCCCATCCAGGAGAAGAGGCAGTGGTGGGCAAAAAGATGGGGGTGAGTTTCAGTTTCCAAAAGTATACCAGTCCTGTGGCAAGTATGGGAATTTTCAGCCTGTTTGAATTAAAACACAAGCAAACAAGATCTACCAAAATGTATCAAAAACTGACACTTGAGAGAAAAAAACTGGACGCTCTAGAAGCCTCCACAATACAAAAACAACTCCTCTTCATAAAGCAACAATATTGGTATAAACATCCCAAATCTCTTAAACTTCTATCATGGAAATTTAGAAAGGAGATCGCTGACAGGCAGATTAATTTAGGGACAAAGAGGGTATACTGCAATCCTGCCCCAAGAAAATAATAGAAATCTTCCAGCAATACTACCGATAACTCTTCTTCTCTTCAAATCCTTCCCTCCCAGATATACAAGCATATTTACAAACCAATAACATACTCAAGAAATTAACACAGGCCCACAGACAGCTTCTAGAAGCACCCTTCACAGCCCAAGAAGTCCTTGAAGCCATCAAACACACCAAACCAAATAAAACACTGGGGAGAGAAGGCCTACCCTCGGAATTTTATAAAAAATTCTCTAGCTCCTTAACCCCCCATTTTACAGAACTATGCAACCAGGTAATGGAGGCAGGTGAACTGCCCGACACTTGGAAACAAGCCAAAATTATACTCATTCCCAAAAAAGGAAAAGACCCTTTAAATACTAAATCATACCGCCCTATCTCACTATTGAATAATGATTACAAAATATTCACTTCCGCATTCACAGCTAGATTAGGCTTCCCAATCCCCAGGTCCCAGAGGGGGATCCCCCGGTTTTACAGGCTTCCCCCCTCCCCCAGCCAGCTGGCCGGCGGGGGAAGCCCCGCCCCCAGAGCCATCATGCACCTCCATGAACGATCCCCATAAGGAATGATGGGGAATTGAACCGTGGGTATCGGGGGCTCTGGGGGGGCTGTTTTTTGAGATAGAGGCACCAAATTTTCAGTATAGCATCTAGTGCCTCTCCCCAAAATACCTACCAAGTTTCAAAAAGATTGGACTAGGGGGTCCAATTCTATAAGCCCCCAAAGAAGGTGCCCCTATCCTTCATTATTTCCTATGGAAGGAAGGCATTTAAAAATTTGTGCAGTCCCTTTAAATGTGATGGCCAGAACTCCCTTGAAGTTCAATTATGCTTGTCACACCCTTGCTCTTGTCTCCTAGCTCCACCCCCAAAGTCTCCTGGCTCCACCCCCAAAGTCCCCAGATATTTCTTAAATTGGACTTGGCAACCCTAAGCTAGATTGAATCTCATCATTGCTAAATACATACATATCAATCAGTCAGGCTTCATTCCCCAGAGGGGCATAACGGACAATACCAGAACAACCCTAAATGTTATCCAATATTGCAACTATAAGCCCTCGGAATCCTGTATCCTGGGAATTGATATAGAAAAAGCCTTTGACAATGTGGAACCCCTATTTCTCAAAACAGTTCTACAGGAAAAGAACTTTGCCCTAGATTCCTACAAACCATCAATGCGATGTACACCTCCCTATCAGTGATACTTCACGTCAACAGTATGAACTTTCCCTTCCAATTAGGCCGGGGCACCCGGCAGGGATGCCCCTTATCCCCCTTACTCTTCGCCCTTGTAATAGAACCACTGGCCAATATAATCCGCCAATCTGATAAAGTTCTTAGCATCAACATCCAAGCTAATACCTTTAAAATCAAACTATTTGCTGATGATATTGTCCTATTCCTATCTAACCCAACTCAATCCCTGGAAGAGTTGACACAAATATTTCATACCTTCAGGGCACTGTCAGGATTAAAGATTAACCCAGCCAAAATGGTGCTGTACCCCATCAAACTACTGCCACAAATGCAAACACACATCAAATCTAGTATGACTACCAATGGGTCGAAGCTAGCTCCTACTGGTCCTATCTAGGCATCCGCATTCCCCTGCAATGGAAGCATTTATCCAAGGTGAACTATGACAGATCATTCCCAGAAATCTCTAAACTATTAAAACAATGGGATATGACCCACCTCTCTTGGTTAGAATGAATCAACACGGTAAAATCATTTATCTTCCCTAAGCTGCTATACCTCTTCAGAGCTCTACCCCTCGAGCTGTCACCGACTCACCTAAGCAAATGGCAAAAAAATGTTTCTAGACTTTATCTGGGGCTACAAAAAGGCTTAACTTAGCTGTTCTCAGCAAATCAAAAACACAAGGTGGGTTAGCAGTCCCGAATGTGAGATTGTACTATCAGGCCAACATACTCTCAGGCATGTACAGAATACTATATAACAACCCCTCCCCAGCATGGACTAACATTGAAGAAGCCCACATTACTCCATGCAAATACTTTGAATTCATCTGGCTCAAAAAAACAGCCAGACCACAATGGCAAATAACTAACCCATTCCTTAAAGCCACTATAACAACATGGGACCAACTGAGACACTGTCTAGCACCGGACATATCTCCTATCTCGACCTTCCTTGGCCAACCCTGGTTCAAACTGGTGCAACTCCCAAACTCCTTCCACACATGGAGGCAAGCTACCCTAGACATTAAATCCAAATCTAAATTACTTTCCAGAGATAATCTAAGGAAAAAATCTAACACCCCACTATTATGGTTTGAATATCTCCAAGTCCTGCACCTAATGGACAGCCCAAAAGTCAAAGAGGGAATGAAACACCCACACATAGCATTTGAAACCCTAGTTACACAACCTACTAAAGAGAAAAAAGGAATTATCTTGCCAATTTACCAAATCCTACTTCCCCTTGCTTTTGCCAAACTCCCTCAATATACACACTCATGGCACAAAGAATGTAACACAAAACTAACCTCTACACAATGGGAATCAATCTGGTCGACAGACGCATTCCAAACCAAATCCCTAAATATCTTCCAACAAAACTTTAAAACACTTTCCAGATGGTATCACACTCCTGCTAAACTTGTGCACATGATCCCCAATTACTCACCCCTTTGCTGGAGAGGATGTGGCAAGGTAGCGAACTACATCCACTGTTGGTGGGAATGCCCAACGATCCAAACCTTCTGGGTAACAATCCTACACCAAATACTCAACCTGACTGGTATTTCATTCCCGTTGGATTCTCCTTAACCATTGGCACGCTACCAAAATCCTCCTTAACCATTGGCACTCTGCCAAAATACCTGAACACAAGCGGCCCCTCTTGACAATCCTCCTAGCTGCAGCTAAGTCAGTCATATCCCAAAGTTGGAAAAACTCTAAAACCCTTACTTCTGACACCTGGCTCTCTAAGATCTGGGATCACCTGATCATGGACAAAATCACCTCAAATCTAGAACAAACAGACCCATATGAATCTTATCTACAATTCGTGGCCAAATGGTCCCCAATCCTAGAAAAAATTGATATAGAACTTTGGTATGTTAACTCCTTCAATAGGAATACAGTATACAAGGAAATTCTTCAACTGTAATCTCCCCCTCTTCCCATAGTTTAGTAGTTATAAAGTGTGTCTTCATATACATGGAAACCAATGTACTTTTGTCAACTGTTTATTATTAATTAGTGTATTGTTTTATTGTTTAACTTCTTGTTGTTAGAGTTAAGTTTGTACATTGAATTGATAACATCTCCATGACTATGCACTATTGCAAACCACAATAAAACTTTATTAATTAAAAAATAATAATAATTTCTGAAACTAAAATAGTGCTATTTACCCAGTTCTCTGTCTCCCAGAGGAAGGCAAGAAATAAAGACATAACATTATAGTTTTTTTCCATCCAGGAGAAGAGGCAGTGGTGGGCAAAAAGATGGGGGTGAGTTTCAGTTTCCAAAAGTATACCAGTCCTGTGGCAAGTATGGTAATTTTCAGCCTGTTCTTTGCAACTTGAGGACTAGAACTATTTATGGGAGCTGAGCATGGGTCAGGGCTAGAGGTTTAAATAAACTCACAATAAAACCCCATGAAAAGCAAAGTTGGGCTAAAGTTAATACAAATAACTATATAGAAGATGCTCCAAACTGTTTTGCATGCCAGAGTATACTCAACACCAGGTAAAGTGTCAGACTAAGTAAAATCAAAATAAAATGATAGGGCTGAAGAAGAAAAAAGGGACAATGTTCAGGATCCACTGTGGGAGTGAAAAATTGTTTGGATCCTTTGCAAACCCAGCAGCCCACACAGGCTGGCCCTCATTACTCACGGCTCACAGGGTTCCTGTCAGCCATTTGAACTGTCAGGGGACTATCATATGCAGAAGCCATTTGTACATCTGGAGTTTGGAGCCAAGAAGTACTGCAACAACACTGCCAACACACACACCACACACAAAGTGCTTTTTCATTGGGTTTCTGAGTGTACTTGAAATGAAGGTGATTGACCAGGGTTGTACATTGGATAACTAGACCTACCTTATGGAAAACTGACTGGTGTTTTTGTAAACCTCCAAGTTTACTGTTCCACTGATGGTGTGGTTGGATGGAAGAATACAGTAATCTTCCAGCAGATAAATTTTAATTGTTTAGTTCTTGCCTTGTGACCTGTTAATAAAACATCTCTTTGATGTGCTTTTTTTCCCCCTTTGCTAGACTGCCTAAGAATTTTGCCTGGACTTTGGGATCTCGGCTCTCCTGATCATGCTCCTGTTTGGCTTTTTGCTCTGGGCCATCCTGCTAATCATGGGCTGGCAGCCGTCCTACTCCAAGGATTACCTATTTGCTGCTCCAAGAGTGCAGCTCTCTTTCAAAGGTAAGGCACAGCATCTTTGTGTTCAAATACAGTTATGGTATGATGAGGGTCTTGTGTGGAATACAGTTTGTATGGCCATTAATGGCTTGTTCAAGGATCTGTATCCAGAATGTCTCAGAGGAAACCAAGATCCAGGTTTGTTTTAATTTCAAGTTCATCAACTTAACTACTCTCCAAAGAAGCTGTTCTCAGCAGCACATTCTCTTGGGATCTTAGTCATGAGCATGAACAATACTTCCCTGGAATGGGTTCTGAGAAGCCCCCGGGCTAGCAGCCTGCATCAATCACACATATAGTGTACTGCACCTCAATGTCTCTCTCCATCTGGAGATAACTGGCCTTGCAGTTTGTGGAATTTCCTTTGATTTCTTTTTTTTAGAGTCAAGCACTATGGCTGGCAGTAGAGACAGCAGATTGACAGCTATGTGAACCCAAGCTGCTATGTGTGCTGTGAAGTTGGCAGCAAGTCACATGTGAGCTTCCTGGGAAGAGACTGTAGTGCTGCAAATATATCCTCTTCCTCCTGCCCATGTTTAAGATGAGACAGGTGTTGAGATTCATTGTGAATCTTCAGGGTTAGTGTGAGGCATTTATTGTCCATGAAGGATGCTGAATTGAGTTAATAAATAAATCTTAAAGGTTTCTGGTAGAAGGCTGCAAATTGCCTTGAGATATAATTGTCCCAAAGGAACAGACTAAGGCTTTCCTTTAAATTCAGGATTTCTCCTTATTTCCCCTCCTCTTCAGGGCCTTTAGGAGATCTAGATTTTCCCTTCCAGTAATATGCCTTTCTTACTAGTAATCCAGCCTTGGGGTATCACCTGGACTCTGAGTAATCATCTCCAGTGTTCTTTTACCAGCAAGGACTTTACTTTTTAAAAACCACCTGACCTTTCTTTTGAAATATGAACAACTTTATCAGTGAACAAGGGGACAGACAGAAACATGATCTGCCCTGCAATTGAATTCTCTCTGTGTGTATGTGTGTACATGCAATTGAGACCCTCCCTTGAGTGTATTTAAAGATCTCTGTGTCCACGGGAAGGAGGTTCAAGCCATTGCCTTTGAAAAATAGCATATTTGAGTCTTTATAAGTGGGCTTGATTTCCTGTTGTTACCATACAATTAAAAATCTGGAAAAGTTCTGCCTTTGCCAATGAACATGGAGGGTGGCGGTGGTTGTTTTTGCTGCATCACCTGATTGCAAAATTTTGAAACCTTGACAAAACAGCAGTAATACATAAATGCTGAGACTTGGCAATGAAGCTGAAGGAAGTTGGGAAAGGAATAGAATGACAGACATTCAAAGCGATAGGAAAATACCTGAGTAGTGGGGGAGGGGAGAGAATATTGGGAGCCTCAAGAAATGAGAGATGAGGTAGGGCTGACTATTAAATATGTGTAGTTTGGATAAAGTAGAACAGAGCTCTGGAGAAAAGTCTGCAAATATCTCAAGGACATTAGGCCCAGGAGAAGGGAGAACAAAATGAATAGAACAAGAAAGGAGCTGCTTTTGGGGAAGAGGCACTGAGAACCAGTGAAAGCCTGGAGAAGGAAAATAGGCCTTTCCCAAGAAGGATCTGCAAAGCAATCTCGTTGGAATTGTGTGGAAAAGTTGCCTGTTTACTGGGGAAGATATCATATAATTCCCTTGGCTGTTCACATCAAGGTGCATTAATTTGGTCATTGTTTCTACAGCTGTGAGGATAACTGAGGATGGATGAAACTTATGCAGGCAGCACAGGGGAACAAGAGGGAGGGCTATGAAATGTAATGGCTTTGCCCAGTGTGTTTCTTTACCAACATCCTCCAGAAAGCCCCAACATTTCTGGCAGATGTAACTCTCTGTTGTGAACTACTGCTGTATTGTAACCATAAGCTGTAGTTCCAGCAACACATGCTATAATGCAATTACCATTCCTGAGCTGGCCTGCATGCCCAGGGACAGTGGGATTAGTGCTGGATGGATAAGCATTATTAAGCATGGTATGTAGCAGAACTGTTTGTGCATGTTCATTTCCAGTCGGCTTGGGGTTCCTTCTGAAACAGCTCCGAAGCAGCCTAATTCTGCCTGTATCCAAAGCCAATTCTCATGACTGCCCATGTACAGATGACAGACATGTTTTCAATCAGTCCATGGTGGCTATTTGCTACAGTGGTTCAGACTGAAGTAGTTTCATGTTCACTAGCAAGGAACATCCTCACTGAAAGGTGGTGGAATCTTCTTTTTAAAAAGTAATAGTTGAAGTTGTTGCTTTGGACTATCTCTCAGTCTTGCATTCTTATTTTCACTCATCTGTCTTATTCATGCAGTCCACTACCCTTTGATGAAATCATCATCACTCGCTGCATTCGCATCACAGCGTGGTAAGCTGCTAACAGCTGGAAAGTTACATCAATGAGGCCAACATCATGTTTTTTTAAGTCCTCTCACTGAAAACTGTGAGCATGGATTGTTGCTCACTTTCCCAGATCTGTGCATAGGTTTCAGGGAGATTTAAAGGATTCTCAAGTTTAAATGTCCATCATATTTTAACATAATGAGCCAGATTAAGGGAAATCAGCCTGACCCCTCTAGTCCATTAGGTGAACTGTTCTAGGGAGGACTGTTTTTCTGATCTCCTGTTGTGGCTTGCTGTTTTGAATGGAACTTATATTTTAATTTCCATTTTGCATTGTATTTAATTGATTTATTTGGTTTTAATTATGGTTTCTTCAGAATGCTTCATGTTGCCTTGAATATCTGGGTAGTGAAAGAGGCTGCCAAATGTTATAAATAAAAGAAGAATTCTCATTTGCCTTTATTCACTTAGTTCTTGGATCACTTTTTCTTTGAATATTGGTCTGTAAACCTAAGAAAACTGGAACAGATTGTTTCTAACAAACAAGACAAAACTTTGTAGATTATTTTGAGCTTCAGAACATGCTTGTGATAAAGCCATGAGAGTTAGCAACTTTTAGGGGAAATATCAAGTCACCTGACCTTTCTCCTTTACTTACAATGAAATTAGAAAGCTCTCTTGTGCTGAGAGTGTGCTCACACCACTATTTCAGTTTCTCCCAGTTAGTGAGAATTAACCTCCAGCCTTCCCTGGAAGCCAGCTGGAATACCAGAGCTGTAAATTGAGCTCTCTTTAATCAGCTTTTTTCCTGAGTCGATAATTTCTATGTCTTTATGTGTCTCTTTTTTCAGTGAGGTGACAGAGGAAGAGAATGGGGTGGGGAAGAGTATGGTGAGGAAAGAGGGAAATATGAGGAGGAAGGGTTAATCAATGTGGGCTGCTAACATGGCCTAGGCCACCAACTCTGCCAATAAAACTGCAGCTGGGGCTTAAAGAAAGGTGAGAGATTTAATGTGCCTAATACCTCCTCCCTCTTGGCCCACATTCCACTTGGCAGATTAACTAGCACGAACAGGTAATAATTCCATATTTGAGCAAGAAGGAAATAAGTCGGATACAAGAAATGGGAGGTTCTAGGCATGTAGGGTTCCAGACTACAAATTCAAGTCTTGTAACAGAATGGACTGTGGTATGGATATGGGGACATCAGGGAGTATTATGGCAATAGCTCACATTTGCAATCACAATAGGATACTTTTTAAAAAGTGAGTTTGGAGTGTGCCCATTGTGGGACCTTATTGTGAGCACCATAACAGTGGAATAATATCTGTGTCAGATATTGTTCACATCCAGTGAGCATGGTGTAACCTCATATTTGTACAGTGTACACCAGGTCCTGGGGGGGAGTGGTCTCAGATCTTACTGCAGCTGTTCCCCCCACTCCCATAAGCACTGGGCCTTTCATGCCAACCCATAAGGAAGAGGGTGTATCTCAGTGTCAAAGCACATGTTTTGTGTGCTGAAGATCCCAAGTTCAAACCCAGAAAACTTCAATTTGAGGAACAACAGGATATTCTGGAGAATTTATGCCAGTCAGAGAAGTTAGTACTGAACTAGATGGACCAATGGTCTGACTCATGATAAGGCAGCTACTTAGGTTCACTTCTCATCCTTGTTGCACACCAGGGCCTAAAGCCCCCTTTAGCGTCGCCACCAAATTTACTTCAGATTGGATATAGATGGCCTAGAAACAAATACATAGGGTCAGGAGCAGAGCCTGCTAAGGTGAGCCAGAACTCTAGATAATTTCAGTATTGGCATTTGTAGAGATTTATTTATTTATTTTGGTAGATTAATATTCTACCCTTTCCCATAATGGGCTCAGGGCAGATTACATACATAATAAAACAGTTAAAATCCAACAATAAAATAATAATATAAAATCAAACAGCACAACTCAATAAATATAACATAGGTGGAGGAAGCACATTTTGCAGATTAAAACATAAGTATTGACCCAAGTATAATAATCCAGATGGTAAGTAATTGTAGGGGAAGAATAGATGGTATACGTAGTAGAGGAAGGACGTCCGCTTGCCTCAACCGAAGGCCTGGTGGAATAGCTCCATCTTGCAGGCCCTATGGAATGGCAGTAAATCTGCTAGGGCCCAGATCTCCATAGGGAGCTGATTCCACCAGGTTGGGGCCAGGGCCGAAAAAGCCCTGGCCCTGGTCGAGGCAAGTTGAATGTCCTTTGGGCCAGGGATGGCCAAAAGATGTTGGTTAGCAGATTGCAGCAGTCTTTAGGGCACATATGGGGAGAGGCAGTCCCACAGGTATGTCAGTCCCAGGCCATGTAAGGCTTTGAATGACAGTACTAGAACCTTGAAGTGGATCCGGTACTCATTTGGTAACCAGTGCAAGTTGCACAGCATCAGCCAACTGCTTGTCCATAAAGGCAATCCAGTTAACAGCTGTGCTGCCGCATTTTGCACCAGTTGGAGTTTCCGGATCAGCCCCAAGGGCAAACCTGCATAGAGTGAGTTACAGTAATCCAGCCTGGAAGTGACGGTTGCATGGACGGTTGCTGTGAGATTTGGGAGTTGCTGTCCTCCACCTGCTGGTGCTGAGGGGTGCAGCACAGTTTCAGCACCATAGTCTTTCAGCTACTGTGTGTGAAATTAAGGCAGAATTGAAGCCTCTTCTCAAACTCCTGTGAATTATTATCACTGTTTCATCAGCTCTTTTAGAGAATATATTCATATCAATTTGAGTGTTGAACAAGTCTTTCCATATTCCTTGGAAGCCTGGAACTGTAATGGAACTCGGTGGTTTGGTTTATGTTATTCTAAATATTGTATTTATTGGCAACAGTGTGTGTGTTACAACATTTTGAATTTTTCTCATAAGTATTACTAGTGTTTTGTGTATTATCTATTTGCTGGAGATATTAAGTACATTGTTTTCATTGTACAAGGGTGATATCTGGTGTTTTCTGGTTGTTTAGTCTTTCTCCCCATCCCTGTTTTTTCATTGATGCTTTAGTTCCAGCATCTGATGTTCAGGTGCTCACAATATTGAAATTTGACCTGATGATCTTCTAGTGCTTTAATGGTAACTTCATAAGAAGAACATTGACTTGACAGTGTCACAGAGGTGTTATGGGGTACATGTTTATATGTCAAGATAAATTATAATAATTCAACACTGTTCTAGGAAGGCATTTGGCACTGAGATTATGTAACACTGGGGTAGATAGGCTTTGGTATGATCCAGCAAGGCAACTCCTGTTATAACTAGTGGATCATTGATTGATGAGGTTGTGTTTGCTAAGTCATTCTGACAAGGTAGTGCTGCCAGGAAAGAAGCTCTCCTGAACTGTTTCCATGGGGGAAAGGAAAAGACACTCCTCCTTTGAAAGCAGCAGTGAGCAGGTTGGAGGTCAACATAACATCATTCTCTCCATCTCCTATTCCCGTCCCTCTCCCACCAGTTGGCTGATACATGAATCTTACTGTGTACCCTTTCCTCCTTCATAGCTGAGTTGCAGTCCATACGTGAACTAACAAAATGCTTATGAAAGTGAGTAGAGCAGAACTTAGGGTTAGGGTTATAAGAACCTGGCTCCCACCTGATCCTTGGATTGGCTGAAGGTAGAGCTTCCAGACACATGGTTCGCTTCCAGCTACCTTGTTTCTCCTTTAAGTTAGAGCAAAGGAAATTTTCCCTTTTCTCTGGCTTAAAGAGGAAAATCTCATGAGTTTCACATGCAAATATAAGAAGCTTCCCCCAAATCAGTGGCAATTTGTGTTCCACCCAGGGGAAAATTTCCATGTGGAAGCAGTCCTGGTTAAGCAAATTCATAGTGGTGGTGAATCTCTGCATAGGCAATACAACAATGTAGCACCCAGATAGCTATGAATAGTTTCCCCATTTACTTCCTGCTACAGCAGGTTCCAAGCCTATTGTTCTGCATACATCAATGTTTATGCTTACACTCGGTGGGAACACCCAGCCTACTGCTGCTGAATCATAATCAGAACTCCTCATGTGCTGTTCTATAGCAGCTCTTTATTAGCCACAATGGCTTTGCATGGAAATAGCTGTGTGACCAGAGCATACATAATTGTGCCATATGCTTAGAAAGTACAATCTTCTAAGGCTCAGGGAGTTCATTCTTCCCTAAGAGCATTAAGAACCATCCCACTGCACATGCCACAAGTCTTTATCAAAATTGTGTGTGTTAGGAATGTGGATGATGAGTTGGGAAAATCTGAAGGGTGCTGGCTACATGCCACCGCAAAAGGGCAGGACCTTTCCATCCCTCCAAGCAGAACTTTTTTTTCCAAGGGAGTCCTTGTAATCACAGAGTTCTGGAACAGTGGCCTTGCCTGGGTACTCTCCCTCCTCCCACTTCCCCCTTCTGCTTTAATTCCACACAAATAGCTATTTCTGCTGGAAGCCTTTTCTTCCTCTGTGTAACTTTTCCACAGCCCAGAACTGGTATATGTGGAAAATCTTCCAAAGTTAGAACTGCAATGCTAAGACATGATCCGCTGTAGATTTCAGTTGTAGTACTGTCTGTAAGAACCCCTCTGCTCCACTTCCCACCCTCATGCCTGGGATGGAAACATACCCTCAGGAGGGAAATAAGCAGCAATGGAAAAATGACAGCAGCAGCGTCCTGAGTCCTTCATTTGCAGCCAACCCTGGCTTCCCAAGGAAGGATGAGGTGGGGGAAGATCTATTTATATCAGCTGGGTTTTTTGCTGGTGATTTTTCAGATACATAAGTATTGTTGTTCAAGATGTCTCCAGGAAAAAAAAAGATATTCTTAATTAAGTTTTTAGTAAGTATACTTTCCCTGTATTGCTGTGTGAAAAACCTATTGTTCGGCTTACATGGATGTCTGGGTTTGGTTGACAAAACCATATCAACATATACTTGCCATCTGTACAGTTTTGGGTGGTTATAAGGAAGGTTAATCTAATTTGTCGCTACTCTTTAAATATGATCTACTTCAATCCTTGATATGAATAAAACTGAATAGAATAATATTTTTAAAGACATGGTACAGCTATCATTTGTATTGTGGCTTACACCCAATGTTCATCATTATGCGTGAACCAGTGTTTCAAGCCTGTACCAGGAAACCTCAGTGTGTAAGACTACAGCAGAACTCTTGCAGTAAATTTGTATACTTGGTGGATTCAGAAATAACCTTCCCATCTAATATGTAGAAGATATGTAGGGTGTGTCCAGATACAGACTACTGTGATGCTTTGCTTTAGCACTCTATCCTCTGTATTCTACAGGAAGGTAGAGTTTCCTTCCCATTTCTGATGTGACATGTTTACAGGACGATGACTGGTGCCATATTGTAAAAATACTAATGGCAAGGGTTATAACACTACTGTTTCACTGCTGTTGTAATTTCTGTCACTTTTATGACTATGAGGCTTCACACGGGAGATTATCTAAACGATGTTATTGATAGTTAAAATAAACATTCAAAGGCTGAATTTTGAAATTAAAAAATAAGCAGAGCTCATCTGCAGATTAACATGAAAAGGTAAACTTTGTTAGACATGAATGTTATTAGTCATTTAATAATGGAGCTGTGAAATGGAATTGACTGTAAAAGACTGCATTGCTCTCGTGGGAAAAAGGAGAGTACAGTCTACATGTGAATTTTTGTAGATGGGAATCTAATGGAATAAAGACTGCATCAGCCTAATTTGGATTCTCTTATCAGGGTGGGGGGAAGAGAAAGGGGAAGCTTCAAAAATAAGCTTTCTATGATCTGCCTCTCTTTTCCTATATCTTTTATGTGGGGAGTTTCCAAACACTACAAAGAAAAAAGGAGTTCTTGTAAATTTTGTGTGAGATTCTGGCAACCATCCTATTAAGTGCCTTTGATAATCCAAGCTTTAGTTCTTTGCTGCTTGTCTACTCATAGAAAGTGTCCCCAGAAGACCTTTCAATAGGTTGGCCTTTGAGCCACTCATCTGTGGAATACTCCTATGAAGAATGTTAGTATTGTGGATTAATATTCTTGTTTTTTGCTGAGAGTAGAAAGTAGGAGGGTGTTTATTTATGCAAGGTGCCTCATCATCAGAATCTTTATGTATGGGCTCCATTTACTAACTAAGACATGGGTGCAAAGTTATATAGTTTCATGGTATGTGCCTTGATATATGACATCAGTGTTACCTTTCTGTGTTTTGTACTCTTCTTCTGTGCCTTGGCTGGGAGGAAGAGTGAGTAACCCAAAGAGCAACGTGGAAAAGTGAAGAAAAAACACAGCCCAAAGGCATCCACAAACAACCAACCAACTCTGGAAAACTTATACCAGTATTATATTAAGTACAAATACATATATAAATACAAAATTAGAACAAAACAAGTAATCCCCTAAAACAAAGTCTTCTTCTTCTTGGCTGGGAGGAAAGCATGGAAATTAGGATACTTATCTGAGACTTTGCACACAGAAATTTGGCTCCAGTTTGCCATCCAGCATTTCTACTTTACTAGTTTGATACAATCTTTTTGGGAAGATCGTAGTCAAAGCACTTTTGCATGTCATGTGAATGGAAAGGTGATCATTCTTTTGATGGTCTCATCCACGATGGCTTCAGTTTCCTTGCCTCAGCCCCCACAACTGCCATTTTTCTCTGCTTTGTTTGGGCTTTTTGGAGGGCTTTGTTTGGGATTTTTGCAAAAATCACTGTTTGGTGTATTGCTGTCTATATATCTAATAGCAATGTGTGGCCCCCATCTGTGGATATTTAAATTTACAGATTGATGCCACAGCAAAACTAAACAGATTTTCAGATTACACTGGAGATTTTAAATTCCCTCCCCTCAAAAAAGTATTGTCAGCACACTTTGAGACTGATTCAGCAGTTGCTGTTGCTCTTCCCCTGGGCTTCTGCTTTGGTCAGATCAAGTGTTCAATTCCCTACTAGTTGCTGAATGGCCACATTTTGATCTGCAGCTCCCTCTAGTTTCCCTCACATCTACTTGATGGCTAAAAAACAAGATCAAGTAGATGTAAGAGAAACTGGAGGGAGCCGCAGGTCAAAATGTGGCTGTGCAGCAACTGGCGGGGAATTACGGTAATCTGATCTGACAAAAGCAGAAGCCCAGGGATAGAGTAACAGTGGCAGCCATTTGGATCTGCTCCAGGCTCATCTGTGACAATGGCCATTGAGAGGTGCTCCAGTATGCTGGTGGCCACTCTGGTTCTCGTTGCAGCAGACACCTGGAGATGCTTTCATCCCAGCAGGAACTCCCAGACACTGCCATCACTGCAGGCAGCCTCATAGGTGGATGATGGAGCCTGGAGCCGCACTAAATTTGGTGGTGGGGGGAGATGGGATTCCCCCCATGAGTCCTGTGGATGCACCACTTGTAGCATTCTAACATTATAACAATCTATTTACTAAGTCCCAGCTTAAAAAAAAAGTTAAGTAGAAAATGTAGTCTACTCAAGCCACCCAGAAAGTTCATGACAAAGATGAGATCTGAACCAGTGACATTCCAGGTCACAGTTCATTCTCTTAGACATTTTACTCCACTAACTTGCAGGAAGAAGCATATGTCTGATGCTGCATGGAAGCATAAAGCAGCATAGGAAGCAGTTATGCTTGAACATCCATCAGTGGTTTGGTTCATGTCTTATGTACCTCTTGTGAAGAGAGAGCCAGTCATTCAACATGTTGTTTGGGTATGCCAAGATTTATTCAAAGCTAAACTGATTATGACTATTTTATGCACAATTAGATTTTCACACCACTGGCACTGCCTCACCCCATCACAAAAGGGCACATAGTAAAAATGAAGATTCTTCCTTCCCTGATTTTGGAGTACAGACTTAAGAGTTGTGGGGCAATATTATTTGATGGCCTGGTAACAAGGATCCAAGGGTCCGCATCCCCAATAAAAATTGCTTGTACTTTAACATGAGCCATGTTAACTGGGTTGTAGAAACTCAGCTACAGATTATGTAATTGTCACTGCCATCAAGAATACTATAACAGCTATTTTTAAAACCCCCCACAGAAGATAGCCTGTTGTTCCCAAATGTGGTTGAATAAAGCTGAGAGCTCAGAAACAGGTTTGGAGAAGGCTCCTACTATTTAGAATTAAGCCCTAGGTTTATTGTTCAGTGCCATCTAGCTTACTGCAATGTGCACAATCACACAGGTAACGTTCACTGATGTTCAGAACCTGATTCATTTGCAAACTTTAGGTAAAGTTCAGCCAGTTTTGCCAGGGTAAGATTGAGACTGTTTGCACAGCTTTTTGTTTCTTTTATGTCTTTTCAAACCTGAAAGTACTGTAATTCTATCCTTGCAAATACTTGTTAATCTGCGTGTATTTGGTTCATTCAAAGCAGTTGAGAAGTGCCAGTTTTGTATGATCTGTTGCTGGGGAACAAAGTCTTCAAAATGTGAAAGCAAAACAAGGGGTGATGTAAACTGAATTTTCCAAGTGGGAAGAAGAATATGGATGAGGAAGAGAGACAGTGTTAGAGCATATGCTTTGCATCCATAAGGTCTACGTTTATTTCTACTTAAAAGGAGATCTGTTTGTACAATTAGAGAAGGACCTCAGTAGTAGAACAAGTGTTTTGTACACCAGCATTTCTTGGCTCAAACCTGGACAATTCCAGCCAAAAGGATTTCAGGCAGAATGGCTAGGAAAAGACTCCAGTTTAAGACCTGGAAGAGCAGCCAGCATTTTATGCCCTACTGAACTAGATAGGCCATTGGTGTGATTCCATAGAAGGCCACAATGTGCACATGTTAACACAGTTAAATAGCTATGGATGGTAAACTTAGAGTTGCACTAACTTTTTGTGTCCCGATGTGAAGCTGAATTTTACAATGAAGTTTCCATTGACTTGGCTAAACTACAAAAGACACTGGGAGACACTGATTTATTTGTTATAGGTCAATAGCAGTTGGGGTAAGAATCAGAGGTTTACAGTGTAATCCTAAATAGATTCACACCATTCTAAGTCCAGTGGGCATGGAAGGATGTAACTCTGCTTAAGATTGCACACACACCCTGTTATGAACTTCAACAGTACCTAGAGCAGCTTTTGCCCCATTGGGGGATACATATAGGCAACACCCAATATAGCAAACAGCAGCTTGGTGGGGGCATTTATGATTGAAAAATCAGAACACAGAAAAGAGTTAAACTCCTTCTCCCCATGTTGTGGATTCCCCTAGAGAATCCTGTAGCCATTATTTACAAATAAAAATGTTCAAAAGATGTGTTCATAAATCTCTAAGTGTCTGCTTTGACCCATTGAAAAGCAGAGCCTAAGAGCCCTTCATTGGCTTCTCTGATTGGGTGGAATGCATGTTGCTTCTCTGCTCAGAAAGATCCACTTTCCCTTATTACCTCTGCAGAACCAGAAGAACTAGCCATGAGGAAGGGATGTCTTGGAAAATCAATAATGCAATGACAGCAATGGTTGAAAGTGTTGAAAGGGGATCGATCACAACTGCTGTGGGAATGAGCTGTTAACATTAAGTAGGAATTTGTTTGCCTCACTGTGCAAATTATTCACTGCTCCAGTATTCACCTATGCATCAGCTGAAGTGAAATTGCATCAAAACGTGACTATGGCAGAATCCCTCCACAGAAGGGGAAAACAACTGGCCCCAGGGATTGGGAACAGGAGACGGAACCTTTCACCTTCAGGTCAATAGGGCAGGGAGTCATTACCGGCAGTAGGGTTGGGGCTTTAGCACAGCAAGTTGGTGGTCTTAAATAAACCTGGTTCCTAAAGTGTCATAGTCTCCTTTTCTTTAGGGGATATCCCAGAGAACATGATGAGAACTGAAATAATATATGCCCCCCTCCCAGTATTTCAAGTAAAAGTCTGGTTAGCTTAAGCGATAGCAAGAAAGTAGCTGCCACTGGCAGGCATCTACATTCTTGTTAAGAGTCCTTTGGGCTCTCAAACTACAGGGCAGCCCCATGGTATTTTAAATGTTAATTGTATTCATTTATGTATTCATTTGTTTAATTTTACTTCAAACCCTCCTATTACTAGAGGATTACAGCACTTGGTAAAAACTAGTAAGGTAAAATGTTTTGATTTTTTTTGTAAAAGCAGATGAAAATATCCTACATTTGAAATTGAAGAAGCCTGAAAACTTTGTAGTGTTGAGTCAGAACTTGACAAGTCTCTGGAAGTTGTAGGAAAGCATCTGACAATACCATTTTCAACTGAGTTATGGCAAAAGGCCATAACTCAGTTGAAAATGGTATTGTCAGATGCTTTCCTACAACTTAACTTAAATTGATAACTTAACTTAACTCAACTTAACTTAAATTGATAACTTAAAATTGATATCGATGGCCTTAGAAGAGTGTAATCAGTGGCAGCCCTGCCACTAGGCAAATAAGACATTTGGCTAGGTGCTGGGCCAAGGGGGCACTGAATTGGGCCCTTCCCCCCTCCTGGCACCATAGGCAAATGCTTGCACTGCCCACTGGCCTTCTCTATAGCAGCTGCATTGCACCACCACCTGCAGCCTGCCATCCGCCTGTGGGCAAAGCTGGAGGAGAGCGGGGAAGGTGCCGGGAGGGTGCCCAGTTGCTGTGGCAGTATCTGAGCACTGCAGAGAGGCCGTTCATGTGCCAGGGAGGCAGAGTGATGTCAGCTGAATGGCAAATGCACAACTTCTCTGTGGTGCTCAGAGAGCACTGCAGAGACTGGGCACCAGCTGGGCATCCTCTCCGCCCTCCTCCAGCTTTGCCCATGGCCTGCAGGGACCAGAAGGGGGCGGGTAGTGGCGGGGGCAGCATGGAGGAGTGCAGCAGGGCTTTGCCTAGGGTGCTGCTCACCCTAGGGCCACCCCTAAGCGTGATCACACAAGTAATTTGGCCTTCCATAGCCACCCCTCCCCTCCGGATCAAACAGGCACCTTCACCTACACTCCGGATCAAACAGGCACCTACACATGTAGCCCCTGTGCTGCTCCCGCCCTTACCTCATCCTTCCCACATACTTTAAATACCTGCTGGTACTTCCCAGTGGCAAATCACTGAAGCACTCATGTAGTGCATTTTGGACTGTCTGACCAGCCAGGGCACCAAATGCTGTCTGAATGCTCCTCTAAGCATGTGTGTGGCCCATGCCTGTGTCGGGTGCAGTTGATTGCTGCAGCACGCTTCAAACTGCACCAGCAGCAAATTCCTTGTCTGATCCCACCCATAGTATAATCAAGAGGACTTTTTAGGTGATTGTGAAATAACATAAAGGAGAAGGAAGAAATTAATGTGACCAAGTTCTCTATGCTAACAACATAACACATGAAGTTGGCAAATGCATTTTTAAAGACATTTCTACTGATGTAAGACATGTACATGTGCTAAGGAGTGAGGGGTGGGTGGAGTTACTTACCTTATGTTTATGTCTTTAAAGCCATTCATTTATCTTCTCCCCCAATGTGTAAGGTGACCCTTATTTGTTACATATTTTCTTTTCCATGCATAACATGCTTGAAATAGACCATCTGAGACATCTGGGTTCAAATCCCAAATCAACCACAGATTTATTAAGCAGATATCTGCATTATAACCTCATGTACATGTTTGTAAAATAGAAATCACATTCACCTTATGAAGTTGTTATTCATCCTAGACCTTAAAAATATAGTAGGCTATACATTTAATAAATAATAACAATGTAATTAGCCCATGGCACAGAATGTTAAAGCTGCAGTACTGCAGTCGGAGCCCTCTGCTTACGACCTGAGTTTGATCCCAGCGAAAGTTGGTTCAGGTAGCCAGCTCAAGGTTGACTCAGCCTTCCATCCTTCCGAGGTTGGTAAAATGAGTATCCAGCTTACTGGGGGGAAAGAGTAGATGACTGGGGAAGGCAATGGCAAATCACCCCGTAAAAAGTCTGCCATGATAACATTGTGAAAGCAGTGTCACCCCAGAGTCAGAAACGACTGGTGCTTGCACAGGGGACCTTTCCTTTCCCAATTAGCCTTTGAGAATGAATTGTACTTTTGGGGGGCAAGGAATTATTTACATATGGGTATATTTTCCTGCTTCAGTTGAAGGAAACAAAGATAAAAAATGGCCAGGAGAGAATGTGATAGTAAAAGGGAGAATGCAAGTCAAAAAGCAGTCTTTAAAGGTGATTATCAGAAGACTAAAGAGACACATAGTGCCATGCTAAGCAGAGTTCTACCTTCCTAAATTCCTTGGCTTCAAGGAATTTAGGATGTAGCTCTGGTTAGGATGGCTCTTATAGATTATAAGGTTAACAATGCTGCATAAAGAACAAAACACTCACTTTTAAAGGACTTTTTGCAAAGTCTAGAGCAGGTGTGTCAAACTCATTTTGTTATGAGGGCCAAATCTGACATAAATGAGACCTTGTTGGGCCAGGCCATGTCAGGCCTGGCTGCTTGTGTTCTTATTTAAGATTGGGTAGCAGAGATATAAACTTTATAAAGGACACGACACAAACACAATTAAAGATTTTTTTAAAAACCCTTAAAACATGCTTAAAACATTAGCACTTGTTAGTCTTTAAGGTGCTTTCTTTGTATTTCTCCCATGGCATCCAGGGAAATGGGCAAAAGAAGCTCTGACACTTTCCTTCCTTCCCTAGGGGACCAGGAGGAGCCCCAGTCAATAGAAGGAAGAAAGGCTTGGTTAAGTAGCTCTGCTGTGCAGTTAAGAGAGTCAAGCAAAGCAAGCACTCCCTCCCCCCTTCCTCCTCAAGAGAGGAGCCTCAGCCAATGGAGAAAATAGAGGCTTTGCTCTGTAGTTCCTGTGCAATTGAGCAAGCCTTGCAAAGCAAGCTGTTATGCAGAAAGAAGCAAGAGAGAGGGAGAAGGAAGCAGATGACAGCCAGTTGCTCAGGGTCCTGATAGGAGCCTTCCGAGGGCCTGATTCAGCCCCCGGGCCACATGTTTGACACCCCTGGCCTAGAGGGTTCTGAGGAACTGTTGAGTAAAGTGGCAACAGTGCTTAATTTTGGTGTGTGAAATATGTCCAAAAATTAATAATAATGTAAGCATGAACATCCCTGTCTTTTTCTTGGCTTCTTTCTCCTTAAGTAGGAAAAAAAAGCTACAGTAGGTTCCAGTTCTTCCAGCTATTATTGTCAGCCCTGCAGAACCACAGTGAGTACATAGGAACACACAAAGCTGCCTTTTACTGAGTCAGACCTTTGGTCCCATCATGGTCATTATTGTCTATTCAGACTGGCAGCAGTTTCCCAGGTCCCTGGCTGGGGTCTTTCATATCATGTAGTGCCTGGTACTTTTAAATGGAGTTGCCAGGGACTGAAACTGGAACCTTCTGTATACCAAGCAGATGCTCTACCACTGACCCCTCCCTTGGAGGTAGGAGCAGGTGTTAATCACCCTGTCCCTGAGGTCATCTGGAAGTGACAATCAAGTTCTGAAAAGTAGAGTTAATCCCATTACTAACTCCCAAAGACATCCAGTCTCCAAAAAGCTTCACCTAATGCATGATACACTAACTCCTAAGTCTGTTCCCTTTATCTACTAAGCTTGTTATCATGTCTAGCAAATAAATGGAGTTTAAACTGAAAGGGACAAATCCTGGATGAGTAGCCTTGTTAGTCTACTGCAGCAAAACCAACAAAGTCTTAAAGAAGGGAAGGGTTAACATTAAACAACAGTTACGTGCTTAAGCACTAACTGTTTATTATTCCTTTCATTGTTCCTAATGAACTGCAAGCACTGATGGAGATTTCTAATGCTGCTGCAGGTCTTATGCTTAACTTTTGCCATTTGTTTGCAGACTCACAAATAACTACCAGTGCTCTGCTTAAACATCTGTAGCACTATAGCTAGAGTTGCCAAGTCCAATTCAAGAAATATCTGGGGACTTTGGGGGTGGAGCCAGGAGACATTAGGGGTGGAGCCAAGATCAAGGCTGTGACAAGCATCATTGAACTCCAAAGGGAGTTCTGGCCATCACATTTAAAGAGACAGCACACCTTTTCAATGCCTTCCTTCCATAGGAAATAATGAAGGATAGGGGCACCTTCTTTTGGGGCTCATAGAATTGGACCCCCTGGTCCAATCGTTTTGAAACTTGGGAGGTATTTTGGGGAGAGTCACTAGATGCTATACTGAAAATTTGGTGCCTCTGCCCAAAAAGACAGCCCCCCCCCCCAGAGTCCCAGATACCCGCGGATCAATTCTCCATGATTTTCTATGGGAATAAATCTCCATAGGAAATAATAGAGTTCCCAGCAGACATTTCCCTCCCCTCCCCCCGCTTTCTGACGACCCTGAAGAGGGGGGAGGGCCTCCAAACTGGGGGATCCCCTGCCCCCACCTGGGGATTGGCAACCCTAACTATAGCCCTGCATTAAAATGTTTGACTTGACTATATTTGCATTTGAATTATTGCTTAACTATGATCTCTAGCTATATAGTTCTTAGATGGGTTTCCTAGCAATATAGTTCTTTATATAGGCTTTATAAGAATATATATGTATTAGGTCTTCATGGGGGATGACTGGCTGTGTGACATGGGGTGGGGAAACGAGCTTTTAAAAACTCATGTTTTTAACATTTGTACAAGTTGTTTATTTTCCATTGGAACCAATATATACCTTTGCATTATATCATACAAACCTACTGAAGTAGTAAGACTGGTAGAAGAGAAGCTTTAGGAATTTGACAAAGCATACCCTGAGATACTTTCTTGCAAAAAAGGCATGCTAGATTATCTTGATTTGAATACTCATAAATATTTGTTCCAAAACAAAGCAATCTCTTCCATAGTTCAACAATGCCGCATATAGACAGTGATGCATTTGATTATCTTCAATTATCTCTACTTGGTTTATTGGCTGTGTGACAAAAGGCATTTTTTTTAAAAGGAAAAAGAAAAGATAAAAGGGGTTGTCTTAAGATGAACAATTCTAAAGTTTTTGCTACATTGCTCAACTCTTGTCAAAATTATCAACATATAAGAAAGCAATTGGTAACAGTCCCTCACAGAGTTCGACCAGCTTATAGCCACTGAAATAAATTGACCTGAGTGACACTACAAGCCTTCCATTTCCTCACTTGAAAAAAACCTTTTAAACCCCACAGCCTCTTCTAAATGGCATACAACATTTTATGTATTATATTTTTATCCTTTCATCAGATATTTCAGAGAGGCAGACATTTGCCATTTGTTTGCAGACTCACAAATAACTACCAGTGCTCTGCTTAAACATCTGTAGCACTATAGCCCAGCATTAAAATGTCCTTTCCTGCTTCTCCATTATACTCTCACAACAGTCCTACAAGGCAACTTACAATGCGATCCTAAGAATACTTTCTTGGGAGTAAGCCCCACTGAATATACCTGAATAGAATTCTGAGCAGACTTGTTAACAGTTTTCTTGCTCAGCTTGAGAGATAAGGTTGCTAAGGCCTACATAAGAATCAGCTCCATCGAACACAGTGGGATTTATTTCTGAGTAAATAAACAGAGGACTGGGCTGTAGCCTGTTGTGAGCTTTAAGGCAGAGTGGGGACCTGACATAATAACCTGGTCTGACACGTTAATTATTATACCACACTAACGACCACAGGTGCCTCTCAGTGGAGATTAAGGTTAGAAAAATACACACATGCATATGAAGCAGATTTATATTGAGTCCATTAGTTTGTCAATATCACTATTGTCCTGACCAGCAGCACCTCTCCAGTCTCAGGTAGAAGTCTCTCAGATTATTTAACTGCACCTTCTTAACCAGAGATACCAAGGATTGAATATCAGGTATTGCATGCAAGGCAGATGCTCCACCAGTCAGCCATAGCCCCCCACCCCACTCCGTGTTACCTTGTTGGGAATCAGCTGTCTGAGGTGATGTTTCACAATCTGGTTGAACTTGTGTTTATGGTATTTTGGATCCAAATAACTGGCTGGTAGGATGATTTTTTGACTACATTATTTGTTGCTGGACATGCAATGTGGTGCTCTGACCAGGACAGCCTGATTTCATCAGACTTCAGAAGCTAAGCAGAGTTAGCCCTGGTCAGCAATTGAATTTGGAGAATATCGGGGTCACTGTACAGAGGTAGGCAATGGCAAACTACCTATGAACATCTCTTGCCTTGAAAACCTTATGGGGCTGCTGTAAGTCTTGACAGCAAAAAAATAAAAAAATGTAGCAAGCCCAATGTGTTTGTTCCCTGCCTGAGAGAACGAGAGAACAGCAAATACAGAATATAGTTTTCTTTAAATACATAACTGTATGCACTGTACTCTATGGCACTGCCCAGTATTCACCAACAATTGCCTTAATCCCCCATGTGTATAATGAATGCTAAAATGCTGATCCTGGTAACTTCATGCACAGAAATGTTAACAAACCAGTTTTGTACTATCTGTCCATCCCTACTCTTCTGCAGGCTGAATGCAGAAATGCTTGCCCTGCCCTTTGAATTAGTATCTATTCATGGGGAACAGCTGGAGTATATCTCTCACTGAAAGGCCTTTTTAAAAAAGTTGACAGCTAAGTATTTTGGAAATGTTTGTTTATTTGAAGAGACTTTTTCTGTTTAAACTTAGGAACCAGAGTCCACAAGTGCCAGGAAAAGGGATAGACTGCAAACCAATCTATATTAGCAGAGATCAGATTTTCTTTTTCTGAACTCTTGGACAAACTGGGGGGGAGGGGATTACACATTTGCATTTCCTGCCACACAGAACAGTGTGCATGTGATACACAATACTCTACATACAGAAATCAGCACCTCAACATTTTCATTAATTGTGTAAATTGGTGAGATGCTGACCAATGCAGACCTGCATGCAGTGGTGGTGCATCTCTCTAAGTGCTGAGAAAGGAAATGAACCTGAAGTGCAGATGTAAAGCTGACCTCAATTAAGGGTAGGGTTGCCAGGCAGTGCCTGGCAACTAATGGGGAGACTTGCTGACCATGTAATGACATTGCTGGTGATGTATGTGCCTGGAATCAATGCCAATGTGTTCCTGGGAGGTGGTCTGGCAAGTGCCAGAGCATCCTTGGTAATGTACTGGTGTCACTTCTGGGTGCATGAAGAGTGTCATCAGTGCATCAAGCCTCACACATGGCAGCAATGTTCCATACAGCAATCATTGCCTTCCATCACCACTGGGTGGCTTTTGGTTCTTTTTTAAAGCAACAAATGAATATTGTTGTTGTTGTTGTTCAGTTGCACATTTGAGTCCAACTCTTTTCGACCCCATGGACAAAGTCACGTCAGGCCCTCCTGTCTTCCACCATCCTCTGAAGTCTGCTCAAATTCATGTTAGTTACATCAGTAACACTGTCCAGCCATCTCATTTTTTGCCATCCCCTTCTTTTGCCTTCTGAATATTGTTACACTGATATAATAGTATGTGTAATGGGTTCTCTGAATTCCCAGCTTTTATTTTTAAAAAACAAGTCTCTAGTCCCTTTTGTTGTTGAGATACAGGGGGCAGTTTTCCCTCTAAGCTGAGTTAGTGTGAGCTAGCTCACAGTTAAGCCTCTGGTTCATTCATTTTTCTCTTAGCTCAGGAAAAATGGTCCCAGAACAAACTGATTTATGCAGTAACTCACAAAGTAGAATTTTTGCTCACAAGACTCCATGGCTTAGAGGGAGCATTTATAGGGGGAACGGTATATAGCCACAGCAAAAGGGGATAGAGACTTTGTTTTAAATGAAAACTGAGTGTTCAGAAAACTTGTTATGCATATTGTTGAAACATTATATAGCTATGTCAATATTTATCTGCACATTTCTAAAAATTGAAAAAGCCTTTGTGGTGTAGGGGAGATGACTACTATCAAGGGACAACAGGGAAAATGAGGGAACCTGACATGTGGAAGACTTGTGATCACTGCACCATATTGGCAGCCCCAGCAGCAGTGGAGAAACTACACCTGCTTGTCCTTCTGTAGAAAACACCAAGGTCTATGGTTGCCAGGCCTGTGTTGGAAAGTACCTGGAGACTTTGGAGCTATATCCAGGAGAAGGCAGGGTTGGGGAGGAGAGGGGCATCAGCATGATACAATGCCTTAAGTCCACCCTTCAGAGCAGCCATTTTCTCCAGGGGAGCTGATCTTTGCCAGCTGGAGATCAATTGTAAAAGAGGGAGAACTCCAGGCCACACCTGAAGGCTGGCAACCTTACCAAGATCAAATTGCTCCATATAAACCATAGTCATTCTTACTGGCCTGGGGGAGAAGTAGCTGAAAAAGAAGGGAAAGATGCTATGCTGTTTGGACTAGCAATAACATCCACTCTGCACTTATTGGAAAGAAAGCAAGCCCATTTATCTTGATTAATCAGTATTCTCTTGGCTCCAGCAGATTTATCTGAGATGATTCCCTGAGCTAAGATACCATCCCAGAAAGATTTTCTATCACAAGTCCTGCTTCCCCCCATTTCCCAGGGGAATTTCCAGTGGGAACAAATGTACCCTCACCTCCAATGTCTGGATCAATAATTGAGGAATTAGGTGCTAACAGGGGAACAAGAACAGAGTTTATTTAAAAGAAGAAACACAAACTGAATTAAATCATAACTGATAATATGTCAGTTTTTGAAAAGTGCATGCCCAAGGAAACAAAACCTTTCACAGGCAGTCTTTTTATACAGTTACACCCTAGACAAGACATTACAGTTAATCCGCAGGAACCAGCCATAATTGAGTTACTCTCTCACATCAGTCCCAGGACAGTTTACTTACTTACTTACTTACTTTATTCATGGTCAACCTTTCTTGCTGTGACTCAAAGTGGATTAAAATTTTAGCAATGCAAAAGGAACAGTATCCTATAGGTATAAAAGATAGCTGTCTTGGTGATGACTGACCCACCCTCCCATTGGCTGATCCATGTGTCACTCAATCTCCACGAAGAGCAACCCCACTCTCCAGTTTCAGGACAGATGAGGATTGGGTCACTGTGGAAGCTGCCTTCATGTCCTATTGGTCTGTCCTGCCAGGTCCTCCATTTTTCCTCAGTGGCTGTTGCTAGGCAACCATAGTATTCCAAGCTTGGTTCCATCAGTAAATGGTGGGAGGGAGGCCCTTTCCAGGCCTATTTTGACCTTTGAGGGAGAACTCATTGGGGCCAGTCCTGATTAGGGTTGCCAGATTCAGGTTGGTGGGAAATTCCTAGAGATTTTGTAGTGGAGTCTCAGGAAGCCAGAGTTTAGGGAGGGGAAAGGCCTCAAGCTGAATATAATGCCATAGAGTCCACCCTCCAAAGCAGTTATTTTTCCCAGGGGAAGAGAGATTTGTTGTTTGGAGTTCAGCTGTGATACCAGAAGGTCTTTAGGCTCCACCTGGAGATTGGCTTCCCTAGGCCTGGCACTCTCTGGGTGACTTGATGCCATGGCTGGTATGATTTAACTAAGCCTAGCTGCTTGCTCCTGTTCAGAGGCAGCCCCCTATGACAGCCAGTGTGGCATAGCAGTCAGTGCTTCAGAGCAGGGTCTCCTGGACCCAGTTCTTGCTGTGGAAGCTGACTAGGTGATTTTGGACCAGTCACAGACTTTCAGCCTAACCTCCCTCACAGGGCTGTTGTGCAGATCAAAAGGGGGAGAGGAGAATGGTGCAAGCTGTTTTGGTCCTGTGGAGAAAGACTGTTCTTTTTCTAGATAGAGGCTGAAGGGAAGGAGAGGAAAGCTGAAGTCAGAGGGGCCGATAAAGGTAGGTTTATGGTTGGTTGGAAGGAGATAGGATTACCAACTCCCAGTTGGAAAATTCCTGGAGATTTGAGGGGTGGAGTCCGGAGAGGATGGGTTTGAGGAGGGGTGGGACAGGTACAATGCCAGACCCCACCCTCCAAACAAGCCATTTCCTCCTGAGGGACCATTGTTGCCCATCTCCAGGTGAGGGCTGGAGATCACTCAGAATTACAACTGCTTTCCAGATGGCAGAAATCAGCTCCTCTGGAGAAAATGGCTGCTTTGCAGGGTGGATTCTGTGTCATTGTGCACTGCTGAGGTCACTTCCCTCCTGCTTTGGTCCACACTGTGGAGGAAGACTGTACTTTTCCTAGGTAGAGGCTGCAGGGAGGGGAAATGAGATAGAAAGCTGATGTCAGGTCATTTCCCCTACAGAAAATGGCTGTCTTGAGGCACATACTTTATGGTATACCATAACACAACCATACCAGGCCAAAAAAAACCCCAGATCATGGCACAAGCACATGCTGTTGCTAAACACTGCAAGTCTGAATATGACAGGGAAAGGTGGCAACAACACACTGCAGACAAAAGGAATGCTGAGCTTCAGTGTCTGAGTATCATCATGCTATGATGCCACAGCAAACTGACCCCAAGTGCCCAAGGCTGGGCACTTACCCAGAGCCTCCTAGAGCCCACTGTATTTATTTCCACACTGAGCCTTATTCCTAGTAAGACATATAATAAATAGCATAAGAAGAATGGAAAACAGTGTAATAACAACAGGACATGTCATAATAAATGCTAAATCTGGACTGTAGAAGTTAGAAAACAATGTAGTGGGGGGGGGAACCCAAAATGCATACAATAAAAGTGCCATAAGTGTCCTATGGTGTCTTTGATTTGCTGTCCTTAAGGTTGCCAGCTAACTAGCAGTAGCAACCCACAAGAGTCTGAAAAGGCTAGTATATGAAGGGGGGGGGGTGCCTTTGGCACAAGACATTACAGCAGTTTGGGGAAGACCCAGAAATGACATCAGTCCACTGTAGGAATTGTTGGAAACTCAAATTTCCTGCAATTCCAAGAGCAAACTGATGTCACTTCCCAGTTTCCCCTGGATGTGATATAAGGCCAATGATGTTGTTGTTCAGTCACACAGTCAAGTCTAACTCTTTGCGACCCCATGGACAAAGTCATGCCAGGCCCTCCTGTCTTCCACCATCCTCCGAAGTCTGCTCAAATTTGTGTTTGTTACATCAGTAACACTGTCCAGCCATTTCATTTTTGCCGTCCCCTTCTTCTTTTGCCTTCTGTCTTTCCCAGCATCAGGATCTTCTCCAGTGAGTGCCCCCTTCTCATTTGGTGGCCAGAGTATTTCAGCTTCAGCATCTGACCTTCCAAGGAACAGTCTGGGTTGATTTCTCTTAGGACTGACTGATTTGATCTCCTTGCAGTTCAAGAGACTCTCAAGATTCTTCTCCAGCACCACAGCTCAAACGCATCTATTCTTCTGCGCTCGGCCTTCCTTATGGTCCAGCTCTCACAGCCATACGTTACTACTGGGAATACCATCGCTTTAACTATTTCTTGGCAGGGTGGTGTCTCTACTTTTTATTATACTGCCCAGGTTTGCCATAGGTGTCCTCCCAAAGAGCAAATGTCTTTTAATTTCATGGTTACAGTCACCATCTGCAGTGATTTTGGATCCCAGAAATGTGAAGTCTGTCACTACTTCCATGTCTTCCCCTTCTATTTGCCATGGTGTGATGGGGCCGGATGCCATGATCTTAGCTTTTTTGATGTTGAATTTCAAGCCTACTTTTGTGCTCTCCTCTTTCACCATCAACAAGAGGTTCTTTAGGTCCTCCTCACTTTCTGCCATTAGAGTGATGTCATCTGCATATCTCAGGTTGTTGATGTTTTTCCCGGCAATCTTAATTCTGGTTTGTGCTTCATCCAGGCCAGCATTCTGCATGATGTATTCTGCATATAAATTAAATAAGCAGGGTGACAATATACATCCTTGTCTACCTCCTTTTCCTATTCTAAACCAATCTGTTGTTCCATATCCTGTTCTGACACTTGCTTCTTGACTCTTATACAGGTTTCTCAGGAGATATGTGAGGTGGTCTGGTACTCCCAATATACCAGTGATAATTTTTAATTTTTTAAAAATCCTGCTAATTAAAAAAAAATATCCAGGAAATGGAAACTGGGGAAGGGACATTCCCCTATCCCCACTGGGAACTAGGAAACCCTATACACCCTCCCTCAAATTTTCTTCTTCTTCTCACAAGTTCCAGCTGTCAGATCTCAACCCTATCGCCTAGCACAAAGGTCCTAAAGAGTTCTTCAGAGTGTTTTTTTTTAAATCTCATGCCATTTCTCAGAGTAGCAGAGGGCAACAAGAACTGCCAGCAGGCCTCCGACTGTAGCAGGAGACGCAGCTGTCATAACCAGAGTATTGCCTTAGGTGGAATATTCTGCTCATCACCAGGGAATCTTCATATTTGGTATCAGTTGAATGGGTGAACAAGTCTTTCTCCTGACCATACTCTTGCCATGATTCCTCAGACAGACCGTTGTGGTGACTTGTCTTGAAAAAAACACGAGGAACACTTTCAGTTCACTTAAAGAGAAAGTTGGTAGCTCTGAGACATCTTCACTGGACATGTTCCTACATTGTCTGTTGCAGTCTGAAATTAATTTCAGCCTGATTGGCTCTTTACTTTGCAGAAGAGATGCTTTGGGAAGAAGTAAGTGGGAACGAGGAAGCACACTGGCAGGTGTCATGATGCCTATGGGCAGTATGTGTGGGGTCACTGCCTTAAAGCTTCCAGTATGTTTTCTACTACATTAGATGTTGGACTACTAATACTGAACACTGAAGAGGTACCAGAAGAATAATAAATTCTGCAAGCTACAGAGGCAATATGGGATAAGACAGAGCTTGACCAGTCTCAGACACCAGGTCTCCATGATGTCTAGACATTTCATTGTGGCACCTAGTATTTTCAGCAATGGTTTTATTGTAGCATCTCTCAACAATACTCAGTGGAAGTACAAAGGGGTTAGATACAATCAGTTTTTCCGCTGGTGAAAAAGCCTCTGTTTGGGATCATGGGATTTGCATGGACAAAAGCCATGTGGAACAGGGGCTGTAATAATAATACTTGGCTAAGGTTGCGTGAAAAAGTTAGTTGGATCCATCCCAAAGCTTATTTATCATTTCAAAGAAGAATGTTTTGTATGACATCAAAATAAATGTGCATGAAATTCTTTTCATTTCTCATTCATATGTAAACTTAACTTTACACCAGTGGTGATAGGTGAATTCATTTCTTAACCAGTTGCTTTCTATATTGGCTTCAGTATTCAATTAAATAGAGATTTTAAAAGCAATAAGAGAACTATGAAAAATTGGGAAGAAGTTAAAGGTAAAGGTAGTCCCCTGTGCAAGCATCAGTCGTTTTCAACTCTGGGGTGACGTTGCTTTCACAATGTTTTCACGGCAGACTTTTTACGGGGTGGTTCTGCTGTGAAAACGTTGTGAGAGCAACTTCACCCCAGAGTCAGAAACAACTGGTGCTTGCACAGGGGACCTTTCCTTTCCTTGCCATTAGGCTATAATTAAAGGTAAGTACAGGCTTACTCCTGTACATGTTGATAAAGTGCAACACTTTTACACTGCCATTAATACAATAAGACTGGGTTTTCTAGTATCAAGAATTTTAAAAGTTGGTCATTAAAATGCAAAACCAAGATGGCTGAAAAATGAGTCTGTTTCTTAAATTTTTGAGTTGACTTCTAGAACCCAAGAAAATCTGTCAAGGTAGGGCATAATAGGTAGTATATTGAACTGGGGAAATTTGTGTTAATATTTTTGACCAGCCAAGAAGTTCACTGGTTGGGTCAGTAATTAGCCCTCAATCTATCTTACCTCACAGGTTTGTGAGAGTGCTGGTGGAGGTTCCCTTGATGCCAGAAGGCCAATGGCAGCTCTATAAAATGGGGAGGAAAGAACCATACTGTCCTCAGCTCCTTAAAGGCTGGACAGGATTTTAAAAAAATTGATAGAGAATAGCTAAACTACAGTATTTTGTCTTTCTAGAGCATAGAAGAAGGAATGCCAAGATCAAGCGTTTTTTTTCCTCTGGTGATTTGTCTGTTACTTTATTAGGGACAGGGGATACCCAGCCATTCTGATATTTTGTCAGATCTGGAAGACTCTGGCTCAGAGTTAGGAACATGCCAAAAAAGAAAACAAAACAAGAAATACAAAGTTGCCCCCATGGGACAGGAGTGTATGACATGTTTATCTGAAAGCCCCTTTCTTTTTTCTCTCCTTTCAAGGGTTTAAGGAAATTTAGTAGGAGAAGAAGCTGGTAGAAAATACTAGGAATGTCTGAGTGATTTATGGAAGGTAATTAGCCATGGAGAGTTTGTTTTCCCTAGGCAAAATAATGATGTGTCACAGCAAGGAGTTCCTTCCTGAAGGGCTCTAAATGGAAAGAGGAAGGTCTCAGCAAACAGATATGAATATGGGGTCCAAGTTCCTTTCAAGAAGTAGCATCCCTTTTACTTACTATGTGTTCTGCAACATGGCTTCCTTCCTCCCCTTCTTCAGACACTAAGAAAATAGGTTGCCAGGAAAGGGGCTGTTTGAAATTGGCTGTGGAAAGCAAGTTGTGTTTGCATGAGACCATATGCTCCTAGATCAAAGCATAACATTTCCGTCTCTTTTCTCTGTTCTGCTTTGACACACCCATGTTTGTATCCCACTGGGGATGTTCTCTTTTGACTGGAGGTCTGACATAGAGTACTTACTCAGGGTCCCACTCTTAGGTTCACACAGAAGATAAGAGTGTGTTCAAAACAGCTGTCCTTTATTAGCAAGAAGATACAGGGAGAGATGAAACTAGTATCAGGACAAGTGAGATTATTCAGACTGCAACTCTAACAATCATAACTAACTGAGCTTCAACTCCACCCCATGACCCTAACCAACAAACACAAATGACAGGGGGAGCAGGCTGTTCCGCTGTAAAGCATACAACAAATATACCACACCTTGCACCACCTATGTTTAAGACATGTACATAAGTGTAACTATGTAATATTTCTTTAGCACTTATGTGCACAGCAGGGATGGGCATGAACCGAGGCAAATGGTGGTTTGTTTTGTTTTGTGATTAATTTGATTTCTGACCTCTTTCACGATTCATTGGTTCAGGAAAAGGAAAATTCACCAGGTGTCTTCAGCAGGCTCTCCTCCACCCACCGTCCAAGTTTGGCAAAGATTGGATTTGAAATGTCCTAGTTATAGCCCCCCAAAGCAGGCACCCCCCAGGAAAGCTCAGCTTCAGCTCTCACAACTCTTCTTCATGTTACAGAATGGGAACTCTGTGATTGGTTCCTCAAGCTATGGACAATTTCTGTGGGTGTTTCTAGGGCTCCCAGAAGTCCACCCCCAGGATTGCCCAGGAATTTATTGAATCAGCACCAGGCTGTCTGGAAAAAAACAAACAGCAAATATGAACAAAATGAAGCACCAAAATCCAGACTGGTTCAGAACAAACCATAAATCAGCCTGATTCATTCACAAATTGCTATTCATGGTTTGGTTCGTGTGCATATCTAGTGCACAGTACTACTTTATTGTCCTTGCTGTGCTGCATTCTTAACATAACATGAAGTGCTTTTGCATCCACAACCAAGCAGCTGCACTTTAGATTAAGATGAGCAACATGGCTACTCAGTGGCACCTTTAAGACCAACAAAGTTTTATTCACTTAGTCAGTGAATGCATATGAAAACTTATACCTTGAATAAAACTTTGTTGGTCTTAAAAGTGCCACTGGACTCAAGCTTTATTCAGTTGTACTTTAGTTTGTGTTGTTGATAGTGCTCTAGAAGGCTTGTCTGGGGAAAACAACAGAAAAATCAGCTGAATAGGCCAGAACAGAATGAATGAGTATGAGGATTTACCCCCAAATGCAAGAACTGGTTCTACCATCAGTACTACTCAGAAATGTGCAGGATGGAAAAGCTTTGATCTGTGTCTTGGCACCTACTTAAACGCGATGCTCTTCTGTTGTGAAAATTTTTCCATATATGCCTGTGGAATCTTATGGAAATGCCAGGCTGAAGTTATTGTGTTGCATTTGTTTGTGTTTGTATTTTGTTATCCCCTCTTGAATTGGCCTGTACTACTGATTGCATGTGAGCAATGTATATACACTTTTCTTCTCTTGGAATGGTAGGCATAGGTTTTTTTAAAAAAAAAACTAATTCACACATTTGTGCTTCCCTGTGCTCACGAACTTTCATGTGGTGTACAAAAAGTGATTGAAAACTCTGAGATGTCTCCTTGAGATTTTGAAGTAGGAGGGATTATACAAAGCTCAAAACAACTGCATCCTATTCTTTAGCTGCAACAAAATCAACTGAAATTATTGAAGAAATGGCAGATGACTAAATATGCGCATATATAAGTCTGTTTTTAAAGAGGAGAAAGGCACAGATAATGAGGGAGGAGATGTACAGCAATAGCCACCAAGAAAGAAATTTATTCAAACATTAATAGAGGAACATTGTGGAAAGTAGTGTCTGATTAATGAGATCTGAACTTTCACATGAAGGTGCTGAAAAGAGCTACACTAATCCAGGCAGATTGTAAAGTGTGGAGTGTAATGTTTTGTGCTACAAATCATGTAAAATCAAACACTGGACATATAAGTCAGTCTTAGGATGTAGGTTTATACAGTAGGAAATCTGTTCATCCTTATGATTTTTCTTGGCAAAACACAAAACCATAGGGCTCGGCCAAACAATTGGAGTTTGCAGCCAAGAGCTTTGCCAGCTGCAAGTATCACATTTAAATTAACCTGTGCAGAGAAATCCAGCAATGAACAGAAATTTTTTCCCTCCACATAATTTTACCTTATAAACTGTAGCCTTGCAAGGAACAAACATAAACTGTCATGGTCATGAATAGTTCTTATGGCTATGCTTTATGAGTATGCCTTGGAAATGTTCTATTTTCATAAAAAGTTGTCGCAAAACAGTGTTTGGCCATCCTGATGTGTTTCACTCTGGATTATTTGGAGTTTTCCAGTTGTCGATGAGGATGTTTATGTGCTTGCATCTTTATAGTGAAGTCTCTCAGTAAGGGATATGCCCTTTGCTTGCTTGTTTCATTTGTCCTTCCCTGCAGTTATCCTTCAAGGTGAGTTTTTTGTCCTAAACACACCTTTTCATTTATCCTAAATATCCCTGCAATCACAGTAAAGAGTTGCCCCCACTTTCTTTTTATGCATGACAGGCAGTTTGCTCCTGCTGTGATTCAAAACCAGCCTCTGTCTTGATTTGTTCTGAATTTTCTTGAGAGTGTCGGGTGATCACACACCAAAGTGGTTCTCCATTTGAATAAAAAGTGGCTTGCATTCAAAAACACTTGAGCGCACTCAGCAAAGAGTCATTTCATCCCAATGGTTTCTTTGGTTTCCTACCACCTGTGAATTAGTTAAATAGGAAAATAACTTGGCTCAGGGCCAGCGGGACTCTCATTACTTGTAATTAGCTTAATTACACCATAAATAGCCCATCAAGGGGTAGGAGGCAAAGCTCAAACAAATCAGCAATTCTGCTTTTATAATGCAACCCACACAGCACTTTGATCAAGCCAATAACAACAAATGAGCTAAATGGGGAAAGAGACAACTCCACAGCATGGGCCTTTGTCTCCCTCACAGTGTGGGTGACCCAGTCTCTACTGCTGCCACATGCTGGAGACTCCTGGAGCTGGAAATTCCTCTGTTCATTTAAGTAAAATCAAATGCTAAGTTCAGCAAATTCTATTAACTTCTATTCACATGGATTTTCTCATAGTGATAGTATTCCTTTTGGAGGGAATCTGGTGCTGAAGAGCTACCTCAAGCATCAGCTTTAAAAAATTTTGGGGCATGTGTACCTAGGGTGGCCATAATATCTTCAGGCCAGCCAAGGACACCTTGAGGGGGGGGGGATGAATGTGTGTGCGTGCGCTTTGCGCACGCCGCCACAAACAGGAAGTGACGTCACTTCCGGTGACATCATGCCACCGCCAGAAACAGGAAGTGACACCATTTCCTGTGACATCGTTTCCCCACGCCACCTGCTGGTGTTCAAAGTATGAGATTTTGTACAAAGTTAGAGCCCAGTAGCACATTTAAGACCAATGAAGTTTTTTTTCATTGTGTGCATGCACATGAAAGCTTACATTCTGAATAAAACTTGGTTGGTATTAAACTTTATGTCCAGGTGGACTCCAACTTTGTTCTTTTGCTTCAGACCAACACAGCTGCCCACCTGGATCTACCTATAAGATTTGGTGTGCAAGAAGTGCGCTTGCAGAGGAAAGCGCAGACTTTGAATAAAACTCGTTTGATCTTAAAAGGTGCCCCTGGACTCCAACTTTGGTCTGATGCTTACTAGAATCAACGGGGGGGGGGGGGTGTTCCTCCCCAGATATCCGGGCATTGCATCGAGCCCTTAAAATCTGCACGGAGACGGGAGAGCAGCCCGCTGCTCACTCGCCCAGCCATGCACCCGTCGCAGCTCCTGGCCAGAAATCCCAGCGTGGCTGATCCGCCAGAGGCGGGGGAAAGGGGGGCGTGCCGAGGTGAAGCCTCCCTTTTTCTGCCTGAGCTGCTTCACTTGCAGCCTCGTGGCTTGGCTGCTCCTGGCGACAAGTATCAGCGGCAGCGGAGGTGGGATTTTGACGAACCCAGGATTTTATTGGTCCCGGGTTAGCCAACCCGTGAGGCGGGAATTTGGGGGCAGGGGCGGGACTTTCCCGGGTGGGCGGGACGATCTGACCACCCTATGTGTACCTGTGGTTAAAGGAGAGCACAAAAGTAGGCTTGAAACTCAACATCAAAAAAAATTTCTTGGGCATTTGTACAGGACCTCATCCATGGGTGCAAGAGATAATGTATGTATGGATTCAAAGCATGTTCACTGAGAAGATGGTTGCCATTCTGTTTTCACAGTGTGTACCTGTGGTTATAGGAGAGCACAAAAGTAGGCTTGAAACTCAACATCAAAAAAACTAAGATCATGGCATCCGGCCCCATCATACCTTGGCAAATAGAAAGGGAAGACATGGAAGTAGTAACAGACTTCAGTGAACCATTGGTATAACCTAGCTTAGCCCTTCTTTCCACTGTTATACTTGAGAATCTACTATCCTTGCCTCTTTGTTTAGAGCAAGTTTACATTTTATGGCATTCTTTTGTTATCATATTTTGAGTCTAGTGGCACTTTTAAGACCAACAAAAAGTTATTCAAGGTATGAGCTTTCGTGTGCAAGTGAACGTTTCATATTGTTTCATATTCATGATATATTGTTATGTTAGTCCTGGTATTCCCTGGGAAACAGATAAAGTGTGACTGAAAGGCATGTATCTTCCAATACACAGACGCATATAATGGAATCATAGCCATCTGTAACAATCCCAGAGAAGTAGCTGTGTATCCTATTTTCACAACCGGCTTATGGCACCCCCATAGGATTTTTAGATATCCATCTTTACCTTACACTCCATGTATTTCCCCTGTGCCTTCTGCTATGAAATGTGAATTGGCCTTTTGGTAGTAAACTGTATGATCAAACTTTAACCATGGAATAATTAATGATCACTTCCTCCATAAAATCCCTTTCTTTCAGTTTGACCATCAGTTTCTGTGGGCGTTTTCGCACAGAGCTTACCCCCGGAGTGACGTCCCTCTTCACCACGCAGCGTCTGTGCGGATTTCGCACCAACTGCTCTGCAGAACCAGGAAGAGCCACGAAGTGCCGAGCCTTTTGCGTCGCAAATGTAAACCGCTAAAAACCAGTTTACGTTAGCAACGCAAAAGCCACGGCTCTTCCTGGTTCTGCGGAGCAGTTGGTGCGAAATCCACGCAGACGCTGCGCGGTGAAGAGGGACGTTGCTCCGGGGTAAACTCTGTGCAAAAACACCCTGTGTCTCTGTGGGTGCTTACTTATTGTAAATAGTTCTTACTTACTTACTGCTTCAGGGCTATCAGAAAGAAAGGATGGCCACTGGGTGCTCCATTATATCCTATGGAGACCCATCCCCATAGGGTAAAATGGAGCATAAATCCATGAGTATCTGGGGCTCTGGAGGGACTGTTTTTCAGGTAGATACACCAAATTTTCAGCATAGCTGTTGTTACCTCTCCTAAAAAAATCCTCCAAGTTTCAAAACGATTGGACCAGGGGATCCAGTTCTATGAGACCCAAAAGAAAGTGCCCCCATCCTCCATTATTTTCAATGGAGGGAAGGCATTTAAAAGGAGCACAGACACTTTATATGTGATGGCCAGAACTCACTTTGGAGTTCAGTTGAGCTTCTTCCCTCCCCTCTCCTGGAGCCTCCTGGTAAGTCCCCCGCCAACTTGTCAGCCGCACCTGGCAACCCTAGTGCAGTGATTGGCCTAGACTCCCTGTATTGTATATATTACCTTATGGTGAAAATGCAAGTTTTCTCCTTTATAGACCATTATGTATCTAGTAATCAACATTTAAACTGGTTGCCCAGAACTGCCAGAATTCCTTAGTCCTTTGCATTTTTATTAACCCATTTCACATATCATTGCATATTGGGCACATGTGAAATGTCTCTGTTCTTTATTTTCATGCACATTATGTTCTGTCTATTCAAGAACCTGATGCATTGGCATATCTCAACTATGCTGTTGTATTTATCAAGAGCTTATGAGAAGATTGCTTTCCCAGTAAGTATAACCACATCAACCAAGATGGGCTTTCAAACAGATGTTAGACCAGTGTTGCTAGAGCTAGGAACATTTGGAAATTCACAGTTGTCGTATGATACCCTTCCCCAAGGACTTCATGTGTTCTGTGTTTCACAGTCACTGTGAATTTCATGTGATAGTTTGGTTATTTGAGATGGCCGACTGCCATGGATGTAAGATTAAAAATTTCATGGATAAAGTTATCTCAGTGGAGGCAAGTTATCAATAAATTTCACACTGTCACTGCTGTATCATCTTATAACCCAGCCTATGTCTTCATCTAATAAAAGGACAATCCCGTTTTTGCATGCATTATAGATAGAAAAGTGTGTGCATCATAAGTCTAGTGATGAGGTTTGGCATACTGATTCTAGGTATCTTTCAGCCTGGTTGATAGGACATATGTTACTGGATAGATTATATCATATTATTTTCCTAATGCATGATTTCTAACATTTTTCATTCTTCCATCTTTGTATCAAAGACCATAGAGTTTGCTTTGCAGATAAGGTACACTTAAATGGAATAGCCCAACTGTCAGCTAAGAAAATAAACCATCCCTATTCTAGCACAGACCAAACAACAAGCCCCAAGTGTTTGTTGAAAGGATCCCTATTTGTTTATGGAACATTTTAGGATGCATGTAGTACTTGGAGGTCTGGCTCGCAGACAGATTAAAAAATCAAGTTTAAACGTGCACATTAGGAAGTGGTAGCAAATTCTTCTGCTGCACGCCATCTGCCCTTCCTGGCATCTGAACACTGGAGCACGTAAGTGAGGTGAACTGATGGAGTGAACCCACCAGGCCGCCTTAAGCTGCTTCCAGCTTTATATATATATATATATATATATATATATATATATATATATATATATATATATATATGTATGTATGTATCCACAGAGCACATGGGCAGAGCTACTAAAATTAATGGGAAAAAAGAAACCCAAACTGTGCTAAGGGGATGGTGTGCAACAGCCATCTGACTGCGCCAAAGCATCCCCCCACCCCCTGTAGGATACGAGTGACTCAGCAATAAGATGCCAGATAGGTGCTGGAAATGTAAAAAGCATGAAGATTCTTTCTACCATATGTGGTGGACTTGTGAAAGAGCTAAAACGTTTTGGCAGATGATTCAACAAGAGATATCTAAGATCCTGGGATATGAATTTAACAAAGAAGCAGAGACTTTTCTGCTGGGATTACAAATGGAAAAATTTCCAAAAGAAGATAGAACTTTAATATGGTACTTGCTCTCAGCTGCTAGGACATTGTATGCGCAGTTGTGGAAGCAAGAAAAAATACCAGAAAAATGGGACTGGACTATAAAAGTTATGTCATGGAGTGAAATGGACAAATTAACAAGAAAACTAAGAGACTGCGATTTAGAACTTTTTAATCGGGAGTGGAAGAAATTCAGAAGATATGTAGAAAAAGAGTGGAAAATAAAAGGACATTGGACAATTTTTGATGATTAATACTTTTAAGACAAGAATATAACTTTTGAAGGGGGGATCCTTTTCTTTATCAATTTTTGTTTTTTCTTGATAGTTAAAGGTACCTTTTAATATCTGTTTTTTTCAAAAAAAATAACACTGGCGGGGGTCAAGTATTGGGGGAGGGGTGGGAGAAAAGTAAGATGTGGGGTAGAATGATGTTTTTTTTTTATCTTAAGCTTTTTATAAGTTGTAGATATAGTTCTACTACCATATGTTACTAATAAAATTGTTTATACAACAGGATACGAGTGACTCAGGTTGGAGTGTCTGATTGGGAACAATCTGCTCCATTTTGAACCAGCCTGATTTGGGATGCTTACAGTGCACCTGAAGCTGCCCATCTGAATTTTTTTTTTTTTAAATCAAATTATGTGTTAAAAATCAAATTATATCTTAAAATAATATTTTAAAATGAACCTTTGTATCATTTGTACTTTTTGAAAAAGTTAATAATCCCCCAAAATAATCAAGTCTGGTGCCTTGGTGCCAACATCTTATGATCCTCCAGAAATTATAATATCATGTCAATTGCTGTCACAAAATTGTTGATTTTATCGACATGCCTCAAGTTCGTGTGGCCTGATCCTATGCCAGGGGTCCCCAATCCCCGGGCTGTGGACCAGTACTAGTCCATGGCCTGTTAGCAACTGGGCTGTGAGTTGTATAAGTTTTTCATTATAAATTACAATGTAATAATAGAAATAAAGTGCACAATTGTATCATCCCGAAACCATTCCCCCCCCTCCCCAGTCCGTGGAAAAATGGTCTTCCACAAAACCGGTCCCTGGTGCCAAAAAGGTTGGGGACCGCTGTGGATGGCAAGTCTTACCTGACTCCAGGTGGGGATTGTTTTCACGATGATGTCACCCAGATATTTTGGCGTGCTGGAGCTGTTTGGGGGTGGGGCTCCCCCTTTGGCCTGTTATGGGCAGCGGGTTGGAGGCCCTGAAATTGGGGGAAAACCCGCCCCCAGCGGGAACTTTGGAAGCCTATTCTATGCATTTTATTAGAAGTAATCTCTACTGAGTTCACTGTAGCTTTCTCACTTGTAATTGTGCACAGGGTTGCAGCCTTATACATTTTACAAGATTTTATAATATAGTTACAGTCCAGTACAGATAGAACTGGGGTGCTGAAGCATATTGTTACTGGAGTGCTGGATTGTGGCCTCTGTAAAATATAAATGATATCATTGCATCATTGCAGTCATTCACTGGTATAGAAAACTCCACAGTTGCAAAGTGCTCTTAAACTTAGCATCATTCTTGCAATTGTGTCCTAGAGGTAAGCATGCCAGCCTCCAGCTGGGACTTGGGGATCCCCCAGAATGACAGCTAATCTCCAGACTTCAGAGATCAGTTTTCGTGGAGAAAATGGATGCTTAGGAGGGCAGATTCCAGTCAATGACATTATACCCCACTGAGGTCCCTGTTCTTCCCAGGCTCCCTTCCTAAATCTCTAGGAGTTCCCCAATTTGGACCTGGCAACCCTACCCCCCTACCCCTCTTGGGACCTGGGAGGACATGGCAATCCAACCCAGAGAAAGGGTATTAATGATTATTTATTGTTATTTTCTATAGCACCTATTTTAACTAGATGCTATGCACAGGACTTGCAATCAGAAACAACTTTAAAAAGCTAACCATGGAAGGAGCAGTGAATAGAGTGGGGAAAACAGAGAAATGAGATCATCCAGACAATGCTAGAACAAATAGATGAGCTTTTAACTGGTATTTAAGTTCAATATGAAGGCAGGAGAAGAGAATGTGGAGAATGTTACTCTTCATCCATACAAAAAATACAGTATTGGGACTAGTTGTCTTTATATTTTATATCTCTCTCTATATATATATTTGTAAACTGCTTTGGGTTCTAATGTTAGACAGAAAGGCAGCATAAAAATGTACATATAAATAAAACAGTACATTTCTATAATCCTGGTTGGTGCTGTGGGTGTATTAGTCTTAGAAGCATCACAGGATTCTTTTTTATTCTTCCATCTCAAGAAGTGATAAAACCCTCACATTTATGCACCTTTCCTAAGGGAAGTCATGATTCCTTAACAATTCCATCATTCCTTGGCTTGATGGTTGTTTTCTCTCCTTCTCATAGCAGTTTTTGTACCTCGAACCTCCTTTTCTGCCTTGGCAGCCTTCATCTCTCATGTTCTTCTTAATACCTCTCTCCCCCGAAACCTTTCTGCAGAATTTTTTTTTTTTTTACCAGGAGGTCTTCCTGTCTTCAGGAGACTCCTAATCAAGCTCAGCTGGGGGAGGTGATAGACTCCTGATTGCAATAACAGAATTGCAACTTCAGTCCATTCATCCCCATTATGTGGCAAACTGGTTATCTCAAAGGAAAGAGACACATTTCCTGTCTGTACTAGCCCCCTGCCCTCACTTGGCAGGTCTCCGTCTGGCTTCCCTCACATGATCCCAGCATGCCACTATAGAGGATACAATTTTTATATATGCAGTTTCTATATGACAAGGCCCCACAATAAATATCTAGAACATTGGGGCTGGAAATGCTTAATGCATGCAGATTCCTGTCCTCAGGGTCCTATTCTACCTGCAGAAGTAATGCTCATACAGTGGTCATTAATGAAAAGTGTACCTTTATAATTGAGATGATGTTTGGAGTGTCTTCTTTTTGCCTTTCCTTTCCTGTTCTGTGGTGTATTGAAATGAGATGAGTAAACAAAATGTATATTAGGTATAAATAATATGAGAAAGTTAACCTAAAGTTTCCATTGACCTCATAATAAGCTATTTGCTCAGAGGCTATCACACAGTACTTGGCTATCATTGTTGTCACTATAGATATAGCAACGGAATTAGAATTGCTAGCCTCAGGTTTAAATTGAATATGAGAATGAAATGATAAGCAATAACAGCATGGCATGGGGGGGGGGCTTACTGGAAATGTTGTGGCATTCAGTTATGTCATTTCAAGAGCAACCCAGAGGTGACATCATCAAGTAGGGTGACACTGTAGCATTCACACAAACTTCTATGATTTAACCACAAGGCTTGGGATAGGGCTTCTAGTCACTGACTAGTGGGAATGTCTGGTTGGGCAAACAGGTGAAAATTGTATTGCACAAAATTGTTTCTAGCCATCACTGCATTGCAATTGTTAGAAATTTCCCTAATATTTTCCCTGCCATTAGGGATGCCTAGTGGGAGGTTTCTTGCCATTCCAGTAGACCTGGCAATCCTATGAAGATTCTACATTTGCTGCTTCAAAGCTTATATTCAAAGCTTACCATAAAATCAATAAAAAACTAAAATACATTAAATGCTTAAAAGTAGCATAAAATAAAATGAGGAAAAATCAGCAGAGAGTTAAAAAATATAAGTAAAAACAGCACATACAGCTGCAGAATAAAATGGCTTCCAAGAGAAGAGATTCAGACCATGGGTGATCCACAGGATAGCGCACAAAAAGCCAAAGCAAATGACATTTTTACTTGGTGCCGAACATCTTAATCTTTAGCTGTCAGGTAAATCTAAGTGTGGAGGGCATTCCACAGCCAAAGCACCATCAATGAAAAAGTCTATCACATCTCAGCTCAGCTCAAGGAAGAGGCTGAGATGCTGATTTTAACTGGCAGGCAGATTGGTACAAGTCCTCAAGGACTCTTGTCCTGAGCTCAAGGTTTTAAAAGTAAAGCAAGATAATGGAAAAAGTGGGATGGGATGGATTCCAGATGAATCTGAGACCCAGCATTTCTTATAATATAAATCAAATACGGGGATAGATGCAAGGGATCAGCACAACCTTGCTGTTCTTGGTTGTCTCCTTAGCAGCTGCCAACCTTCAAGCTTCTCTTTCTTTCGTTTCTCCTCTTTGGTCTCTCATTTCCATTCTCAGGCAGCACCTAATTAAGCTGATTATCTTTTGTTTTTGCTTGTGTACTCACCTCTGCCTAGCACTCCCCCTGTGTGCTTTTTACATTTCTGCATGAGCATCTATAAGGAAGGATAATCTGAGCAATTCCCTCAGGATTGAGCTGCTATTAAAAATGTGTGCATTCTACTTGGTGAAATACGGTACTGGTTACTCTGCTGGCATTTCAATTAAATTAAGTCACCCAGAGTAGAAAGGAAAAGACAAGGAAAGAAAAGCAGAGCCCCATCCCACACACACTAGCACACATGAACACGCACCAGCACAGTTCCCGCTGAAAGGAACACTGGGAAGCAGTTATTGAATATAAACACGCTTTGTAATTTACATGTTAATTATGTTGAATGTGCTACAAGGCCATAATTAGAAACTAATTGGGTGAGAGCACATGTAATTGGTTCTACTGGCATAGCGGACATCTTCGTGATGCACCTGGGAAGTCTTCGTTGTCCAAAGGGGAATTAATTTTTGCTGTCTGCTGTGCCCAGCTACCTTTAAAGAAAATCAGATACTCCAAGGGAAGTTGGCTGTGTATTGGTAAACTCATTGTTGTTGTTTTAAACACCCTCATCCTCTGTTTATTGTTCTGTTTATTGTTTCACTAATATACAGCTGTGAACCAAATCTTCCAGAAAGATCATCCAATAGGAGTTAAATCTTTCTACCTAATGATCTATGATAAGAGACATTTGCTGTGGTTGTAAGTCAAGCAACAATAGCTTTGTATCCAAACTGTAGGGCTGAATTTTTATTTTTATTTTTAAAAAGAAAAATCTCACCTTTCACAGCATGGATTTCAAATAATGACTAGATTCCTGGACTTTCAGAGTACCAGCAAGCCTGTTGAAAAACAGTTACTGCTTCTTTGCATATATTTAAACACACACATACTTCTATAGTTTTATTTTCTCTATTGCTTAGCAGTGAAGCTGAGCTAAAAATAAACTGAGCACTAGGAATTAGTTAACATTCATTTAATGCTATTAATGTATGGAGATGTAGTACAGCCGTTAAAATGGCATAGATTCCCCCTACCTCAAGGACTTACAAAGCAGATTTTTTTAAAAGGAGAGGGAGATCTCAGACTGGAAAATGATTAACCTAAATAAGAAAAAGAATTTTGTTGACCCATGGAAAAAGTCATTATTTGGTGAATGTGAAGTTATTCAGGAAAGCAAAGTGGATATAGAAGGACCTGCAAGAGGTATGCAGAAGCTCTTCTATGTAATGGTTTGCATTTACAAATTAGCTTTTAGTGAGATCATATGAATTCATCCATGTGAAATATTACATGGGAACCAGTTGCCCGGGTAACTTTATCAGCTACATTCAGTGTTCAGTTCACATATTCGTCTTGAAAAAGTTACCATTGCTACCTAACGGTTCCATCTGAAGATATTATAGGATCATTTCAAGAAAGTATAATATTCTCATGGTTGCAACACTGATTTCTGAAGTGATCCAATGAGCATCTTCAGGGCTTTTTTTTTTTAGCAGGAATGCACAGGAACACAGTTCCAGCTGACTTTGCAGCAGGGGGTGTGGCCTTATGTGCAAATGAGTTCCTGCTAGGCTCTTTCTACAAAAAAGCTCTGTGTAAAACAACGGTGCCATCAGGGGGTGTGGCCTAATATGCAAACGAGTCCCTGCTGGACTTTTTCTACCAAAAAACCCCCTGAGCATCTTCATATGTGATATGTTGCAAGGCTGCCCCAAGCACTGGAAGCAATACAATGGAAGAGACAGAGAAGGGAGAATGAGACAAGTGGGACTTGAACATGTTAGGAGGCGAAACAAAAAGGGGAAAAGAACAGGTGGCATTTAAGATCAGAGACAGACATTGGGTGCAATCAGACCAGTAGATTGCTGTGGCAGCATCCTGCATCTGGAAAAGCCACTTCATTTTGCAACACCTTCTGTCAATTAGATGGCAGATGCTAAACTGGCATCAAAGCGGCATGGACCCTTGATTGGCCATTCACATTGCTAACATGGGGACCCATGAGGAATTTTTAAAAAGTCTCTCTGCGTACATGCAGGGGCAGATGAGTACAGGAGTGCTCCTCCGAGTGGGGTTGGAGGAAAAAAGGATGTGTGGGAAACAGAATGGAGCGATCACATTGCTCATCCATTTCTATGGTGTGCTGGGGTGATAAGACAGCCAGAAGCCCATCATGGAAGCGCTTCCCCGGGAAGCCACCCAGTTGTCCCCAGTGGCTATTTAATCCATCTGGGAGTCATCCCAGCATGAGGTAAGGACAAGTGGGGCATGGGAGCCAGATGTGTCTATGTGATTGCACCCATTTAATCTGATGGGGAGGGGTAGCTATGGCAAACTTAACTGCTCATTTGATTGCACCCATTATTTGGCAGTTTGACTTCTTAGCAGCTACCATGCTGCTCAAGCACCTTGTGAACTGGGTCACAATGCTGTTTAATAGCCTTTTTCTCCTAAATGAAATGTCTGGAATGTGAACAATTTAAATGTTAAATAGGAAATCTTATTGATTATATACACAAGAAGGCAAATTTTATGTTCAGATTGCAGGCAGGGGAAATACTAAAGCCACTTTTAAGCATCACCTGTGCAAATGACCATAGGGAAGCAAGACTAAGCTGGATTGGATGGAAGGCTGTGCTGGAAGCTAACCAGCTGTTATTCCTGCACGGCTGCTCTATAACCTGATGACAGGGAGTCACCAAAAGCAATTAAAAGGTTGTAAATTTTTAGAACTGATACAGGAGGATTCCGCTTTATGGAACCTATAATCAGCCTGTGGAATGTAGTACAGGCAGAGAACATGGAGCCAAATACTGTGGGGAACAGATAAAGGACTGGATATTTTCATGATCACTGGCATCTTTTATAGCTGGTAGAGAGGAGATAAGGAAGGTAATTAAATTTTGTGCCTTAGGGTGAAATATGAGATCCTCAAGAGATTCAGGTTGGGAAGTCTGCACCTGCCTGTGTGTTAGCAGCACAGAGTCAACTATGTGCTGTGCACACACATGGGCAGGTGTGGACTGGCTGGGAGGAAAGTAGAGGCTGCCTTTCCCTGGAGGTAGAGAAGCAGATTCAGGGGAACAGGCCTGAGCTCTGAATAAAGGGCCTTAAATGGACATTTGGGCTGCAATCCACAATCTGTTTCTTCTAGAGAAAGCTTGTTAAATCAGCAAAGCTGTTTTGTTTTAAGAGAGAGCGTATTGTGAATTTATGATGCAATCCTAAACAGTTACACCCTTGTTGTAAGTAGGGCTGCCAACTCCCCGATCCAGGCGGCGAATCTCCTGCCCTGGAGGTTCTCATCCTGCCGACCCACATTGGGCTGGCGGGGGGAACCTCCCTCCACGTCGCTGGCATGGTGACGTCACCTGGAAGTGATGTCATCAAAATAGTGGCGCCCATGCGGGGCCGCTCTAGGCGTTTTCAGGAAAACTATAGTTTTCCTGGATCCTCTAGCCATTTGGGAGGAAAAACTCTATGGTGCAATAGGCGCCATAGAGTTTTAAGCTCCCAAATGACTAGAGCATCCGGGAAAACCATAGAGTTTTCTTGGAAATGCCTAGAGCAGCCCCGCACAGGCACCGCCATTTTGATGATGTCACTTCCGGGCGATGTCATTTTGTTGCGTGGTGCACAGCGCGCGCGCAACTGTCCCCCGCTGGGGGATGAAGAGAACTTGGCAACCCTAGTTGTAAGTCCATGGAAGTCTGCTCAATTAAGGTTGATGGCATTCTGTTTAGGTTTGCACTGTTAACCTTGTACTAGCCCAGTATGAAAAAGAAAGGATTCCAGATGAAATGAGAAAATTGTGTTGGGCTGATTTGCTTGGTTCAGTATGGTGAATTATTATCCCTTTGACTGCAGATCAAGAAGTGGGAGCATTGTGTAAAAACAAAGAACTCCCATTTGATTATATAAAACAACATTAAACTGCTCCTGACTACAGAGCTTCAGCATCTGGACATCCAGTCAGCTATCTCATGTTTTAAGTAAAAATTGGTACATATCATGCTTTCACCTAACAGAAAAGAACATACCTTGTGGTATTGCAGCCATTAATATTTCCATTAAATAGGAGTGCTGGATGGATTCTATTTTACTTTTGAGATAAAATGTCAGAGATAAAATTTCAGCATTCGATCATGCTTTGGCAATACCGCTGCTGTATCAGGAAGTTATACAAATTGGAAAACCTGAGTTTGTAGTATGAGGGAGAAAGCCTTTTAGAGGCTGACTGATACCTACAGAGCAGGCAAGAACGATGCCCTCATCTTCTTCTCTAGCTCAATCCTTAGTTCTGAATGTTCATTGATTGGGTAGTGTCTGGGAGTTCCAGGATTATCAGCTACCTACAGCCAATTAAAAGGGGATTAGGCTGTCAGCCAGCCATGGCAGTAGGGTTTTGTTGGTCTCCTTTGGTTCAGGGCTGCTTGACTGTATTGCAAGATAAGATACTTTGTTAGGAAATCAGTGCCTCTAATTAGTTGTTGTGTTCTGAATAACTTGTTTCATTTGGTTAGATCCAAATAGGCAGCCGTGTTGGTCTGAAGTAGTAGAACAAAATAAGAGTCAATTGCACCTTTAAGAGCAACTTACGGTAGTTTTATTCAGAACGTAAGCTTTCATGTGCATGCACACTTCTTCAGACGAGGAATGAGGTACAGTAAGCAGAGACACATATAGCTGGTGGGGTTTGGAATGCCAAGTGGTACAAAGTTAAAAACCAATAGCAGAATAGTAAAATTAACAAATTCAGAAAACCTTTGATCTCGGTTGAATTAGCGTGGGAAACCATAAAACAGTAACATGTCAGAATGTGAGAATGCCTGTTAATTATTCTATTGCTAATAAACCTGGGTCAAAAAGAAGGCATTTCTTTCCCAGAAGTTTTTCCTGTCCAAATAATTTACCTTTTAACATGTCACATAAATATATACATTCTAGTTTGCCATTAGGAAAAAATACATTAAAATATAGTAGAAGATGGATTTAATATATGTAATGAGATAAACAGCCAATATCCCTAGTTTGAGTATGTCAATACAAAAGCATTATTCTGATACACTATCCTAAAAGAGAAATACATTGGAATATTGTGGCTATATTGCCCTACTTGGTGAAAGTGGGTTTAGCATATGTAATTAGATAAAAAACAACAACAACAACATCTCTGTTCAGTCCTGGGGAGGTGTTTGTTCCAAGTTTCATAATAATTTGTAATTCAGCAATTTCTCCAGTCTTTTCTTGAAGTTCCTTTGCAGTAAAACAGCTACTTTGAGATCACCCATTGAATGCTTTGGAAGGTTAAAGTGTTCTCCCACAGATTTCTCAGTTCTGTTATTCCTGATGTCAGATTTGTGTCCATTTATCCTTTGGCAGAGGGTTTGTCCTGTTTGCCCTATGTAGATACCAAAATTGGTTACATGGGTGCTGTGGAGATACCAAATTCTTGGATCCCTCACAAAGCACAGGTCCCAGGGAGAAAACAGAGGCATTTCCCAAACCCTGGGAGTGGAATTGAGACCAAGCCACAGAGCAGGGAGTCTAACTTTCTCATGCAGGGAGAACAGTGTCATCTGCTGAGTTGCCAGCATATTGTCAAGCAGCTTTGTCCAGATGTGCAGCACTAGTGCAGCAGACTCCGTTCTTAGCCTGGAGAAACACAAATCATTCTGGTGGATTTTTGTAAATTGGCACTGTTGTCTCTGGCAGTAGAAGAAATGGGCAGAAACAGATGGATACAGAGTACTAGAAAGGCATTATGGAAATCACTTAGATTTATTACTAAACTTAGAATTACTGCTATAATATTATGGAAGTTTATTATTTTATGCTGCTGATTATTACTACTGGTGTTTTTAGATTTTTCTTGTGCATTTTATGTCTTTGTAAGCCACTCTGGTTGTTACCTGGTGGTAGAAGGACAGGATAGAATTACAATAAATAAATAATAAAGTTACAGGAAAAAATTACAGCCCCTCCCTCCAGAACAGGATTTAGGATTAGATTTTACTTATTTATTTAAATTTATCAGTAGACCACATTTCTTTAGGTAGAGAAAGATACATTTACACAGAGAGGTACATGTGTTTACATGCATAAGGTTATATCCTGGCACTCTGTTAAGATGCCAGCCTTCAAGTGGGACCTGGGGACCCCCCCAGAATTACAGCTCATCTGCAGACTACAGAGATCAGTTCCCCTGAAGAAAATGGATGCTTTGGAGGGGGGGGGGGGGCTCTATGGCATTGTACCTCACTGAAGTCCCTGTTCTCTCCAGACTCCATCTCTAAATCTCCAGGAGTTTCCCAGCCTGGATCTGGCAACCCTACCCCTCAATCCCCCACCGGTGGCCAAAGAGAGAACTGACAACCCTATACTCTGCTCATCTAAGGTTTGTACTTTGAACTGACACAAGGCACTTCCTGTTGTCATTAAGAGGTTCGGCCACCAGTGGCATGTGCCTTGTGTCAATGCAGTGCATCACCTTTAACTGATAGGATATGACTCAACCAACAGCTAGGAATGTTTTCTCTCTGTTCACCTTCACTTTAGCTGGGAGCTGTTCAGGGCAATTCCAGCCTTTTCCCAGTGTTCTAAGCATGAAAAATAAATGTGAATATGGGGAAAGGGACAGCAAAATTGTGGAGAGCCTCCAACCCTAATCGTAGATATTGCCTTTTTCATACATTATATCCATCATACCAGGAGCCCACTGACCATGCATAACCCTGCCTAGGTTTGCCAAGTTCCCTGCTTCCCGTAGCTGGGGACTTTTGTGTGTGTGCAAAGCATGCGCATGATGCAATGACATCACCCAGAAGTGACATCATAAAAATGGTGGCATGCATGTGGGGCCCCTCTAGGCGTTTCCGGGAAAACTCTATGGTTTTTCTGGACGCTGTAGCCATTTGGGAGGTAAAAACTCTATGGTACCTATTGTACCATAGAGTTTTCCCTCCCAAATGGCTAGAACATCCGGGAAACCCATAGTTTTCCCAGAAACACCATTTTGATGACATCACTTCTGGGTGATGTCATTGTGCCAGTGAAGTAGGCAGAGGTTTCCCCTGCCAGCCCAATGTATCATAGAGTTTTCCCTCCCAAATGGCTAGAGCATCCGGGAAAACCATAGTTTTCCCAGAAACACCATTTTGATGACATCACTTCCGGGTGATGTCATTGTGCCAGCAAAGTAGGCAGAGGTTCCCCCTGCCAGCCCAATGTGGGCCGGCCAGTTGGGAACCTCCTGGGCGGAGGAATCTCCACTTGCATCAGGGGCTTGGTAGCCCTAACCCTGCCCAATATGTATACCTGCCATGTTGTGTGAACAGCTTCAATTAGGGTTGCCAAGTTCCCTTACCTTTCCAGTGAGGGCCTTTGGGGGGCATTCCGGGAGGTGGGTAGGGACACAAATGATGTTTTGAACCACCTCTGGTAAGAATAAAAGTAGCCCGAAACAGGAAATGGCTGGTAGCCATTTGAGTGGTATCTAGGGGGATGAAAAACAGACCATTCAAATGACTGACAGCCATTTAATTGCCAGTTTCATTCCTCCCCCCCCCCCCACTTCTAATTTGGGGGGAAAGGAGCAAAGCTGATCCCTGAAAAGGCTTGCAGCCAATTTAGGCTATAAGCCTACACTAGTTGCAAGCCTTCCCAGCAATCAGGATCACTGAAACCTTGCAGTCATTTGAGTGGTCCTTTTTGTTTCTCCACTCAAATGGCTGCTCTGGGGCAGCACTTTTGGGTTTTCAGGTCACTTCCAGTTTTACCAGAAGTCACCTGAAAAACCTCATTTTGGGGTGGGATTTCTCCCACCAGCCAGCTGGCTGGTGACAGGGAAGCCCTCCCCAAATCAGGAGATCTTCCGCTTGGACTGAGGGATTGCGATCCCTAGCTTCAATATGTGCGATATTCTTATTCATGTGTACCAGAACTGTATGCCCATGCAAAATATGCATGTTGCCCCTGTTTATCCAACATGGATGACTGCCCATATTGGGAACATCATGAGTAGTGTGTGCTTCCCATATGCACAGTTGTCAGGCTCATGATACATATGGATATAATATCTGAAAAGGGCTAGGGCTTATTTCTACCTGATCAGTAACTTCCCAAAAGCACATAGGCTCTATACATCCATTTCCAATGTGCACACAAAATTCATGGGCAGAACTTACCACTAGAAATGCACTCCTGCTTCCCCATGGACACACACTTTCTCCCTACTTAGAATGCATTAAAAATTGAAAGATGAGGCTATAATGATATTTATAGGGTAATATGTATGGGTGGAATACATTATTTCCCAGCCTGGAAACCTCAGGCCTCTAATTGTGTATATCTGGGCTCTGTTATCTAACCCTTTCCAAAAGACCATGGATTAGTTTGTTGTGACAATCTGTGCCTTGTTTTCCCAATCTGTATGAGAGAGATAATATTATTTCATTTGGAGAAGACTGTGAGACTGAGGGAAGAATAGTGCTTTGTAAAAATTGGTTTTGGTATTCACAGTAGCTCAATTGACTTCAAAAGACTAATGCAAGGTTGAATGAATGAGGAAAATCAGGTTAGAAAACTCCCAGGCACTGGGTCACCTAGATGCCTAGACATTTGCCACTGATACCTTGAAATCTGAAATATCACCATAAAGCCTAGTGGAGCCTAGAAGTCTCGGTGGGGTTTAGCACAGGTTAGGAGGCTGGGTTTTGCCAGCTAGAGATAGAAAGTCACATGCTATGGCTGGAAAGGGACAAGATATTGTACAACATAACAGGAGAGGGAAGATGTATTTCTGGGATCTTGCTTTGGATTTCTGGTTTAGCTCATGGCCTCTATTCTCATCATAGCCTTCTGAGGACAGTAGTGACACTCTTGACAACATTTTTCATGGCTTAAGGGAAAGGGGTTTATTCTCTGCTTGGTGTGCCTTAGTTCTTCTACTGGGCTATATTAGTACCACATATGGGTTTGCTCTGTCTCAAAAGAGACTTGAAGGGAACAGTGAATTCAAAAACTGTGCATTTGGAAATTAGGTGATGACGATAGTGTCTGGATAAATACTTAACTGGCTTGACAGAGACTTTTCAAATACACCAAGTGAGTAAGGTGTCTGTTGTAAGTTGCACATACCCCTGTCTCCTGGATCTGTCTGAAAGGCAAGGGATTAGGGAGTGACCAGTCTTCTTGCCTTACTTGCTGCTGTCAGCATTTTGTGGGGATTTAGGTTTGGGAGTGGGTCAGAGGTCATTGTGTAGACTCAGCTGCCTGTCCATCACCTTTACAAAGGTCACATTAGATGTCATTATGAATCAGGCATGCAGACAGGGAGACTGACACCTGCCTATCAGAGCCCACTTGGCTCTCTGCCCCTCCCTGTCCACTTTGTAGACTCCTTAACTGGATGGGTGTGTTCTCCAACCTCTGATCACTCAGGCATGATGCCTTTTCAGGTCTGCTTTGTCTGCTGGTTGACGTTTGACTTTCCGTGCAGGAGGGTGTAGTGAAAAGTTTAACTGTGAATTGCATAGAACAGCGGGGGTTGCAGCTCCATTGAGCCCTTTATATGGCATCTTTGTTTCATTCACTCACCAGGAATATGTTTAACAAAACCCAGAAAAGCCCCTTTGGAGGCAAACAAGCAATTCAGCCCTGGGAGCACAAGTGTGGGTTTTCAGACCAAGGGAACAGGTGGCAGGAGATTTAAAGAGGTTTCAGATCCCTCCAAAAATCTTTGCAGCAAAAGTAGAATTAAGGGCACAGGAAAGGACAGTGCAACAGGGGATCAATGCCTGAGCCAAGATTTGGGCTGGAGATATTATACCAGAGAGGCAAAGCAGTGACTTACAAATTATAAGGTAGTTGGATTTATTAGAGTGATGAGCATAAAATTCCAGCTCATGAAAATATTTAGACTACCAAAGAGATGTCCAGATGGCTTTAATTTCAGGGATTAGGTGCACAATGCTTCATTGCCTCTGATACCCGCAATGTGGGGTGCTTCAGCCTGCCCTGGTTATTTGTTGGTCCCTACACCTGACAGAAATTGGAGTTAGACCAGATGGGCACTGCAGGGTGCCTGGCTGTCTTCTAAATCCTATCAGTCAGTGCCAGAGTGCACAAGAGGAAAAGAGTCACCTGCCTTTCCACAAGTTGCTTTTCATGCTCCTGGCTGAGCACTATATTGCCAGATTGTATTGCAGCGAATTATGGAAGGTGAGTTTCCCCTTTTCTTTATGAAATGAGGATCAAGAGAAACAGATACAGGCAAGGTACGTTCAATTCATTTGCTCTCAGATTGGGATAATGGTTATACTCCCATGCGGGGTGTCTGCTTGTTTCTTTTCAGTGCTTTTAATGTATTAATAGTGCAATCCTAAACAGAGTTACACCCTTCCAAGACTATTAACTTCAGTGGATTTAGATCAGTGTAGTTCTATTTACCTTTTTAACTCTATTTAGGATTGCATTGTAATTAATTTAAAGTTCTGTAGTGTAAAATGAGTACCCAGCTTTCTTGGGGGGGGGGGGAATGTAGATGACCAGGGAAGACAATGGCAAACCACCCTGTAAAAAAGTCTGCCGTGAAAATGTTGTGATGTGACGTCTAGGGTTGCCAAGTCCAATTCAAGAAATATCTGGGGACTTTGGGGGCGGAGCCAGGAGACTTTGGGGGTGGAGCCAGGAACAAGGGTGTGACAAGCATAATTGAACTTCAAGGGAGTTCTGGCCATCACATTTAAAGGGGCAGCACACCTTTTCAAATGCCTTTCTTCCTTAGGAAATAATGAAGGATAGGGGCACCATATCTTGGGGCTCATAGAATTGGACCCCCTGGTCCAATTGTTTTGAAACTTGGGGGGGTATTTTGGGGGAGAGACACTAGATGCTATACTAAAATTCTGATGCCTCTGCCTCAAAAAATAGCCCCCCCCAGAGCCCCCAATACCCGCTGATCAATTCCCCATTATTCCCATAGGGAATAATAGAGTGTCCAGTAGACATTTCCCTCCCCCCTCACACTTTCTAAAGAGGGGGGGGAGGGACTCCAAACCAGGGAATCCCCTGCCCCCTCCCTCTCTCACATGCACAAATACTTACTGGGTCTTGTTCCTGCAGAACTTTGCTCGCTCTGAAAACGAAAGCAAAAGAAAGGGAGGGGCCATTCTCTGAGGAAACTGTTACTGATCCTTTCCCATGAAGCCCTTCCTGTTCCTTGCTTCCCGCTCAGCCTTCAAGGTACACGTTTTAAAAACTGTTTGCTGGTTTCTAAACCTGTAGGAGCTCTAAATCTACAGGATGACTGTGGGGGCGAGGCTTCCCCCGCAGGCCAGCTGGCTGGGGGCGGGGAGAAGCCTGTCAAAACAGGGGATCCCCTGCTGGGACCTGGGGATTGGAAAGCCTAATGAAGTCACCCCAGAGCCAGAAATGACTGGTGCTTGGACAGGGAAGTACCTTTACCTTTTTAGTCCACTCTTTCCCCCCTGACACGTGAAACCACTAATGCTCATTATTTTCATTTAATCAGAGTTGTCCTGATTTTAAATGCTATCAGCCCAGGCCTGGAAATTTGCTCTCCTTCTGCAGGTCACTGTTTCTTCAATAACACTGTTTCTTCAATGTGTTCACAGCTACTATAGTAGGTGGTGACCATCAGGACTTTTTTTGTAGCAGGAACTCCTTTGCATATTAGGCCACACACCCCTGATATAGCCAATCCTCCTGGAGCTTACAGTAGGTCCTGTACTAACAGCCCTATAAACTCTTGGAAGATTGGTTACATCAGGGTTGTGTAGCCTAATATGCAAAGGAGTTCCTGCTACAAAAAAAAGCCTTGGTGACCATATGGAGAAAATCTTGCAAATGATATTGACTCCATTCATCTTTGAACTTCTTTTATGAATAAAAATGAGTGGAACCACCAGGTTCTTCTGCAGAAAGACCTGGATTCCCCCCCCCCCCATCCAGCTACCATAGTAATCATTGCTGCACATCTGTAGAGGTAGACACCTACACATCCACAGCAAGAGTTGCTGCAGTATCACTGAAGCATTCCAGCTATTTGATGAAACAAAACTTGGTTCCAGTAAGTTGTTGCTCTATTATGGCATGTTTTCAACCAGATTCTACCTGGGGTAGTATTTGGTGGCATCTGTAGCTGGGAAGAGTTGTACTTAATTGCATGCTAGAAAATGAATCATCTGTGATCCTGAGGAACAGGCTTCCTCAGAAGGTGATAGGCTTCTTCTTTGGAGGTTTCTAAACAGAGGCTAGATGGCCATCTGACAGAAATGTTGATTATGTGAACTTAGGCAGATAAGGAGGAGGGCAGGAAGGGTTGCATCAGTGCTTAGTTCTCGTGGCCCTTTCTTACATGCTCAGGGAAATGCTGTTTTCCACTGTGGGGTCAGGCAGCCATTTTTCTCCATGCCAGTTTTGCCAGGGATCCTGGAGGGTTTCTTTTCCTTTCAGTTTCCTTCCTTTCACTTCTTCTGGACATGGAGCAGGTTTCTCTGGGGGTGGGGGGGAAGTATTTGTGAATTTCTTGCATTGTGCAAGGGGCTGGACCAGATGACCCTGGAGGTACCTTCCAACTTTTTGATTCTATGCCCACTGCCAATATGCTATGGTCTGGGAACCATCAAAGAAATTTCCTCCCATAACTACCATATACTGAACTGATCATGAAGAAGCAACCAAATTCTGGCATGCATAGTGCCAGCTATTCTTCAGTATGTTAAATTTGCTTAGCTGAGACAAATAAGGGGAGTGAGATGTCTAGAAGTATCAATATTTTCTGTCTGTGCCTTCATACCACCTAAACTTATAACAATGTGACTCCTTTATTATCCTACCACTTTGTACCACTTGCTTTATTGGAGCAATAAAAAAAATCTATGTAAAATAAAAATGTGGGTAAATAGAATTGTCACTAAAGGAAAGTCAATTGCTTTCAGATACAGTAGGACACCCAGGAAAGCAAAGATTCTACTAACCAAAATTGCAGCATGATTCTGCAAACCTAAATTCTTTGAGATGCACAGAACTGATTCCTAATAGATGGGAGATGAAAGTTCATTTATCCAAAGCTTGCACAACACATAATTCATCATTAACAGATTGATTAATGTCTGACAGTATTGATGAGCTGTAAAAGAATCTGACTTTGTCCTTGGGGACTCTTAACAAGGAGTTGCAGTTGGTTTCACCCCATTAACCTCTTACTCTTCTTTTCTTTTTTTCCTTTGATTCCTTTTTTTTTCTCTTGAGGAGGGAGAGTGGTAATGGAGGTAACTATACATTTGTCTCTTTGTTGCTCCAGTGTTGCCTGTAAAATTTGGTGCCTCTGCACCTCTGCTATATGAATCCTCCTTGAGTGGCAAAATCAGTGACACAAAGTCATGGTCTGTCATGTACGTTTTCATATGCTGTGTTCACACTGGACCTTGTACAGAAGTGCCATGAAATCCTAATGCTGACCAGTTTCCAGAATGCAGTTTTGAGTAGATTATAGCTGTTTAGTTTACCATAGTACAACACTTAAAACAATCCTTTTGCTTTAAGCTTTTGTTTTTATAGTGAATGAATCCTTAAAGCAAGATGAGAAGTATACTGGACGAACTGTGAACAATAGAACATTATCAAATAGTGGAACAAAAGCCTGAAGATCAAGTTGTTATTCAGGACATAAAAGCTGCACTTCATTAACAATGAATGCTTCTATTCATTGTCAGTATATTGCCAAGTGTGTCTTTGATCGTGAGGGCTAGAACCTTAAAAGAAAGAAAGAAAGAAAGAAAGAAAGAAAGAAAGAAAGAAAGAAAGAAAGAAAGAAAGAAAGAAAGAAAGAAAGAAAGAAAGCTGAGATTCTCAGGAAGAAAATGCTTTATAATCTACATCAGTGGTCCCCAACCTTTTTGGCACCAGGGACCGGTTTTTGTGGAAGACAATTTTTCCACTGACCGGGGGCGGGGGGGATGGTTTTGGGATGATACAATTGTGCACTTTATTTCTATTGGTTTGGTGTGTTGGTTAAGTGTGTGGACTCTTATCTAGGAGAACTGGGTTTGATTTCCCACGCCTCCACTTGCAACTGCTGGAATGGCCTTGGGTCAGCCATAGCTCTCACAGAGTTGTCCCTCAAAGGGCAACTTCTGGGGAGAGCTCTCTCAGCCCCGCCCACCTCACAGGGTGTCTGTTGTGGGGGAGGAAGGTAAAGGAGATTGTGAGCCACTCTGAAATTTGGAGTGGAGGGCAGGATATAAACCCAATGTCTTCTTCTTATTATTACTACGTTGTAGTATATAACGAAATAATTATGCAACTCACAGTCTGGTTGCTAACAGGCCACGGACTGGTACTGGTCCATGGCCCGGGGTTTGGGGATCCCTGATCTACATAGCATATTCTGTGATGAGTCACAGAGGATGAATAATCATGTGCAAAAGTTTGAATTCATCAGTTCACATTTTGGAAATGCTTATAGTAGTGGATCACAAGTACAGGACTTCAGAAAGGGCTTAATTTTAAAATACCGTATATATAATGTCAGAAAGGCCAGCAAGAGAAACACTAATTTCAATTGAATGTTTGGAGAGGTTGTGGAACCAGTTTCAAACTCATGATTGATCACTCTGACATTTAAAAGAAATGATTCTGCATCTATTTTCTGTTTCCCAACACACATTTTTTTAAAAATGTGTGTTGGGAAAGTGTTGAATAGGGAGGTATATCAACAGAAATAGGGAGGTATAGCACCAGAGGCAGTCTTCATTGCCTGAGTGATGCTGGGAAGTTCCAACTGTGGTTAAAATCCTCATCTCCCCTTCACCCCTGATGTTTTCTGTTTGTGTATTTGCTTATTTTTATCCTACCTTTGATGCATGGCTTTAATGATGTAACTTTTTCTATTGATTCCATTCTGCAGCAATTTTAAGTAGCTCTCTAAATGTCTATAAAACAGACAAATATCTTCCGCTGTGTTTTTTGTTCTTCTCTGGTTTGTTAATGAACATTGGTAGAGTTGAGATGTGTTTTAGTGGTTTGTTTGTTTGGGTGCTATCCAATTTGCATTTGTGTACAGTGTTCGGGTATGCTGCATGCTGTTTTAAGGGAGATTCTCACAGTAATCTGATGCTACTCACAACACATATTTTCAGTGCCTGAGAGAGAAAAAAATCATATGTGTGCATGTTTGGGTTGGGAACATGCTTCCATCTGCCATTGTTAGTAAGAAGTATCATAAGAGGGGGATTTGGTTTAAGCATCACTTTTGAATATATTCAGTACTAAGTTTGGGAGGGGGTGCTTTCCACATGGTAGGACACACCCAGAAAACATCTGCTTATGCTTTCAACTGGGGTGTGCAGGAAGAGCCCCCTTACTCATTTCCATATCCCAAGAAATTCCCCCTAACCCATAATACAGCCTTCCCTGGTCCATCAGCTTACCCCTATGAGACATGTGAAATTGTAGGGAAATAGCAATAAAAAGACTTTCATGTGTGCACTTTGGCAAAGAGCAGCAGCACCCACAGTAAAAAAAAAATGGATGGAAATATTTGTTCTAGAGAAGACTCATAGCTCCGTGGCAGAACACATTCTTTGCATGTAGAAAGTTCCAGTATCAGTCCATGGCATTTTCAGTTGAAGAACTGCCTGCAGTAGAATTACGAAAGACCACATTATGAGAAACTAAGGCTGAATTCAAACAGCCAATTTGAGCCAACATAGGCCCAAACCCCTGACAGATAAAAAGGCAACATCAGATAGGCATAGCTGCTACCCATCCTGCTCGCATATTCACCCCATCCTCTGATGTCACTGAGACAGATCAAATCTGCTGCACTCCTCCCGCCTTTCCTCGTGTCTGAATGTGGTAGCACACAAGCAAGGCGGATTGGCGGTGTAAATCCGCTAATTCGCTCTAGGCACCTACCAGTATTTAAAAACAAAAAAACAAAAAAAAAACCCTGCCCAAGTGCATGAGTGCGTGGCCACTAAAAATGTAAGGGGGAAAAAAGAAACCCAAACTGCGCTAAGGTGATAGTGCACAACAATTGTGTGAATGCACCAAAGTGCCCCCAAGCGATATACAGGTGCATCGTATGGAATCATCTGACTGGGATTTGGCTGCTCCATTTTGGGGTGGCATAGTTTGGGGCACACGAAATTGTCTGTACCCAGCCTAAGAGAATCTGCCAGTTACAGACTGTACTGGGCTAGATGAGCTTTTGACGGGGTCTGAGTCACTAGAAGATAACTCCTGGCTAAAATGATTTCTTGGTCCTATAGTTCTTGAAAGTTACTTCAAATGTCAAAAACAACTCCTTAGTGAGGTAGCTTTAGGGTTGCCAGCTCTGGCTTAGAAAATATCTGGAGTTTTAGGGATGGAGCCTAAGGAGGACAGGGTTTGAGGAGAGGAGGAACTTCAGTCAGTTATACAGAATCCACCTTCCAAAGCAGCCATTTTCTCCAGGTGAGCTGTTCTCTGTTACCTGGAGATCTGTTGTAATAGTGGGAGATCTCCAGCTACCACCTGGAGGTGGTTGTGTTAACCTATAATGCCCCCATGGTGAAGTAGATGATGACTAGAGACAGGGCTTTTTCAGTGGTGACACCTTGTCTGTGGAATGCCTTTCCCCTTTAGGGTCTCTTGTTGCCAGCTGTACTTACTTTTAGGTGCCAAGTCAAAACATTCCTCCAAGCTTTTAATTAGTTGCTCGTGCTGGGTTGGGAAACTCTTGAAGATTGGGGTTGGGGATGAACCTCAGTGGGATATAATGTTTAAGAGTTCACCCTTCAAAGCAGCCATTTTTTACAGGGGACCTGATCACAATTCCAGTTGGAATTCCAGGAGATCTCCAGGCCCCACCTGGGTGCTGGCAACTCTCTTGAGGGTTTGTGGGAGCCAAGAAGCTGTGGGAGCCAAAAAGCTGTGGGAGTCAAGAAACCAGACGAGATGACCGTGGGGTAAAGAGCTGCTCTCCCGAGCCAGGAGTGCTTGCTTTATTTTATATCCTTGTAAGCCAGGCGTTGGCTCAGGTAATGATTGATACCCTTTTACAACAGTGCAGTGCCAGGGCAAAGTACAATGCACACGAAGCAGTTTCGGTTGGGGCCCTGCAGGGTGCAGGCAGCACAGGCAAGTCACGTGGTTTGCCAGCGTGATGTCTGATACTTGTTCCTGCACCCCTACATCTCCCCCTTTTTGTTTTTAAGCTGATGATAAGCATAATACAATGCACGCCGTTGCCATGTCTCCTTAGAACGTGTACACATTTGCAGCAAATTAGGAAGGCACTGAGTACAACAACAGGCAATGATTAAAAGAACAACAATTACAATTATGGCACAAATCAATTGTCGGAGCCAAGTAGGGTCTGGAAGCAGGGAGGTTAGCCAAGCAAAAGGGTCCCAATCAGGACGGAGTGCATTATCCGCAATGAGGTTGTGCAAGTGCTTCAACTCTTCCTCGATGGTCCGGTTGAAGTCTTGAAACCGTACCTCACAGGCTGCTGGCCCAACAATCTTGCAAAACCCTCCTTGGCGTGCCAACAGATAGTCCAGGGCAAGCCGGTGCTGCAACTGTATTTGGTGCAGACTGAAGATCTCCTTCTGTAGGTCACGAATGATGGAGGTAGTTGCATTAATGGATTGTTCTAGACGGCAGGTGAGTCCAATGATGGAAGCACGGTTCTCCTGTGCTACTATATTAGAGTAGCCGCCCAAGGTTAAAATGCCTGTGAGACTTGCAGCGGCTGCCCTCCCCGTACCCCACTTCTCGGGACCCCCACTTAACTGTGGGTCTACAAAGACAAGATCAGAACACCCCGACCCCAGTGGGCTTGACTGCTGAGAAAAACATAAATTCAAGTGATCAATAGTAAGTGATTAATAGTAAAAAGGGTTAATAGTAAAAAGGGTTTGTGCTAAGAGCATTTCACAGGAGACAGCGGAGGGGGGTTCTCCCCCTTTCTGTTTTTAAGAACAGCCAGGGCAGTTTTCAAGGTACGGTTGGCACCACAACAAAAACACATACCCGGCAATGCATATTGATATTGGAACATTCGAAACCGAGTGTCGTTAACATTGTCCTCCTGTCCAGAGTATGGTGACCAGTGAGCTTTTATGTCACAAGCTTACATATGTCATGTTAGGGGCCCGCATTGGGCAGGTTTGCCTAGTCACTAAGCATTCAGGACTTTTTCCTTGTCAAGGAAGGGAAGTAACATACACAATTCAGAAAACACAATCCCAAATATACTTTGCCCCCCCAGTCGGAAAGAAGAGGCAGACACAATTGTTGGGTTTAAAACCGGGCCGCTTTATTAAAATTAACAAATATAACTGGCAGGGGGAGAGAAAACAGACCAGACAAGCCCTGGGGTCAACACTTGGACCCCGCCTTGTCCAAAGGGCGAGCCACCCTGCCCCCAGCACAAACCCGCCGTAATCGGGTTGTAACTGAGCGGCCAGGCCTCTAGCCATCACCAACCGGGCTGGAACAATCCCCATGGAAAGATCCACCCAGGTGAGGCTCCCTGTGTTCTGCATCACCGTACTGAGCCGTTTAGCCCATCTACGGTTCCTGCAGACCACCGCACCAAAGGTGCTAGGCCATAGGTGCTCCCCTGGAAAACCCTGTGGCCAAACCTAATCCAGCCTGCGACCAAACTAGAACACAACTAAACCTAACCTACTAGGCAGTACAAGGTAGGCGAAAAACACCCCCGCATAGGCCAATCGTGCGGGGGTGAAAAAATTCCTACCTGGCCCCAAAAGGCGACCGGTATACACCTGTACTGCCAATGGGAAGGGTGGGCGGGCAGAGAGCCAAAACGAACTGCATGTTGAGGCGGGAGCCGGGGCTTAAATAGCCCCGCCTCCGCGCCCAGCCAAAACACCCGTATGTCGGGTGATCCTTCTGCCCCTCCTTCCTTCCGGAGGAGCAAAGACGGCCCCCAGCCTATGGCCTGCGAGCAGGCTCGGCTGGGAAGGGGCCGAACCTTGCCCCCCCAGTCGGAAAGAAGAGGCAGACACAATTGTTGGGTTTAAAACCGGGCCGCTTTATTAAAATTAACAAATATAACTGGCAGGGGGAGAGAAAACAGACCAGACAAGCCCTGGGGTCAACACCTGGACCCCGCCTTGTCCAAAGGGCGAGCCACCCTGCCCCCAGCACAAACCCGCCGTAATCGGGTTGTAACTGAGCGGCCAGGCCTCTAGCCATCACCAACCGGGCTGGAACAATCCCCATGGAAAGATCCACCCAGGTGAGGCTCCCTGTGTTCTGCATCACCGTACTGAGCCGTTTAGCCCATCTACGGTTCCTGCAGACCACCGCACCAAAGGTGCTAGGCCATAGGTGCTCCCCTGGAAAACCCTGTGGCCAAACCTAATCCAGCCACCGCCAATGCCAAGCCTCTGCTTAGGCATTAGCGCCCCACCGGGTGGCCTGGAGCCAACCGCACCCCCTGCCGGATCTCGTCCACAAAGGCCCGGTTACCCAAATTAGATAAATGAACACCATCCGGCCGGTACAGGTCGACTGGCGAAATGGCGGCAAGATTGCCGACCAGACCAAAACGATCCCGGGCCACCTCCGCTGAATTTCGCGGAGGTCAGCCAACACCTGCTGGGAGGGAGCTTTCCCACGCAGCCGCCCCAAGTCGTTCCCTCCCAATCTCTACGCGGGCGTATTGTCCTTGCGCTTAGTGCGCTCTATCCCCCCAGGTGAAAGGGAACACCACCAAGTCTTTCATGGCGATCTAGCTGACCATACCAGGACCAGCCAAGAAGGACAAGCCCTGGGGTCACACCCTGACCCCGCCTTGTCCAAAGGGCGAACACCCTGCCCCCAGCACAAGCCCGCCCAGTTCGGGTTGTTGCTGAGCGGCCAGGCCCCGTGCCATTCACCACCTGTGCTAGCGTCAATCCCCCATGGAAAGATACGCTCCGGTGAGGCTGTTCAGTGAACTGTAGTCCCAGCACTGAGCCGTGTAGCCCATCTGCTGTTCATACAGACCACCTGCACACTTGGTGCTAGGCCATAGGTGTTCCCCTGAAACCGCCCCAACGAAAGACACAGATGTGCGGAGAAGGTGCCCCGCCTCTCTCCGCACTACGGCCAACCCCGGCCCCCAGCGACCCAGCCCTTCCCCAACTGCCCCGTCGCTGAAACCCAGCTGGGTGCCTGTTGGAGACCACATGGCTTGAGGGGCCGCCTGGAACGCCCCGCTGTGCGCGCAGATGAGAACACGCTGCCTCTGACTACGAGCCACAGCACCTGGAAAAACAGAAAATATTGTCAGAACGAGTCATGGCCAGGAGGGAATGACAACCTTCGCCCTCCAAAATGCCCACTAGGCAACCAACGGACGCCCCTGGCTCAAATGGTTGCCGCCCTCCGCAGGCCAACCAATGTTGACATCCCGTCCTGGGGCGCTCGCCTATCAGTGTCAATAATTAGACTGCACAACTAACTAGCCAATGCATAGCGCCCAACGGGCCATCAACAAGGCCGCATGAAGCAGCGCGGTCCCGAAGGGGAACAGCATAACCCGTGCCACAGGACCACCCAATTAACATGTGGACCAGCGGTGCTCCCAAATGCCCAGAATTGGGACGCTGCTTTGCCATATGCCCTTCTACTATTAGGTCTTCTCAACCAACCCATGGGCTTTACCAATAAAGGCAACACCACCAGTTGGCCCCCAATAGTCCTCGACTCCAACCTCTCTCTCTGCAACACGCAGGATTGCCTAATATGAGCCGTCGAAAATGGCCAGTAATCCTGCAACACCACGGCCCCATGCGGCTCCTAAATAGGAAAGCCGCTCTACTATGATCCCCTCTGGTACTAGGTGCCAACGCCAGCTGGAGTGCCTACCAGCTTCAGCTTCCCAAATTGCCAGAAATCCGGGAGAAATCACGTTGGCCGCGAGTCAACTTCCGGGGCGGGCTGCCGAAAGCACCACAGCTATTGGCAATGTAGAGCGTTCACCGCCCCATTGCAGCCTCCGGGTACGTGCCCGACCATGAACCAAGTGTTCCCCCGGAGGTAAAGTATAAATAACTTAACCGTGTTCGTCACCTACGCGACTTAGAGGTCAAGGGGTTGCTAACATGTGCTACCGCCATTTTAAAGCCGCAGTCAAGCCGCAAACCGGTCGGCGAGTAGCTCACCCCAAAGCCAAACTGCCACTAGAATTGGAAAAAATTCCAAATTGGCGGGACCGCACTGAACCCACTGTCTAACGCAGGTGCCCCTGTCATCCCAAATACACCTAAAAGAGGCCCCGCCAGGTGCCCCCACCTTCATGCAGAGTTAAGGTGACCAACCACCAACCGTAATTAAAGCAGCGACACCCTGCGTTGCCCCCTAAACGCAGCCAACCGGCCCCTAAAGTCAGCAAGCACTTTCACCGACCACCGAAATGGCCGCTGGTGGGTATCAAGCTCAATACCTAAGAAACAAAAGCACCGTACTGGGCCCCTCAGTATTCCCATATACCAAAGATACCCCCAGCTTGATGGCCAACTCATGAAAATGTATCAGAGCCAGGCACATCACCATGTACTTGCTGGACCGTAAGAGGCAGGCGCCCCGATGGTGCGCCGTGTCATTAAACCCAGTCCTATCCTATAACGGCCACTCCACCAAGGAGCCAAAGCGCTTGAATACAGCTCAGGAGACTGAGCACCCCATCAGGAGGGCCCGATCCATGTAGATTTGTTCTCAAAACAAAAAACCTGAGGAACTCATAATCCTAGGAATGCACGGCAAGAGGCGAAATGCCGCCTAATGGCATACTGCCAATGCTGCCCCAACACACCATCCACACAGCCCTAAACCGGCTGGTCAATGGAAGTGTACTTCAAACAAACATAATTCCATAAGTCACCGACACCCCACTGGGGTAGGACCGGTGAAGAATGAGGCGATATTCCCCTGGCGCTTTATTAGGCACCACCCCCGGGGGAAATACGCGCAATGTGGGTACAGGCGGCGTACCAAAGTGGGTCCTAAGACCCTGCCTTCCTGGTGCTCTTACCCTAACTACGTGGTCAAGACTCGTCTTTAACCACTGAAGATTGGCCCTAGACCCTTGATCAGGGCTCAGACACCCCAAAGAGAAACACCTTGGGCAGATACTGGCCATCAGCTGCACATGTGCACTTGCTCATTAATCAATTGAGTACCCTCAGTCAAATGGGGCAGGGCCCCCTTTTCAAGGGGCTGCTGATTGCCACCATCTCCCCAATGGTGCGCCTGCCGCCAAGGCCACGGCTTTGACCTAATACAGGTGGAGGAGGCGTCTCCATCCTCTCCTCCCACAACAGACGCCCTGCAACGTGGGTAGGCTGGGAGAGCTAACAAAGAAGCTACCCTTTCAAAAGGAGGAAGATACAGGACCCATATCCGCCCTCCACTCCGGAGAGTCCCAGAGCGGCTCACAGTCTCCAGTACCTCCCTCTCCCCCAACAGGCACCCCGCGAGGTGGGTGGGGCTAGAGAGGGCTCCCATGGCAGCCGCCCTATCCAGGCCAGCTCCTGCCAGAGCTATGCAAAAGGTGCAAGAAGTGGAGTAGTGAATGAAACCTGGCTCTCCCAAAGTGGGAAGTCTCCAGGACATACCTGGAGGCCAGCAACCCTAACTGCAAGCCTCTGCATAACAGCTCCGGTATTCCTTGGTGGTCTCCCATCCGAGTATTGACCTGAGCAGACCCTGTATAACCTCCATGATCTAACAAGATCACCTAACCTGGGCAATTCAGGTGAAATGATAATAGTCCGCACCTTGACCACTACACCAAACTGGCTCCAAAGGAGACCTTGAACATACAAAATATGAAGCTACCTTATACGGAATCAGACCCCCGGTTACACCAGGGTCAGCACTGACCGCACCGACTGCAACAACTCCCATGGACTCAGCTGAAGTTTAAAGCCTATCCATCTGGACCCGCCGGGAGGGGGAAGGAAAAAAGAGGGGAGGGGGGGGCCACCCGGTCTCACCTCGTGCACCCCCGCCCAAGCTCCCCTCAATTCTTAACAGAACTGAGTTGCCATTCATGTGCTACTTAAAAGCTATTTAAAGCTGTCCAGCGCTGCCAGAGCCATCCCGAACTGCTCCTTGCAGCCCCGACCAGGCAGCTCTGAGAAGGGAGGCCCGCGCCGCACCGACTAGCAGCTCACGCGCACAAGCCTCGGCCCCAGGGTATGATTCTGGTGAGAGCTCCCAATGCCGCCCAAAGGCAGGATAAGAATATAAGAGAAGCCGTGTTGGATCGGGCCAACGGCCCATCAAGTCCAACACTCTGTGTACAGAAGAACATAAGAGAAGCCAAGTTAGGTCAGGCCAATGGCCCATCCAGTCCAACACTCTGTGTAACAGAAGAACACAAGAGAAGCCCTGTTGGTTCAGGCCAACAGCCCGTCAAGTCCAACACACTGTGTCACCGAAGAACACAAGAGAAGCCATGCTAGATCAGGCCAATGGCCCATCCAGTCCAACACTCTGTGTCACAGAAGACCATAAGAGAAACCCTGTTGGTTCAGGCCAACGGCCCATCAAGTCCAACACTCCGTGTCACAGAAGAACACAAGAAAAGCAATGTTGGATCAGGCCAGCGGCCCATCCAGTCCAACACTCTGCATCACATAAGAACATAAGAGAAGCCATGTTAGATCAGGCCAATGGCCCATCCAGTCCAACAATCTGTGTCACAGAAGAACATAAGAGAAGCCACGTTAGATCAGGCCAACGGCCCATCCAGTCCAACACTCTGTGTCACAGAAGAACATAAGAGAAGCCATGTTAGATCAGGCCAATGGCCCATCCAGTCCAACACTCCGTGTCACAGAAGAACACAAGAGAAGCCCTGTTGGTTCAGGCCAACGGCCCAACAAGTCCAACACTCTGTGTCACCCAGTGGCAAAAGATTTCATATACACACCTACACTGTGGCCAATAGCCACCACTGGGCCTAAGCTCTATCTAAACCCCTCTGAACAGTGGCCATACCCGCGGCCGCCACCACATCCTGTGGCAGTAATTCCATATGTTGATCACCCATTTGGATGCCCTAAAACGGCCGCCGCGTGCGCACCGCCCCTTAGAAGGGGCGCTGCGCTCTAAGCCCGGTACCGAGGGGCGAAGAAACAGGAGGCCAGCGCTCGTCTCCCGCAGCTAATGCTCACTAAATTAGCCCCTGAATGAGCAAAGGGCCCCAGCGCCAACGAAATGGCCGCCGCTAGCGCTTGCCTTCTGTGGCCTCCCAACCCATAGAATGCCGCCGCTGCCCAACAGCCGCCAGCAACCCCCCGGGCCGCCCCTTCACCCGACGAAAGAGCCGCCCGACTCCCGCTTGCGCAAACCGCCGCCTCAAGCGTCCCAGCAGCCGCACGCGTCTCGTCCAGCCAGCTCTGCAGCCGCCGCTCGCGCTCCGCGTTTCACCCAGCCAGCGCTGTAGCCGCCGCTCGCGCTCCGCGGGACTTCGCCGGCCAAGGTACAGTCCCCTGACGACTCAGGCCTCGTCTTTCGATCCACGATGCCCGCACGTGGCTCTTCAACCAGAGAGCCAAAACGAACTGCATGTTGAGGCGGGAGCCGGGGCTTAAATAGCCCCGCCTCCGCGCCCAGCCAAAACACCCGTATGTCGGGTGATCCTTCTGCCCCTCCTTCCTTCCGGAGGAGCAAAGACGGCCCCCAGCCTATGGCCTGCGAGCAGGCTCGGCTGGGAAGGGGCCGAACCTTGTTGCAACATAAAACTTAAAATAACACATTGTGCACAATCCAGGAAAATGACCATAGTTTGGGGCGTCCCCCATATGATGAAAATAGTTCCATAAAGAAGAGACAAAAGAAAACCTTTGCTATAGCCTTGGAATATAAGAAATTGTCAAAACAATAGAAAAACTTCAAAAACAAAAACTGAGGCCTCAATAGAACAATGCTAGCTAGCTTTATATGAGAGGGATCATACCCAAAATGACAGGTGAGCTAGAGCAGAGAAATTAAAAACCTGGACATAAGTGAGGTGATCAGGTCCCACTACATCCAGTTTTTCTCTGGGCTAGTTCAGCCAACACGATCTTGGCATGGGGGTCTCACATGTGAGCATAGATTTCAACAAAAACTTAACAAAACAAGGATTCTGAAAAGGAACATAATGGTTACACATACATAAAACAATTCTTAACAGGACTATCAACAACCTTTAGAACTACTGAGCATGCATTAGACTTGATTTGCAGGTCCAGATTCCCTGCACATCTATATTGAAAGAGAAGATGAGCAAACTTAACAAAACGGTTACAACATCCTAGAAAGCAAATCATGGTTAATACCTTGATAGACACACTAAAACAATGCATAAAAAGAGAAAAGATGTGTCAAGGCGTCTGTAGGACCAAGATTAAAATGCTGAGTTGTTGCAAGGACAAGTCAAAAGAAAGACTAGAAGCACGAAAGCATATCCCTTTAAGAAGAGACCTTTTATGGAGTAAAAGGTAGAACTAGGATGATGGCACAATGCTCCAGGTTTAAGGCTTGTGCCAGAGAACGATTTTCCTCTGTGCATACACAGAGTGCAAAGAATGTGTTGCTGGAAGGCAACACGCTGTCAGAAATACCAAGTAGACCAAAAGTTGAGCATAATACAACAAGACTTAAATTGAAGGGCCTTTATTGAGGCAAAAATAACACAAAAGGACATTTAGTAGCAAGAAGAAAATCATGATCAGAAATGAACCCTGAGGGATCTACATTAAGAATCTAACAGGTTATGGCTCATTTCCTTGAGAACATGGAAAATAGAAAAGGGTGTTCACTCAGAAAAGTCTGACTCTAACAAGATATACTGAGCCCACAAGGTGGGGCCTTTTAAGAACATGTGGATACCTCTTTCCACAGGCAGACTGGATTAAACAATTAAAACTCAAGCTGCACCAAATAGCTAGAAAGGGGAAGATTGATAACAAAAAGGATTCTCTATTAGGTGCACCATTTCCTTAGAACAATGGAAATCATAGGCTGACTATTTTAAAAGGGTTTACCAGTCACTAGAAAATTATTCTAAGACTCAAAAGGGTAAAGCAAAAATAGATAACAGAAGGCAAGCTTCTAACCTAGGAGAACTCCTGGTATTAGGGCAGTTTACAGGCAGAGGAGTCTCTCCAGCGGAGAAGGATTGGCTGTAAGTAGAACTTTGGGATGCCAGCTCCAGGCTGGAGATTCCTGAAATATAGAATCAGATGTGAGAATCACAAGGCATGCAGTTCATTTCCTTGGACACCTATTCCTCCAGAGGCTTTAGCCTCAATGTATTGGGGAAAAGGCTATGATTTCGGGAGAGACCTCCAGGTCCCACCTGGAGACTGGCGACCTTACAAAAACAAAGTAGTATGCACATCTTCCATCCAGGCATTTCTCTGGCTGGGAAGAGGCTGTCTGTGAGAGACTGCAATATTAGAAAAAGGTTTGGTAATGAAAGACTTTTGAAATTATATCTTTTAGACCCAAAATCAGGAGATGAGAATTCAAAACAGCACAAAAATATTTCCACACTATTTCCACCTCCCCTCCTAGATGGGAAAGAAGGGGAAGGTTTTAACAGACACAATGGATTTGGCCAGTACTCTCTTATCTAATCCTGATAAGTTTTTACAAAGAAAGGTGGAAAAGAGGGAAATAATGAGCTTTCTGCCTGGGTGGGGCTCAAAATTGTAACTCTTTCCAGTTTCTTTAACTCAAGCTGAATTTGGCTGAGTTTATTTCAAGAGGGTTTTCCAATCATAGGGCAACATGGCATATCCCTGGGCAATGCCCTCCAAGGTCCCTTGCACAAAGGTGGATTTTAACCCATAATCCTTAATAGATTTATTCAATTCTCTCAGTACAGAATAAGGTAGCCCTGTCCAGGTCGCCTGAACTCGGTTAGGGCGATTAGGATCTGGTCCCCGTGTTATGGGGAACAGCCCTGGGGATTCCCCACCCCAATCCTCTGACAAGTCTAGTTCCCCTGCCTCTCGGGCTCGAGCCAAAGAGCGTTCTAAGGGACTGAGAAGCATGACGGGAGAGGACTGGGGCACCGGGAGGGCTGAGCCCAGCGGCTCACTGGGAGACACAACCGTCTGGGGAGACACAACCGTCTGGGGAGCTCCCGCGGGAGCTGAGGCCTCTGACCAAGGGGCCAGGGCCGGGTAGAGATAAGGAGGGGGTTCACCCGACGTCTCAGGGGGCTTACAGAGGATGTTCTCAGCCGGAGTGAACTGGCAAATAGCATGATGAATCCGCTGCCAGGTTATGAGCAGAGACATAGGAGCGCGGGGTTCCTGTTTTAATTCCGCTCCGATTTTCCCCCAGTCACTGGGCTTCATGGAACCACATTGTGGATACCATGGACACTGGCAGTCTATCTCCCGCAGGAGCTCAAGGATCTCTTTCCCTGACGGGCATATGTCTGGCTGCTGTGACTGACATAATTTCCTTAGTTCATCTGCATGCACTACCTGTTCCTTAGACAACGTTTCCCCCATACTCACCTGAAATTGGTGCACCGTGAAGACCGAAGGGTCGGGTGAGCAGGAGCCGGGAGCTGATCACGTCGGGGTCACCAGCTGTGGGAGCCAAGAAGCTGTGGGAGCCAAAAAGCTGTGGGAGTCAAGAAACCAGACGAGATGACCGTGGGGTAAAGAGCTGCTCTCCCGAGCCAGGAGTGCTTGCTTTATTTTATATCCTTGTAAGCCAGGCGTTGGCTCAGGTAATGATTGATACCCTTTTACAACAGTGCAGTGCCAGGGCAAAGTACAATGCACACGAAGCAGTTTCGGTTGGGGCCCTGCAGGGTGCAGGCAGCACAGGCAAGTCACGTGGTTTGCCAGCGTGATGTCTGATACTTGTTCCTGCACCCCTACAAGGGTTGATCTTTCAAATTATTTTACAGTCTAATATATCTTATTTTATAAGACTCCTTTAAAGTGGTTAACATTTTATGCTGTACTTACTTGGTTTTTTTATTTTTTAAAAAATGATAAACACAAAATATAATTAATATATTCTATAATAACATAAAACATAACTACAATGATACATAAAATGTGGATAATTATCTTAGACATAAGCAAAAAGAAACATTTCTTCTACAGCTGCTTCATCTACCATATCTAAATCATATATAATTACAATACTGCATAAACTACATGCTACAATAGACCAGTTTATTACAATTGTCAATCAAAACCTGTTTGCTTACATAAAACTTATTTATACATGTTCTTAATTTCACACTTCTATTTAACTTTATTCTGTCTTTCCCTCATAATTTCATATTTAGGAATTCAATTTTTCAAGGATATGTTGCCTGACTCTACCTCTATAAGGCCTATTGTGAGAATAAATACAGCAGGCTCTAGAAAGAGGCTCAGGGCAAGTGCCCCAGCCTTGAGCACTCAGCATAAATTTGCTGTGGCGTCAAGCATGGCATGGCAGTGATCGCACATATGCTGAAACTCAGCATTTCTTTAGTTTGTACTGTATTGTTCTCACCTTTTCATGTCGTATTTGGCCTTGCAGCTTTTAGTATCAGTGTGTTCTTGTGGTATGATCTGTCTTTTTTGGCCTGCTATACCATAGAGCAGGGGTTCCCGAACTTTTATTTCCTTGGCCCGGTTATTTTTACACTTCTCCTTCGTGGCCCACTAAAATTCAGGGGTGGAGCCAGGAGACTTTGGGGTGGAGCCAGGAGGCAGGAATTATGTCATTTCCTGTGGTGTCACTTCCAGGTCAAGGGCCAAGTGATGTCATTTCCAGGGCACACTGAACAAAAACTCCACCAAAACCAAAACTCCACCTTTTCCTGTGATGTCACTTCCAGGGGACTCCCCAAACCTGCCTCTTCTTCTGAAGTAACTTTGTTTTCAGAAAAATCTCTCTGAAACTCATGCTGAGCCAAAATGGGGGTGGAAAGTGGGTGGTCTGCAACGTTTTCATACATTCCCAGGGTCCTCTCTTTCCACCCTCACCCCTGCATGCACCCATCTGTTTGTGTGTTCTTCTCCAGCTTGCAAGCACTCCTAATGCCCATGTTCAATTGCCTTCACCACCTAAACACCCCACCCTCAACAGCACTGGCCATTGTATCCAGTTGGGAGTGCTGTTGCCATTGCCATCAGGAATGCCAGTGCTGTGTACCACCCACACTGGGCCCTGGCAGCTGTTGTACCTCAAAATATGCTGACACATTTAGTAGGCTCTTCCTTCAGCTGCTACTACTGGAACCCTTCCTCAAGCTACAACCAAGCTTGCTAGGTTTCAAGAAAATCTTTTGACAGCTATTTTTCATACTATTCCTTGACTGAACACTGGGAAATTGCTGTGAAAGGTAGTAGAGAATTGTACTGCAATTAATGAATTAATTTCAAGTTATATAAAGTTCATACAAGCTTTTCTGCAGCTAACCCAAAAAGGATATTTATGAGGGGCTTGCAGCTTTTTACTGGCTGTGTTTCCCATGCCTTTAAAAGCAACCTGTTGTGCAGATATTTAGCCAGTGAACTTCTTTCATCCTTTTAAATATCTACAGGAGGAGTTTAATTTTGGTGTCAGACAGCTGTTAAAAGCAGGACCAGTAAAATGGTGCCAAGTTCATAGTACCATCACTTCCAGTGCTGTTGAGATATACAGCAGTAATCTCCAATAATCTCTTTCTGCCCCACACCTCTCTCACTCACTCCCACAGAAATCTCATAGAAAGGCCAGCTGGCTACAACTGGGGGTGACAATTTTTCATTGACAGAGCTCCTATGTCTGCAACAACAGTATGATAAACAGAAAAGTTTCATCCAGTAAAAATGGAAGGAAAGAAAGAAAAGGAAAAAATGAAAGGAAAGGAAAGACATGAAAAGAAAAGAAAAGAAAAGAAAAGAAGAGAAGCCATGTTTGATCAGACCAGTGGACCATCCAGTCCAAAATTCTCTCATACAATGCCCAAAAAGCACCAGAATGTCCACCAGTGGGGTCAGGGCACTAGAAGCCTTCCCACTGTTGCTTCCCCCCACCCCCAGCACCAAGAATAGAGACAGAGCATCCCTTGCAGACAGAAAAATAAAGAAGGGGGGACAAAGGGGAAAAAAGCCTTACTCACCATCAGATTACCCCAGTCAGCAACAATTCTGCCCAGAGGTTGTTTGGTAAAAAAAATAGCTACTGGAATGCCCACTCCCCGCCCCTACCAGCTGAAAAAAACACACACTCCTTCTTTGCTGCCCTAGCCTCCTGGGAAATCTCCCCAAAAGAACATACTGCACGGCACATGAAAGCTCATACCTTGAAGAACACTTCATGGCTCTAAAGTGCCATTGGACGCCAGCTTTTCTCTCAAACACTGGGAGAGGGAGAGAAGGAAGGAGAGGCAGCCCAGCTCCTCTCTGCACAACACAGAGAGGGGGGAAGGAAGGAAGCCAAACAGAGCTCAGGCTTTGCAGCCTGTGTCAGTCTTCAAGGCTAGCTTTTCTCTGCACAACACAGAGACAGGGGAAGGAAGGAAGACAAATGGAGCTCAGGCTTTGCAGCCTGTGTCAATCTTCAAGGCTAGCCTTTCTCTGCACAACACAGAGATGGGGGAAGGAAGGAAGCAGAACAGAGGTCATGCTTTGCTGGGGCTGGGGCTAGCTTTGGCTTTTCTTGTGACCAGGTAGTGAGGCTTCCGTGGCCCGGTACTGGATTCCGACCCTGTAAATGGGAAACAGTGCCATAGAGTATACACCTCCGGGCAGCCATTTTCTGTAGGGAAATTGGTCTGACTTAGCTTTCCATCTCTTCCCCACTCATTGCAGCCTCTACCTAGGAAAAGTACAGTCTTTCTCCACAGGGTGGATCAAAGCAGGAAGGAAGCAACCTCAGCAGGGTATATTGGCACAAAGTCCACCATTTTCTCCAGGGGAAGTGATCTCTGCCATCTGGAAAGCCGCTGTAATTTTGAGTGATCTCCAGCCCTCACCTGGAGATTGACAACAGTGGTTCCCCAGGAGGAAATGGCTGGCTTGGAGAGGGTAGAGTCTATGCTATTATACCTGTCTAAGGTCCCTCCCCTCCTCAAACTCCACCCTCTCCAGACTCCACCCTTCAAATCTCCAGGAATTTCACAACTAGGAGTTGGCAACCCAGCCAACCATCAACCTACCTTTATCTGCCTCTCTGACTTCAACTTTCCATCTCCTCTCCCCTCTCTGCAGCCTCTACCTAGGAAAAGTACAGTTGTTCTCCACAGTGGGGATGAAAGCAGTTTACATCATTCTCCTCTCCCCCTTGTGATCTGCAAAAAAATCCTATGAGGTAGGGTACGCTGAAAGAATGTGAGTGACCCAAAATCACCCAGTTAGCTTCCACAGCAAGAACCTGGATCTAGCTGTCCTGAAGTGCTAACTGCTACGCCACACTGGCTGTCATAGGGGGGCTGCTGCTGAACAGGAGCAAGCAGCCAGGTCCAGTTAAAGTCTTGCCAGTCAGGTGGTATCAAGACACAATTGAGCTCCAGACAACAGATCTCTTCTCCCTGGAGAAAATAGCTGTTTTGGAGGATGGACTCTATGGCATTATATTCAGCTGAGGCATCTCCTCTCCTCAAACTCTGGCTTCTGTAGACTCCACCACAAACTCTGGCTTCTGTAGACTCCAGGAATTTCCCACCAATCTGCAGTTGGCAATCTTAGTCAGGACTGGCCCCAATAAGTTCTTCCTCAAAGGACAAAACAGGCCTGGAAAGGGCCTCCCCACCTTTTACTGACAGAACCAAGCTTGGTTGGCTTTTACTGACAGAGCCAAGTGTGGATGCCTAGCAGCAGCCACTAAGCAGAAAGTGAGTGCAGTTTAAATATGGAAAAGCCAGCAGGATGGGTCAATAGGACACAAAGACAGCTTTCCGAGCGGCCCAATCCTCGTCTGTTCTGGGGCTGGAGCATGGGGTTGCTCTTTGAATGACAGGCAGCTCAGCTAAAGTGAGGGTAAGTGAGTCATCCCCAATAAAGGTAGGCTTTTATATAAGTAGGATTCTGGTTTGGGTTTTTACTGCTTGTTTTATAATCCTATGTTAATGGTTTGTTACTTTGAAACTACTTTTATCTGTTGCTGTTTTTGTCTTGTTTTGCTTCTATTCTAGGGTTGCCAGATCAGGAAATATCTGGGGACTTTGGGGTGGAGCCAAGAGACTTTGGGGATGGAACAAGGTTATGACAAGCACGGTTGAACTCCAAAGGGAGTTCTGGCCATTACATTTAAAGGGACCATGCTCCTTTTAAATGCCTTCCCTCCATTGGAAATAATGGAGGATAGGGGCACCTACTTTTGGGGCTCATAGAATTGGACCCCCAGTCCAATTGTTTTGAAACTTGGTGGGTTTTTTGAGCAGAGGCACCAAATGTTATGCTGAAAATTTGGTGCCTCTACCTAAAAAAACAGTCCTCCCAGACCCCAGATACCAACATATCGATTCTTTATTATACTCTATGGGAACTCTTCATAGGGTATAATGGGGTGCCCAGCAGACATTTCCCTCCCCTCTGCTTTCTGATGACCCTGAAGTGGGGGGAGTGTCTCCAAACAGGGGGATCCCCTGCCCCCACGTGGGGTTGGCAGTCCTATTCTGTCCTGAGTAGGTGTTCTAGAGATGCAGTCTTAAAATATTCTTAACAAATAAATAGTGCAAAAACAACAAAGGCTACCGTACCACCTTAAAATATTTTATTGTAGTGACATGAATCTTTTGGGTACTAGGACCCACCTTGTCAGCTGTAAAACTGTACTAGCAGTCTGGCCCTAACTATGTTTATTTGGTTGCGAGCACAGTTGATTTCTGTGACATTTACTCAGGCCCAGCACATCCCAATAGGCCAGGTAGGCAGCTGCCTAGGACACTACCTGGCCTCAGGGGCGGCCAGTGGGTGCCCCCTCAACCACTCACACTGGTGTCTCTTCCCCACTGTTGCTGCGCTTGTCCTTGCTGCCCGTCTCTCTCCGCTGCACTCCTCCACCTTGCTGCCTACTTGTGGGTGGCAGCAGCGGGGAAGGGGCACCAAGGGTGGTGTGCCAGTGGATGTGCTTGGAGGCACTCAGAGCCAGGCTCTGAGCACACACACTGCCCCACTGACCCCACTCAGCCTTCCTGGGTCTGTGCTTCCAACCAGGAAGACTGAGCGGGAGGTGGCATGATGGCGAGCGTGCTTGGAAGCTCTGTGCTGTGACACCTGCCGCTGCCGCATTTGCTGCTGCAGGAGCATGAGGACAGGAACCTAGAGTACCAGAAACCCTGGCAGCCAACCCCACATTTACTTCCAAACAAATATGCTTAGGATTGCAGCTCAAGCTCCTCTTGCTAAAGAGAGGTTTCCATCAAAAGTATTTGGTCCTCAGTAACACCAGAAAAGGTACTCAGAAACTGCTTGACTAAGACTGAATAGATGAGGGATATTTATGAGGAACCAAGAGGTCTCATACATCATGGCATTACCCAAGTGCTATAATTATGAGGAACTTGCTAGGTTATGTTTTCTGGAGGATGCTTCTGTTCTCGATCCCCATCAGTCCGGCTTTCGCCCGGGTCATGGGACGGAGACAGTGCTGGTTGCTCTGGTGGATGACCTTCAGCGGCATCTGGACCAAGGTGGCGCAGCGGTACTGATGTTGTTAGACCTATCGGCAGCGTTTGATACGGTTGACCATCGGTTGCTGGCTTGCCGTCTCGCCGACGCGGGGATTCAGGGGCTGGCCTTACAATGGCTTTCCTCTTTCCTCGATGGTCGGGGACAAAGGGTGGTGATTGGGGGTGAACTGTCCCGGAGGCACACACTTGATTGTGGGGTGCCTCAGGGGGCAGTGCTTTCCCCGATGTTGTTCAACATCTACATGCGCCCTGTTGCCCAGATTGCCAGGAGGTATGGGTTGGGTTGTCACCAATATGCTGATGACACCCAGCTCTATCTACTCATGGACAACCAGCCTGACTGTGTCCCAGAAAATTTGGACCTGGCGTTACAAGCCATGGCTAGATGGCTCAGGCTGAGTAGATTGAAACTAAACCCAGCAAAGACAGAGGTCCTTTGCTTGGGTCGACGTGGACCAGGAAGGGAAATTCCCCTACCAGCCTTTGACGGTGTGCCACTGACAATGGAACACAGGGTCAAGAGCTTGGGGGTACTATTTGAGCCTGCCCTGACAATGGAGGCCCAAATAGCAGCCCCTGCTAAGTCCGCATTCTTTCATCTTAGGCGGGCAAGGCAGCTGGCCCCTTTCCTGGAACACAATGATCTGGCAACAGTGATCCATGCAACGGTTACCTCAAGGTTGGACTACTGTAATGCCCTCTACATGGGGCTGCCCCTGTGCCAAACCCGGAAGTTGCAGCTAGTGCAGAATGCCGCCGCCCGGCTGTTATTAGGGCTCCCCAGGTGGGAGCACATTCAGCCGAGGCTCCGGGGACTGCACTGGCTGCCAATAATATACCGGGTTCAGTACAAGGTACTGGTTTAAAGCCCTATATGGCCTAGGACCTGCCTACCTTAGGGACCGTCTCTCCCCACATGTTCCCCAGAGAGTGCTTAGATCTGGTTCTCAAAATCTACTAACAATCCCCGGGCTGAAGGAGGCCCATCTGAAGTCAACCAGGGACAGGGCCTTTTCAATTACAGCCCCTTGCTGGTGGAACCAGCTACTGGAAGAGGTGAGGGCCCTGCGGGACCTTGGGCAGTTCTACAGGGCCTGTAAGACAACCCTCTTCCAGTTGGCATATAACTGACCGGTACCTGAAAAACCCCAAAGGAAGGTTGTAGGATAGTGCATTGATAGATCGTTTTCTTGTTTAACTGCTGTAAACTATTTAATGTATTTTAATATTCATTAATCTTATTGTTAGAATTTTATGTTCTGAGCCGCCCTGAGCCACCTCGGTGGGGAGGGCGGGATATAAATAGAATAAAATGAAATGAAATGAAATGTTGACTTTGAGCTAGGCTGGAGTGGCCTGAATTTCCTAAAGGGAAGCATTTCTCATCCTCAATAGCATTTTCAGGTTTAACTGGAACTTTTAATGGTACCATTCCTTTCTTTGTTCTCATTTGGGGTCTGGGTTGGAAAAGCATCAAAAGGACTCTGCAGATTTTTCCCTTCTAAAATAGCAGGATTTGTTGCTTTTCACCGTGTTTAAATTCTTTCCTGGTTTACTGGGAGGAGAATTGGTATCTGTTGAATCTCCAGCTTGAGTGCATTTTCCCTGCTCAAAATGGGATATAGTTCCTGTTGGAGTCCTGATTTGTAGCTCTGTGGGGTGTCCTGGTGAGCACAACATACGTCAGCCTCAGGTAGCTCAAGTTGCTGCATCCCCCTACCCACCGCTGGCCCCATAAATTATGACACTGAATTGGTCTGGTTCTTGAATTGCAGTGTGTTTCTGCTGGCTATTTGGTTAAGTGTTATTCAGCTCTTGTGATGAGGATTTTGCATAGATTCTGGTTTGCCTTCATGAACCATGCCCAGCAAGGTGCAGGCAGAATCAACTTGCAGCTTCTAATAACTGGCATAATTTTACATAGACTGAATTCAGAACTAAACTTTGCTGCAATTTGTACTTTCAGTGTTTTGCCTATAAACCTCCAGGAAATGGTATCTGTACCTCTGCAAAGAAGGGAAGGAAACCAAGAGATTTCCCAAGACTGTTTATTCCCCTTTCCCCAGAAAGCTTCAAAAGCAGAGCCAAAACCAACTGAAGCAGGATATGTGCACCAGGAAATCTGTAGACATGGTAGAGTTTCCAGCCTCCATGTGGGGCCTGGCAATCTTCTGATTTTACAACTGATCTCCAGCTGGCAGGGATCAGCACCCCTGGCTGCTTTAAAGGGTAGACTCTATTGCTGAGGCCCCTCCCCTCCCCAAACCCTGCCCTCTCCTGGCTCCACCCCCAAAGTCTTCAGGTATTTTCCAATATAGGCCTGGCAACCTTAAGGCATGAGAGGAGTTAATTTCACATTCCCCTCACCAAGTTCTTCTTTTAGCCTCTTTGCAAATGAACTTGTATCATTAACAGTACTCATGTTGGTTGGCCCTACATTCAATGACTATGAGTAAAACACAGTGGACCCTTAGTCAGAGTCAAAGCTAGGTTTGACAAGTTTGGGTTGGAAAATACCTGAAGCCTTCAGGAGTGGATCCAGGAAAGGTCAGGGTTTTGGGAGGGGAGGGACCTCAGCATGATACAGTGCCATAGAGTCAACCCTTCAAAACAACCATTTTCTCCAGGGGAACTGATCTCTGTCAGCTGGAGATCCGTTGTAAAAGCAGGAGATCATCAGGCCCCACATGGAGGCTGGCAGCCCCAGCAGAGATACTATTTATAGAAGCACCACCTAGTTTTCTCCCACCTTGCTAGTCATGACTCAGAATAAACCTAATCCTCATCACAACAGCTGTGTAACCCCTAACTGTACAGGCCTTTAGCATTTGTGTTAATCTCAACAATTGTTGCCTTACACTTCTACCTACACACACACCTGGATTCAACCCACTCTTAGCAGTCATGGTGATGCAGAAAACAAGATGCAATTTGTGAGCTAGCAATTACATAACTGTTTCACTATGTTCCAAGCTCTCCATTTATCCATTCGGCCCACATCTTTTGTTTGGTCATGAGATTTGGCCCCAAATAAGACTATAATCTCTAATGGCTTTATCTGTAATTATTAGTAGATAAATGCAAGCATGTTGTTTACTTTTTTAGATGCAAGATTGATGCTATTTTCTCTTTTGGCAATCGCATTTATTAGTACACATCTCCTTGGTTTCCAAGATCAGTCCCATTAGAAGACTTTTGTGTGTTTGCTTTGGAGTCACATTCCCTGAAAGGTCACTTGATGTCACGATATTGATACAAAGGGTTATGTTATGCTGCTACAGAATTGCTTTTTTCCCAAGGATTGGATGTTCACAGGATAGGATAGCAGAAGCTGGTGTGCTGCTACATCCCTTTCATGACTCAGCAATTTTTAAAGATTCAGAAGCAATTTGCTAGGTAAAGCACATGAAGATCTGACATGCACCCAAATGCTTTTGGCCTCAGCTGCAGAGAGAGTACCATAGTGGAGCTTTAACTGGTGTCAAAGCAAGGCTTTTCTCCCAAGTGAATTCCCTTCTATGGTTTACCTTTGGTCATGGCGTAGTGTTACCACTGCAACAGTGCTACCCATGGTTAACACTAGCCACATCTCTCCTCATAACTATAGTTAGTAAACTCCATTCAGGCTTGAGTTTCATCTCTTGGTTAGCATTGACTGTGATTTGCACTGTTGCAGATGTAGTACTATACCATGACCCATGGATAGGGGAGGGGATTCATGTGAGAGAAGACAGGCAGAGGAAGTGTGTGAGCCTGCAGGATGAGCCCAGTTTCTTTCCCATGGTAAAATGAGAACATTAGGTTTTAACTGGGCCAGAGTTTTAAGACAAAGACTGACCACTTGGCATCAAGCGGTGATATTGACAAGTGCTGTCTCCATTCATGCAAATTTCAGCTCCCATATAGGTCTCTTGGCTACCTGGGCACTAGTGCTAGGATTATACCAATGTGGAATAGTTGGAGGAGAGTTTTGTTGTTCATTAGCAGTGATGTCACCAATAGGTATTTATGACACTTGGCCAGTCACATTCCCTACAGCAATCTAAATCTGAGTGATTCCTGTAGCTGGGGAAAGAATCACATTTCTTCAGCCACATACAACATTGTGATATGAAAGCTAGGGAGGGGTCGTGGGTCAATGGTAGAGCATCTGCTTGGCATGCAAAAGATCCCAGATTCAATCTTTAGCATCTCCTGTTACAGTTCTTTGAGAGGGTGAACAAACATGTGGACAAAGGGGGCCCAATAGATGTTGTTTACCTTGACTTCCAGAAAGCTTTTGATAAAGTTCCTCATCAAAGGCTCCTTAGTAAGCTCGAGAGTTATGCAGTAAAAGGGCGACCTAGGCAGGAGCTCAGGTGCTAGAGCTCCTGATAATAGGGTCCTTTTCTTATATTTTCACCACTTCCTGAGAGAACCAGACAGACTGATATCAATCCCTGGTAGGGGGTGAGTCAACGGACTACCTGGGAGAGTCGGGGTGCCAAGGGAACGCCTCTAACGCCGGCTTGAAACGCTGAGTCTGAAACGCTGAAACGCCGAGTCTAGCCGGGGTGAGATCTGCTCCGGCTCCAGCCCGACCGTGACCATAGTCGAGGCAGCGTGCGGTGTTTGATAAACCAACTGCGGCGGCGGTCCGGGCGATGGACTGGAGGTGGAATTGGCACTGACGCCGAGGCTGACGCTGTGCCCGGCGGCCGCGAGGCACGCCCCAACGCCGAACGCCCCAACATCGAACGCCGAACAACTGAGTTGGACTGGGGGCGGTGCCTGCCAGCTGGAAATTGCGGCGGCGGCGGAGTGGACTACGGCCCGACCGACCGGGACAGTGATACGAACGCCCGGGCCGAGCGTGGAATTGACGCCGCGGTCCGGCAGTCGACGGAGGCCGGAGCTGCTGGTTTGCGTTGGAAGAGGGCTGAGACTGGAGCCGAGGGTGGAATCAGCGACGCGGTCAACTGACGCAGGTGAACTGGGTGGTCTGCGACGGGATGTATAGGCTGAATGGGGCCAACTACGAACTGGTCGCCCCTATAGACAAAGCGGGAGGGGACCCCATTGCGTGGCGAGGGGAGTACGTGGGGGGGTTTTACTCACTGCGGACCCACCAGCCTATGCAGGAAACATCGGGTAGTCCCCTTACCACAAGATCTGGTATTCAGAGCCTACGACCAACAAAACCACCCAGGACATCTATAGAACATCTAAAGAACATCTATATAACAACTCTGCTGCTAAAGTTTTAGACTGGAACTCTGGCGTTGCATTGCACTTTAACCCACATTGGCCTGCCATTGCACTTTAACCTACATTGACTGCTAAACATCTTTGCAGCAATACCCACAGTACTCTGTTGCTACCTCACTATCTTTATGAGAGGATTTTGCACTGCACTTTACAACTGCACCTCGTAACCTACTGATAAATTGGATTGTTATTAATTGACACATTAGAGTAATTTATTGTATATTTGGATTGAATTGTATGAATTTCTTAGCTGGACTGAATTGTATGAATTTTTAGCTGGTTAATTTAAAATAGTGGGAGGGATTAAATTAATTTGCTACAGGAGTCAATTTACCAAATATATATAAGAAACTGAGGGAGGGAAGATTCTCAAATTCGTGGGTCAATTAGATTATCAGGACCTAGTGGGTCGAGCTAGTGGAATATCCTTGATTCCAATCTGATAGTGGTGAACTTAGCAGTTGCCACCAGCGAGAGATGGCAGGCTCAGGGATCCCAGTGCTCCTGGGGAGGGGGAGATACAGCGGTGGGAGCAGATATTATAAGGGAAGAGGACAGAGACAAGACAGTGCTCGGTCCTCTTCCAGTCTGCGTCCCATCCCAAGGGAGACAGGTAGCAGGGCCAGACGGAATAACCCACCTCCGTCATTGGTGTTGTGCAACGCCAGGTCCATTAATAATAAGACCTCAATTCTTCGAGAATTTCTTCTCGAACAAAATATGGACCTGGCTTGCGTGACTGAAACCTGGACCCGGGAGGGTGAGACAGTGGCCCTCGCGCAAACAACTCCTCCAGGTTACTCAGTCCTACATCAATCACGGACTAGTGGGCGGGGGGGAGGGGTGGCATTGTTTGTACGGGAGGCTTACTCCTTCAGGGCACTCCCGGCCCCAAAGATTGAAGGTATTGAGTGTGCCGGCCTGGCGTGGGAGGCTGGAGAGGGGTTGGCGGTCTGGCTGGTGTACCGTACGCCTAACGCACCAGCCAGCGCCTTACCATCCCTACTGGAGGCGGCGACGGGCTGGGCGTTGGAGCACCCAAGGTTGATAATCCTGGGTGACTTCAACGTCCATGCTGATGACCCGTCCTCCAGTCAGGCGATGGACCTAGTGTCTTCCATGGCGACACTGGGACTCTCTCAACTTGTTGTAACCCCCACTCACCAGGCTGGTCACATGTTAGACCTGATCTTTGCGGCCGGGGTTGTTGTGAGCGATATAACCGCCAAGGCGGTGCCATGGTCGGATCACTTTGCCCTCAAGGCCCGTGTAGACTTGCCTCCCCAAACCTGTTTAGGCGAGGAGCCTATTATGGCTCGCCCGCGGAGCCAGATGGACCCGGAACGGTTCCAAATGGCTCTGCGGGATCCCTGGCCCTCTGGCACCTCTCTCGATGGCCTGGTTGAGTCCTGGAATAATCGGCTCTCCAGAGCCATCGAGGAGATTGCACCTCGGCGTCCTCTGCGGCCTCGGACTAAGCCGGCTCCGTGGTATACCCCGGAACTGCGCCGGCTGAAGCAAGGCCTTAGACGGCTAGAGAGGCAATGGCGGCGTACCCGCGACGAAGCGACTAGAACATCTTATAGGAAGTTTATGAAGACCTATGAGATGGCAATCAAGGCCACAAAGAAAACATACTTTGCGACCAAGATTGCATCTGCAAATTCGCGCCCAGCTCAATTGTTTAGAATAATTCGGAACCTTACTTCACTGCCACAGGGCAACCCAAAAGCTAAGGAATTGGAGATAGGCTGCGAGGCTTTTGCGAAGTTTTTTGCAGATAAGGTCCAATCGCTCCGCCACGACTGCCCCGCCAATTTAGACGCAGTAAGTGAACTTGAGGCCCAATGCGTGTCTTCGGATGTAACCTTGGACTGCTTCGACCCGCTCAGCTTGGAGGAAGTTGACAGAATTCTTGGCACTGCACGATCCACAACTTGTGATCTGGACCCATGTCCCTCCTGGTTAATTAAGGCCTGCCAGGAGGAATTGAAATGTCCTATACGGGACATTATAAATCGATCTCTTTCGGAGGGTGTTTTCCCAACATCTCTGAAAGAGGCAGTGGTCCGCCCTCTCTTGAAAAAAGCTACATCAGACCCGGCCGTATTGGCACATTATCGGCCGGTCTCAAATTTGCCCTTTTTGGGCAAAATTATAGAGAGGGCTGTGGCGTTGCAGTTACAGGATTTTCTGGAAGACGCTTCCACCTTGGACCCATGCCAGTCCGGCTTTCGCCCGGGCCATGGGACGGAAACAGTCTTGGTCGCCCTCATAGATGACCTCCGGCGGCAACTGGATCGGGGCGGCTCGGCGGTATTGCTGCTGCTCGACCTGTCGGCGGCGTTCGACATGGTCGACCACCGGCTGCTGACCCGCCGCCTCGCCGACGCAGGAATTCGGGGGCTAGCCTTACAATGGCTCTCCTCCTTCCTTGAAAATCGGGGACAAAGGGTGGCAATTGGGGGGAAGCTGTCTCAGAGACACCCGCTTCATTGTGGGGTGCCTCAGGGGGCAGTTCTCTCCCCGACATTGTTTAACATCTTTATGCGCCCCCTTGCCCAGCTTGCCCGGAGGTATGGGCTTGGTTGTCATCAGTACGCTGATGATACCCAGCTCTATCTATTGATGGAAGGCCGGACTGGTGATGTCCCTACAAATTTGGACCGGGCGTTACAGGCCGTGGCTGACTGGCTCAGGCTGAGCGGGCTGAAGTTGAATCCAACGAAGACTGAGGTCCTTTGCGTGGGTCGGGACGGACCGGGGGGGGAGATTACTCTGCCAGCCTTTGACGGTGCGCCACTGACACCAGTGCGCAGGGTCAAGAGCCTGGGGGTGCTACTGGAATCCTCGCTATCAATGGAGGCCCAGATAGCTACCACCGCAAGATCCGCCTTCTTCTATCTCAAGAGGGCGAGGCAGTTGGCTCCCTTCCTGGAACGCGACGACCTAGCAACTGTGATCCACGCAACGGTCACCTCAAGACTAGACTACTGCAATGCCCTCTACATGGGGCTGCCCTTGTGCCGAACGCGAAGACTTCAGGTAGTGCAGAACGCAGCGGCCAGGCTGTTGATGGGACTACCTAGGTGGGAACATGTGCGGCCGGTGCTGCGGGATCTGCATTGGCTACCGGTCGTCTACCGCGTTCGGTATAAGGTGCTGGTTATTACCTTTAAAGCCCTATATGGCCGAGGACCTGCCTACCTCAGGGACCGCCTCTCCCCATATATCCCCAGGAGAGCGTTAAGATCTAGCTCCCAAAACCTCCTACAAATCCCTGGGCCAAGAGAGGCTAGAATGAAGATAACTCGGGAGCAAGCCTTCTCATTAGTGGCCCCGCGCTGGTGGAATCAACTCCCAGAGGGGGTGCGAGCCCTGCGGGACCTGAACCAGTTCCGCAGGGCTTGCAAAACCTCTCTTTTCCAACTCGCATTTGAATTAGGACCAGACTAACTTGATAAAATCATTCTAACTCTAGCCATCTTATGTTGTAACTGAAACTGATAATATGTAATTGTGACATCAGAAATTATAGCACCTATTTTTATGTATTTTAATCTATATATGTAATTGTATTGTATTCATAATGTTTATCTGCTTTTAATTGAATCATGACGTAGTCATGTCTGTGAGCCGCCCTGAGCCCGCCTTTTGGTGGGGGAGGGCGGGATATAAAAATAAAATTTATTTATTTATTTATTTATTTAAGTCCTCTTGTGGATCAAAAACTGGCTAATTAATAGGAAACAGAGAGTGAGTATAAATGGGCAATCTTCGCAGTGGAAGTCGGTAAGCAGTGGGGTGCCGCAGGGCTCAGTACTGGGTCCCATGCTCTTTAACTTGTTCATAAATGATTTGGAGCTGGGAGTGAGCTGTGAAGTGGCCAAGTTTGCAGATGACACTAAATTGTTCACGGTGGTGAGAACCAGAGAGGATTGTGAGGCACTCCAAAGGGATCTGTTGAGGCTGGGTGAGTGGGCGTCAACGTGGCAGATGAGGTTCAGTGTGGCCAAGTGCGAAGTAATGCACATTCTGGCCAAAAATCCCAGCTACAAATACAAATTGATGGGGTATGAACTGGCAGAGACTGACCAAGAAAGAGATCTTGGGGTCATGGTAGATAACTCACTGAAAATGTCAAGGCAGTGAGTGATTGCAATAACAAAGGCCAACGCCATGCTAGGAATTATTAGGAAGGAAACTGAAAACAAATCAGCCAGTATCATAGTGGCAGGAGGTGGTGGCGGCTACAAGTATAGCCAGCTTCAAGAGGGGATTGGATAAAAATATGGAGCAGAGGTCCATCAGGGGCTATTAGCCACAGCATATTATTGGAACTATCTGGGGCAGTGATGCTCTGTATTCTTGGTGCTTGGGGGGGGGGGGGCAAAGTGGAAGGGCTTCTAGCCCCACTTGTGAACCTCCTGATGGCACCTGGGGTTTTTTTTTGGCCACTGTATGACACAGAGTGTTGGACTGGATAGGCCATTGGCCTGATCCAACATGGCTTCTCTTATGTTTTTAGGTGATGTGAAACACCTTTTCTTGAAACCTTGGAGAGTTCTTGCAAGTCTGAGTACATTGACCGAAATGAACCAATGGTCTGATTCAGTATAAGGTAGCATCATACAGTGGGCCTACAAAAGAGCACTAGTTTGAGGGGGGACTTCTGTACCTCTGAACTGTGACAGGGAAAGGCCCTGTGAGGAAGGAAATCTACAGGATACAATCACAGGCTCCATCTGTCCACATCTATAGGGTCTGTTGCTTGAGGCCTGAGGGGTTTGAGGAGGGGAGGGACTTTAGTGGGATAAAATGCCATAGAGTCCACCTTCCAAAGTGGCCATTTTCTACAGGTGAACTTATATCTGTTGCCTAAAGATCAGCTGTAATCACAGGAGATCTCCAGACACCAGCTGGAAGTTGGCACTGCTAAAGTACGAGCAGTGTAGTATTGTTTTCATTAGATGTTACAAGGAAAAACAGCCTGGTGGCAGCTCCCTGTGTCTTATAACACCTAGGTTAGGCCCCTAGTCACTATGATATTGACATCACTTCCCAGACCATGTAGGGCCGATTCATGTTGCAAGGTCCTCATGTCCCCCATATGACTGCCACAAGGACTTTTCATTAGATATATCCCAGGCATTTCATGCTCAGAACTTAATTCCCAGCTGCATGCAGGCTCAGTTTGGATCAAAATGGCGGGGTGTGGGAAAAAGGGTCTTAAGCCTTCCACCTAAAGCCATTTTCTTAACCTGAAATGGCACCAAGAAACTTAATGTTGGCTTCACATAAGTTTCTTTTACAGGGTATACAGTGTCTCCTTCGAGCCATTCAAAGTTGGGCAAATGGCACAGGAGGAAAGGTTTAAGCTCCCTCTTTCCTGTTCACTGTGGTCCCAATCTATGTGTACCTTGTAATTAATCTGTGAGCATGGAACTCTCAGTGCATATCTAATCCAAACTCCTCATTGTGGCTGCATAGGAGACACAAAGACTTTGTGTCATGTCAGTCAGCCCTTAGACATGCCAGCTATTTTTTCAACAGCGCCTATTTCTTAATGTGGTCTGAAGCAGTCTAGAATTTCATCCCAATGCATTTTATCTAAATGTATGTATGAACATACATGAAGCTACCTTATACTATTAGAGCATTGGTTTATCATGTATAGTGTGGCCTTCTCTGAATGGCAGCAGTTTTCCAGGGTCTGAGGCAGAGAAAGTTATTTTTCTTTTTGAGATACCTTTTAACTGGAGAAGTCAGAGAGTTAACGTGGGATCTTCTCCATGCAAAATATGGACTCTGCTTTTGAGCTAATTCAGAATCCTGCTTATACTAATAAATGATTGGTCATCAGAACAGGAATGTAAATGTCACCTTTTTAGTCTGAACAGGTGGCTGTTAGAGTTTCTGTAGCAATACAAGATCTGAAAATGTTAGATGCATCTCAGCTCAGCTCTGCAGGAAGGAGAATGAGTGGGTGGGAAGCTGGTAGAATGTGTGCAGAAATTATTACAGAGAAGACATTATCCTTTCTCCAAAGAGACTCGTCAGCAATGATCTCTGTCTAGCAAGTTTAAACTTTCAAGAAGATTGTTACAAAAATAGATTCTGTGCTACAGCAAAGAGTCCGCAATAAACAACAGGAAATAAGACAAAACTGATGGAAGAATATATATGCTGATGGATGACCTGACAAACAAGTAGTTTAGTTTTCTCTGAGTTTATGAAGAAGGTTTTATAATCCTTTTAGAGCAACCAAGTGACACAAAACATTGGCCTCCACCCCAATCTGGTGGGGAGGGTTTCTGCCGGCACCCTGAGCAGACACCAGATGGACTCAAGGGGCAAAAGGGGTGATAGGACAGGATGACAGGAGGAGTCCGTCTGTTTCTCTTTCACGTAATCTCCCTTTGAGATTGGATTAGCCAGGTGGAGAACCCTCTGTTCCTCTGCTGGAGTCTGGACTGGATGAAGAGTAAAAAGCAAATCAGAGCTGGTGCCCCAAAAGCTTGCTGAATGGCATGGCTACAGATTACAGTTCATCCTGTTCCTTTATCTGTGGTCATCCCACCACCATAGGACTTAGCACAAGATATGGTATAGCAGCACAGAAACCAGCCCAGTAAATCTAGCAGTAGACCACATGCTTCCTACAGTAGCCTGGAATTGGGGTAGGGTTGCTTAAGATGTGGAAGAGCTTGGTGCCATTTTAGTGTCTCTTCTCTTTCTTGGTGCCCCCAGAATGTTCCTTTCCCTTGTAGGTGAGTTCCTTCCTGCCTAGGTACCTGTCATCCTCTTGAAACTGGGAATGCCAGGTGGGAATGTTTGGTTTTATCTGCACAGCAGTGACGTTTGCTTGGTTCTCTCTTCCATGTAGATCTCTGCTATACACTTCCTTTCTACTGACAGCAAGAGAGCAAACTTTAAGCTATCTACATTAATTCTTATAAAGCGGGGGTGGGGGGACACAAACTTGCTTAATGTAAGAGCCACAAAGAATAAACATCAGATATTTGAGAGCTGCAAGACATGAATGTCAGATGTTTGAGAGCTGGGAGGGGGGGAGGGAGGGGGGAGGGAGGGAGGAAGGAAAATAGATGGGGAGGGAGAGAGGTGGAGAGAAAACAACTTGAACTTTAAATGAATTCTCCAAGCCACTGGCTGGCTTGGCTTGGAGAAGTGATTGAAAGAGACAAATGCCTTCTCCAAGTTTGCTGACGGGGCAGTGGGGGCTTTGAGAACCAAATAATATGTGCAAAAGAGCCTCATGTGGCTCCAGAGCCATAGTTTGGCCATCCCTGTTATAAAGAGCTTGTGTGGTGCTTTGAGCTTGGGAGAAACAGTTAGTTATGATACATGTGACTTTTAAAACCATACCTATCCTGTGAAAACTTCTTCCTTTCTCTCTTAGGTGGCTTTCTAGGATCTACTGCAAGGCAGTTGCTGCCAGGTAGGAAGGCAATTGCGTTCACTATGTGGAAGAAGGCAATAATGATTATTATAATGATGTCATTAGCAGCCCCTCCTGGCCTCCTAGGAATTGTGCAGGTTGATGTTTTCTTTGGAAAAAACTTTAAAGGATGAGGTGATTAGAACCCAGCAGGGGTGATAAGAGACCTTGCTGAGCTAGAGAGATTGCAATTCCCAGTTTGGGGTCTAGGAATTAGCCTGAAAAAACAAAGTATGGGAAGGAAGGACTCCAGATAAGGGGAGAGTGACTCCATCCTTCCCCATCCTATTCCTGCTGAATGATGTCTCCTGAACTCAGGAAGGTTCACACATTATGGAGGACAAACGGTTTTTTAAAAAAGATCTGTACATGTGGTAGGGAGCTTTGACCAGTCATTGGTTCCTTGGCACTTGGCTACATCTTTTACCTATTTCAAAACACCCATTTGACTCTCTTATACATTGCAGTGTTTATGTGCCATATGGAAAGTCTCAACATAAGTTGTTGCTTTTGTTGATGCTTAATGTAAATATGACCCCCTTGGGCAATATGGGGAACTGGGATTCTTTAGAAAGCTTGTTGGTAAAATGGAGTGATTCTCTACAAGCACTGCATGTAGGTATCCATTCTAGCATTGGAGAAACAAGGCACAGTCTTAAGTCATCAGCATACTACACTACGATCATTCGGAATAAGGGTAAAAATAAGTTTCTTGGGGCTCATGAGAGAATATATGCAATGGCTTCTATTTATTATATCTCATAGAAAGGAATCAAATGTCAGTTTAAGCTTTGCATTGTCTTCAACTGAGAATAAGACTAAATTGTGTTCACCATGTTTGTTTATTTTTTAAACCTCAGGGACTCCATCACTGGCCTTTTCATTCTGGATCCAGAGTTTGCTAAGGGGTACAGCTTCTACCTTGTTGGATAGATAGGAAGTGTAATGGCCACATGAAGGAGAGGGGCAAGAGTCTTTAACAGGGATCATTTTGTAGTAAAAAAGGTGCCAGAGCTCATTATCACAACTCATTTGCATGTCCCACATACCCCTGACATCACCAGAAGTTGTACTAAATTATATCAGCTCAGCATCCACCTTAAAAATGCTTCTTGAATTATAATTGTCATCATAAAACCTTACTCCCATCATATTTTTAAAATTACTTTCTCCTATGTGGCCACAGTGGCATGATGATTTCCATCTGTATGCTTTATATGTTCGGGTTATTTTCCCATTTTTTTGTGGGGGAAACTATTAGAAAGTTTGTCAAATCTTAGAGTACAGCAAAATTCTCACAGAGGGTTTGAACAATGAAGCCCAGAATCAAGGGGGTTTGGAGGGGGCAGGGAGAAACAGCATAATAAAATTTAGAGGTTCTGGAGCTCTACTCCTGTGAGCTCCTGCCCATAATGAGGCCTGGTCTTTAACATACCCCAGATTCTTTAAAAATGCTCAGTTATCCACTTTGAACAATTTTTATACTTGATCTTTGAGACTGGAGGGCAGTACAGCATACAAAAAGATGTACTCTGTCAAAATACAGTCTTAAAAAGCATACTGTCCCTTCTCTAATGTATTATGTGATTCCCTCTGCCAAGAGGCTACAAAATTGTTACCACTTTCCTCCAGCTGCAGGCCATACTGTGTTTTTGGGCTTCCAAAGTAGATTGAGTTCTGTTTCCTGCCATATTATGTGATTGTAACAAAGAAGGAGAGCATTTGTGGTGTGTGTGAGGACATGGGTAAAATTTTTTATTTTGTTACAGGTTAGATCAGGGATGTCAAACATGCGGCCTGGGGACCAAATCAGGCCCCCAGAGGGCTTCTATTAGGCCCCTGAGCAATCGGCTGTAATCTGCTTCCTTCTCCTCTCTTGCTTCCTTCTGTATAACAGCTTGCTTTGCAAGGCTTGCTCAATCACACAGGAGCTACAGGGTAAACCCTCTATTTTCTCCATTGGCTGAGGCTCCTCCTTTGGGGAGGAAGGAGGGAGGCAGAGCTTGCATTGCCAGGCTCTCTCAATCCCCCAGCAGAGCTACTAAACCAAGCCTCTCTTCTTTCTTTTGGCTGAGGTTCCTTCCCCTCCTGGTCCTCTGGGGAAGGAAGGAAAGAGCCAGAGTTTCCTTTACCCAGTTCCCTGGATCCCATGGGAGAAATACGAAGAAAGCACCCTTAAGACCCGAGTACTAATGTTTAAAGCATGTTTTAGGGGTTTTAAAAAATCTTTTAATTGTGTTTATTCCTTTATAAAGTTTATGTCTCTGCTACCTAATCTTAAATAGGTACACACACGGCCTGGCCTGACAAGGTCTCATTTATGTCAGACCCAGCCCTCATAACAAATGAGTTCAACACCCCGGGTTAGATAATGAGGCTAATTTTCTGGTGGAAGCACATAATATGCTGATGGAGTTTCATAAGGCAACCTCTCCCATTCATGTAAGGACTATTCATTATGGCATTTCCATTCTATGTGAAATGTGCATGCTTTTAACTTGTGTCAACTGGAAGAAATGAGCCATGCTAAAGAGACTCCTGAATGTAAACATCTTCTTCATTGTTCTAATTCAACAGCTAGTCTCTAACCTGAAAAAAGGGGAAAGGAATAGCTGAAAAGCTCACAGCTGTTCTTTGCTAACATCCTTTATGATACTGTCAAGATGGCTTCTCTTTGGGAATCTCTCAAAGACTGTAAGATGCTTTCTGGACCATCCAGAGCAACTGACCTGAGGCCTGCTTCATCAAATAATTATCCACTGAGCTCCAAAACAATATCAGCAAACCCACCCCAAACAAACAATCCATCATCCTTACTGGAAACAGATCAGAGAAGCGTAAACAATCCCAGCCTTGTCACTGGATCTCCCTCACTCTCTGTGTGTGCTACCATAGGTTTGGGTTTCCTTAGCCAGCTGCGCTGAATAAACCAAACACAGATTCATTAATTACCAAGCTATACATCAGCAAGGCCTCTGGAGAACACATCATCTTCTGATCCTGCCCCAGGTCAGGAAAGTCTTTTCTCATTTCAGGGCAAAATGAATTCTTGAAAAAGCAAATAGATCACCCAGTCACAGAGACAAAGTAAGGGAGGGATGGTCAAGGCCAAAGATCTAACATCGATATCACTTCCTGTAGCTAGATCAGTCTTGGCATGGCTTGGAGAAGAGGAAGTATCCCATGCCTTTGACTATATCATGCATGGCAAGTGCCCACTAAGTGCCCCCTTTACTATTTTTCAGTTCACTGTGATTCACTTGGTTGATGAATTTCAGCTGTTTCCCTCAGTTTGAGGCACTCCCGCCACCTCTGTGAACCTCTATTGTAAGACTGCTGCTGTTACCTTAATCCTTTGCTTCTCCACCCTTTCCTTTATAAACAATAGTTGGAAGAAGAGATGAGTCACCCAGAAAGATGACAGAAAAGCTCCTGGGTACTTACTTCCTGGACCTACCCAGTTACCAGTTCTGCTTGAGCTATACTAGAATAGGATGCTTGCAAACATTCAGCTATTTCCAAAGGTGGTATTAGTTATGAATCAAACAAAGTATGGAATAACAGAGTTTGAAAGGACCTGAAGGCCACCTTCTCAAGGTATATATTATCAGCACTTTTGGTAACTTCCTTTGCATCTAGCATCTCTACATCAATATCCATGCCTTCCAAGAAACAGTGCACTGCAAACAGTGAGGAGGCACTATGCACCATTGTAGAAAAGGGATTAGCTGAGAAATCCTAACTATGTTAATGTAGAAGTAAGTCCTACTTTGGCCACCAAATGAGAAGGGAGCTCTCACTGGAGAAGACCCTGATGCTGGGAAAGACAGAAGGCAAAAGAAGAAGGGGACGGCAAAAGATTAGATGGCTGGACAGCGTTACTGATGTAACTAACATGAATTTGAGTGGACTTCAGAGGATGGTGGAATACAGGAGGACCTGGTGTGACTTGGTCCATAGGATCGCAAAGAGTCCGACTCAACTGTGTGACTGAACAACAACAAAGTCCTAGTGATTTGATTGGGACATTCCTGATTTAGTGTGCATAGGCTTGCAACCTAAATTGACTAAAGTTCAGCAAGACAAATACATGTGGCTTAATTAAAAATGCAGAATGACTGCCAAGATATGAGATAAGCCCTGAGAAGCAAGGATGTTGTGGTTGGTCAACTCAGTGGGAAGCCTGTAGTAGCCAGAAGTAAGCTAGGAAGTTGATAATTAGCACCACAACTGTCATAGCTTGGGCCAGGCTTTTGTAGTTCACTTCTCTCTGCCAAGGGTTGGGGGTGGGGACACTAACCAGTCTATAATGTTCCAGGCTTAGCCAAGGCTTATGCATCAATTGCTAGTTGGATCTATCATCAGGATCATCCAGACAACAAAGGGATCAGGCTCTGCAGTTGTAGCTGCTGTAGGCTTACTGCATAATGGTTGGGTATCAGGGGATGGAAGAGTTTAATTCAAAGTGGTGACTTATATTGATGTTGGGTGACCTTGAACCAGTCATCTCTCCCCCCCACACACACCCTTCAGCTCAGTCTCCTCCAGCTGTAATAACATGTAACATTGCTGATCTGTCAATCAGGGTTCTGTAGGCTAAAAGCAACAGTTAATGTGCCTTGCCCATGCAGCATGCTAAGTGAATGCTGAGAGCAACAGTCTCCTTCACTCTCATATGGGTCTCTGAGGCACCTCCCTGGCCATCTGGATGGCTGGAAAGCACCCTGGGGAGTGGTGAACATGAGTGCTGTGGATGCTCCTCTGAGGCGCCCACAGCCAGGACCGGTGCATGGGAGTAGGCGGGGTAGGTGCCTGCCTAGAGTGCTACCCTGCCTGGTGCCCCCTTACTCCCTTACACTCTTTCTTAGAAGCCTCCAAAGAGTGCAGCATTTTAGCTGTGCCCTTCCGCTTTTGTCCTGAAAGCAGCTGGGTGCAGCTAAAACGCTGCGCTCTTCAGAGAGCACAGCGTTTTAGCGGTGCCCCGCCACTTTTGGGATGAAAGCGGCTGAGCAGTGCCTTCGTGGAAAGGCACCACTGGGCTGCTTTCATCCCAAAAGTAGCCAGGTGTAGCTAAAATGCTGCACTCTTTCCAAGGAAGCCTCCGAAGAGCCAGGTCACCCTGTGCGATGATGTCACTTTGTCAAAAGGGGGCAATGTATGCCTGCCCTGCAAGTGGTGAATTTGCAGCCTGCAGAGCAGGCGCATGGGGTGCCCCCTTTTCCACAAACCATTTAAAGGGAAGTCTTCAGTAAGAAAGCTACATCCATGGTGGTCTGCAGTAAGAAAGCTAGATTCAAACCCAGGAGTGTCATATAGACCAGCAAGATATCTAAGGAAGGGAGGTTTGACTATTGAAAGTTTATACCCTGAAAATCTTGTTGTTCTGTAAGGTGCTACTAGACTCTAATATAGTTCATTGTTTCCTGGTACATTTGCTAGTAAAATTGGTTGTATTGACAAGTGTGTGTGTGTGTGTGCAGCTGAAAATAAAAACCTCTCACTGAGCTTAGTGATGTGCTGTGAATGAACACTTTTTAAAGAAGACAAATGTAAAAAGCGATTGAGATTCTTTATAATGTGCTGCTAAAACTTAGATGTGTCTCGCTGTATGTGTGCAGCAATCCAAAGGTTAACAAATCTACTGTGTTGTGTACCTGAAAGTGGTGTGCTCTGGGTTGATTTCAGCTATATAATGACTGAAAATTACTTGGCAGGTTGAGACTATTTTACACAGGCAAACCGAATTTTCTGAACACGTGTGTGTGAGGGGAGGATTACTCTTGCAGCATCAGGCCCCACCTCTGCTCTGAATATTCATCAGCCCTTCTTCACATAGTTGTGAAGGAATCAGAGGTTGTAGGGAGAGTGCTGCTGCAATCCCAATCCCTGTGTTCTGTACACTCTGATTGTGTAAATGGCACTAAAACCACATATAAAACTAGACCCTCCCCAGTTATTCTTGCCTCAGATATTTGCCTTTTGTGAAGCTATATCTAAGCTATTCTTAACTGTGTGTTTATGCCTGGGAACACGACACCTAAGCTCATTTCATGCATTACATCTCTGGTGCTCTTTTTCCATGTGCTGAAAAAACACACTACACACTATCATTTCCATATGTGCAGTCACCATTTTGTCCGAAAGTGGCAACATGCATATTTTTCAGCTTCAGCATGCATGAATGCATATCCTCAGGGCTTTTTTTGAGCAGGAACTCACAGGAACACAATTCTGGCTGGCTTGGCATCAGGGGGTGTGGCCTAATATGCAAATGAGTCCCTGCTGGACTTTTTCTTCAAAAAAAGCCCTTCATATCCCTCAAAATCTGAATTTTTGGGTATGCACATTGCCTTTTTCAGACAAAATAGTGAGCATGTATACAGAGATGATTGCACTTAGTGCATTTTCCTGGTGTCCAAAATCAGAGTTCAGGAAATGTTACTCCTAAATGGATTTACAGAGTGTCTGAACTGCTTTGTGAGTCAGCCAATGCCTGACACTTTGTAGACACAGCAGGGCTATTGTTATTGGTGTGTGGAGCTCCAGTTACGGAGGATGAAATGGTGTAGGTTCGACAAAAATAAAACTGAGGTTGTTTTCGCACTCACCTCCAGCCGGCGCGACCCCCCTCTTCACCGCACAGGATCTGCGCGGATTTCGCACTAAATGCCGCGGAGCAGCCTTTTGCGCCGGAAACTCCCGGCGCAAAAGCCGCTCAAACGTAAATTGCCAAAAAGCAGTTTGGCGTTTGCGCGGCTTTTGCAACGGGAGTTTCCGGCGCAAAAGGCTGCTCCGCGGCATTTAGTGCGAAATCCGCGCAGATCCTGCGCGGTGAAGAGGGGGGTCACGCCGGCTGGAGGTGAGTGCGAAAACGACCTGAGTGTCCAACTGTCAGTGATATTTTTATTGCCACTTTCCTCCAAGGTACTTCTGGCAGCATCCATAGTTTCTTCCACCTCCATTAGTTTTGGCTGAGAGAGAATGACCAGTTCCAGATCACCAGAAAACCTCATGTTTGAGCTTACCTGTTCTCCCCAGTCCTAATCAAACACCAGTCACTGCTCTGCATTGCTCTGAACCAGCTCTCAGGAGTGGTCAAAATAAGAACTTTCATCCAGCCAGTTATCTAAAACAGTGTATGGGTATGTGCTAAGCTGAGCAGCCTAATTTCAGAAGGCCAAGGAAGCACCCTCCACTGCACTACCAAAGAAAGCTTTTGTTTGTTCCTCTACCCTAAACAGCTGTTAGCTTGCTAGCTAGAAAGAAGCTGGCATGAATCAGTGGCTGTGTTGGAACTGATTCAGATACTTTGTCCATTTTCCCAGTCCAATTACGTTAATCAAGAAACAACTGATAACTAGAAGAGATATGGAGATCCCCGTTCATTCCTAGGAACGTTATCTGATGGAGAAGCCACTCTCCCCTTGCCTGGATCTGCCTGACTTCTAGTGAGCAGAGCACTCAGCTGTGACTCCAAAGCTAATGAGAACCTGCCACAGCTTTTAGTTGGGCCATTTGCAAGGCACCAGGGGCTACCCTTCTTTGCTGTTTTCTTCACTTGCTTGATGGGATTTCTAATGCAAAGAGACAGCTGCCTGCATATGGCCTCTGATAGGGCCATGGTACATGGGGAGAGATTTTCTGCTATTGATAATCCACCTTTACTCATTTGTTGTCTAGATATGAATGACATATAAAACAAATCCCTCCCCTTCCCTCAACCCCTTTCCCCTCCCTTCTTAAAAGAATTCTTCCAGAGCTTTAGATTTTTGCCCATTCTCTTTATTTAACCTTGTACAGTCTTTTCCCAGTGATTCATGCATTGATCACACATTCCCTGCACACAACCCATTATTATTTAAGAAAATGCATATAACACTACGAATATTGATCGTGGCTAATTATGGTAACCATATTTCAAAGGTATTTCTATTCTAATTGACTAGCTTCAGCCTAAATGATTAAATGTCATTGTTAATTAAGTATTTTCCCCTCGTATTTGACTCATGCAAAGTAATTAAGTTAATTTCCTTGCTTTGTAGCAAAAGATCTTCATTATCCCTGGCATGTATCCAGATCTACCTGTCTAAATTTTTCAAATAGGCGAGCAAGTGATTCGATAACTTTATAAGATGGAATTCCCTCATTTCTTTTCTGATACAGACAGGAATCTAAGTCAAGAGATTATAGGGTTGCCAGCCTCCAGGTGGGGTCTGGAGATCTCCTGCTTTTTCAGCTGATCTCCAGCTGGCAGAGATTAGTTCCCCAGAAGAAAATGACTGTTTTGAGGGATGGATTCTATGGTATTATACCATGCTGAGGTCCTTCCTATCCCCAAACCCCACCCTCTCCCGAATCCACCCCCAAAGTCTCTAGGTATTTTCCAACACAGACCTGGCAACCTTACAAGAGAAGCATGGTAATTCTGTTCAGATCTGGTGATGTGTCCCATGAGAGAAAGAATCTTCTTCTTCCTTTTCATGTTACCATCTCTGGAGCATTCAGTAGTAAACAGTACCTTCTTCCTCCATATTAGAGATTTGGTAAAGATGCTGTCACACAGCAGGGGACCACTCTGGTAAGGGTCTGTATGGGAGGGCCCAGAGCACCCATCCACCCCTGTCTTCCTTATTAGCAAGTACCTTTTAACCATGACCAAAGAGACATGAAGACCCAGGCAGTTTAACAATAACAACAGGTTTATTATAAGTGCTCAAAAACAATAAGAGGTTTGTAAAACTTTTAGTTCAACAGTGAATATAGAAAAACAGTAAAGGTTGATGCAAAGAAATAAAAACCCTGACACAGCTACCTAAACGTTCCCTTCTTCTAATGCCAAAGACTCCTTTGGGTAAAGGATCTTTCCCCAGCTGCAACCTGCCTCCAGCTCAGCCTATTCTAGAGAGAACCACCCTCTCTCTGTCTACAGCCTCTCCAGAGAGAACAACCTGTTACCAGAAATGCTTGAGGTCTCCTCTTTTAGAAGGGGAAATTTGCAAGAGGAAGACTTAGGTAGAGCGAATTAGGAGCGTGGATCTTATTCACCAATGATACAGAGATCCGGTTTTATGAAGAAAGTCTCCAGATTGAATATATGTTATGTTTACTAGAAAATTATGTTAAAAAGTACAATCATGCACACAAACAGGACTAGGAAAAATAGAGGTTATCAATAGGGATTTGTAGGGATTGTTGAAGTGGGTAATATTACCTGTGCTGAAGTGCAGATGTCTGTGTAGCAAGGAAAATGGAGAGAAGAGGATGCATGACCATCATGACATGCCCAATAGACCCAATTACAGAGAGTAACAGGGGTTACAAACTGTATATGGTGCCTTACAGAATTAAGCTTGCCAATCCCCAGATCCCAGTGGGGTTCTCCCGCTTTCCCAGGCTCCTTCCCACTCCCAGTCAGCTGGCCAGTGGGGTGAAGCTCTGCTCCCACAGCCAACATGCGCCTTTCCACCTCAGGAGGCTTCAGACTCCACTTGGAAAGGCTTCCTCTTGGGATGCTGTGTAAGTAAGTAAGTAAGTAAATTTTTATTTATACCCCGCCCTCCCCGCCAAGGCAGGCTCAGGGCGGCTTACAGGACATGACACGGAATCATGATATCATAATAACAGATAAAATCAATAACAGTACAAGTACAAATATGTCTGTGTCTTTAAGGCTGAATGGGGGTGGGGGGGGGAGCAGGCAGAACAACATGGCTGCTCCCAGTGGCTGTGAAAGCAGCCAAGACCCTCAGTTGGTTGCACAGTCTTTTCAGAGGTCATTTGCATAGGAAAGGTAAACTTGAACCTTTGGTTGCTCTGTGTTACTTTGAAGAAGTTGGAAGTTCAGCAACTCGTGAGTAGAGATGCCAATCCCCAGGTGGGAGCAGGCCTCCCTCACTTCAGAGTCGTCAGAAACAGGGGGGGAGGGAAATGTCTGCTGGGCACTTCATTATTTCCTATGGAGATAGATTCCCATAGGGTATAATGGAGAATTGATCTGGGGGTATCTGGGGCTCTGGACGGGTTGTTTTGAGGTAGAGGCACCAGATTTTCATCATAGCATCTGATGACTCTCCTCAAAATGCTCTCCATGCTTCAAAAAGATTGGACCAGGGGGTCCAATTCTCTGAGTCCCAAAAGAAGGTGCCCCTATCCTTCATTATTTCTAATGTAGGGAAGGCATTTAAAAAGTGTGTGGTTCCTTTGGAGCTCAATTGTGCTTGTCACAACTTTGCTTTTGGCTCCACCCCCAAAGTCCGCAGATATTTCTTGAATTGGACTTGGCAACCCTATACAGAATGGACAACCTAATGTGATTTAGACCCAGTTTATATAGGGTTTTGAGGGGTGGAGACCCTCCTGTAACTATGGAGACCTTAATGGTCATTGATGGGTTTATCCTGGACACCTGAATGGATTTCCAGGTTGAGACAATAGGTGTAGCTGACTCAGTAATGTCTGTCAGGATGGATGTTAATGGTTTAATAATTTTAGCTGAGATACCCTGAAGAGAAGTAAGCATAGAAAACAAAGGATTTGTCCAGATGGCAGACATTACCATAGAAGTAAACAAAAGAGAAGCTGAGTTGCAGTAAGAAGTCAGGGAGATGGCCGATTAATCAGGTTGGCCAAGGATTACAACAGAGACAATACTTGTTGAACCCGTGATGAGTTTCAACATTCAGATGGGAGGGGAAGAGTTGCCAGACCAGGAGGAAGCCTATGTTGTAATCAGAGCCAGGTCCCAGCATGTTTCTCTGATATTTTGCAGAGAGAAGTGTTCTCCCTTGGCCTGTTTTCTGACATGAATCCATTTTGTTTCCAGAGCTGGGGACCCCATTATTCAGGTGGGGTACCCCCTTAGAGACAGACAGCGTCTCCTAGCCACAAACCCTGTCTGCAGCTTGGCCTTTTATAATGCTTTCCTCCCAGGTCCCACCTCTCTGGGCAAGTTTCCCCTCCAAAACTGCTTTCACCCAATCAGAGGGGCAGAAGGGACCCTGGGAGATATAGGCCCTGTATCTACTCCTACACAGGCTTCTCTGGAGTCTGTAGGCTGTAATAGGCCTAGGATCATGACAGACACAGATTAATAATGCTGTATATCTTTTGATGCAAAGTTGCAAACTAAGAATGGTGTGCATCATTTGAACTGTGCTTCCTTGAACTACGGAATCACAAAGGGGAATCCTAATCTTTAACAAGTGAAGGTTCCAGGTCTTTCGGTGAGTCCTTGCTGAAACAGGTTTGGTAGAGGAAAACTGTGAGTGCAGTCAGATGGGCAGGTTGCCATGGCAGTATCTCAGCTTTAAATAAGCCACTTGAGTTTGGGGTGGTTTCTGTTGATCAGGCAGCGCCCCTAAGGTGGCATCATAGTGCCACAGGTCCATGGTCAGTCATTCACATCACTAACATGCTGCAACCACGGACCCATAGCTGCATTGTTTTCCCCCCCAAATCTCGCTGTGGGTGTTCGGAAGCAGAGAAGTTCACATGTGTTCCTGGTGCATTCTGTGGGGGCACAGAAGTGCATGTCGAAGTGGGGTTGCAAAAAAAGGAAAAGGACACACCAGAAATGGCATGGAACACCACTCATTCATTTCTGTGGTACAGCTGGGTGATCAGATGCCTGGAAATCCACCATGGATGTCAGGCCAAGCTGCTTCTGTGATTGCACCCTGTGTTTACAGAGATTCTCTTACCACAGTGTAATAGGTTCAGAAAACATGATGAGTTCTTGAATAATCAGTATTTCATAGAAAGCTTTCATATTTCAGGGCTTACAGCCATGGCATATTATTGATACAAAAGGATTTGAATGTGTTATATAGCTAATGGGGCACAGCAGCCTAGATTAGCAAAATCATCATAATAAATGGATCTCTTTTTTTGAAGGAGGAGGATTATGCTTTGTCCACTTGCTGCAGTATTTTAGCAGCTTTTTGGTGTTTGCTGTTGACTAGCCAAACACGTGGCTGTTGACTAGCCAAACAGTTACAATGGTTCTGGGGCAAAGATTAAGGAGTTAAGGAGTGGCTATAACTAGTTTTAGGGAATATATATAAATGGTTTTAGAGAATAGAACACTTCAGAGCTATATTAATCTCTAGTCTGAACAATCAAATGTCTTTCAGTTTTGTACTTAGTTGGAACAGTTGCAGAAGGGAAAGTACTTTTCTAAAGAGTGAAAGGAATAAACCTTTGGCATAACCCTTTGTTGCTTATGTTACTCTATAAAGCACTATGTACATTGATGGATGGTGCTATATAAATAATACATCATCACCACCATGATACTTCTAGTAGTAGCTGTGCATGAGGAACTGTGCCTGTCACAGAGAAAAAAATCTGCAGTGAGCTGCTGTTAGTGAGTGGATTGACGAGTCACATGACTGAGCTGTCAGTCACCCTCCCTGATCACTGTAATTTGGGAATGCAGTCAGAGAATTTCCATTATTCATTTTCTGAATTCAGGGAGGGGAGGGGGAACATACACTCACTTTCACTTTTTGCATGTGAGCTTAGAAGGTGGGAGGGGAGATGTGGACACAGCTCGGCTACACCAAAGCAGTTGGCTTCTCATTAATTTTTTATGAATTTAAGAAGGAATTGCATGCGTGACAAGGGCATTAAAATGAAAAGAAAAAACACCCTAGATTGCCTGCATTTTGCTGTGCTTTCTGTACATGTCCTCTGTGTTTTGGAGGGCAGAATTGGAAACAGAAGAGTAAAGTCACCAGATTGCATTGCTGGTGATCAAGATAAGGTTTTCTGTTCTGTTGTGGCCTCCCTACATCTCCTTGGGGGGAATTACTTGATCTCTCTAGGTCTTGTTCCTCACTACAGCATATCTCCAGCTACACAGGATGGTTGCAATGCTTGTACAGAAAGCTCTAGGAGAAATGTTGTCACATGTAGCTTGTGATGTACAGAGAAGTATAGTTTTCATTCAGCAAGCAATTTCATGTTTGTTCTCTTGTTCCCTGGCTTGATGGCCAATTCAAAGCTCTAGCCACTACCTTCTTCTGTTTTATGTGGTAAAAACATTACCACTGTTTTTAAGGCTAGTGGTGTGAACTACAGCCAAAGTAGGGTTGTGGGGGCAGGGGATCCCCCAGTTTGGAGACCCTCCCCCCGCTTCAGGGTCATCAGAAAGCAGGGGGAGGGGAGGGAAATGTCTGCTGGGAACTCTATTATTCCCTATGGCGATTTATTCCCATAGAAAATCATGGAGGATTGATCCGCGGGTATCTGGGGCTCGGGGGGGGGCTGTTTTTTGGGGTAGAGGCACCAAATTTTCAGTATAGCATCTAGTGCCTCTCCCCAAAATACCCCCCAAGTTTCAAAAAGATTGGACCAGGGGGTCCAATTCTATGAGCCCCAAAAGAAGGTGCCCCTATCCATTATTTCCTACGGAAGGAAGGAATTGAAAAGTGTGTTGTCCCTTTAAATGTGATGGCCAGAACTCCCTTTGGAGTTCAATTATGCTTGTCACAGCCTTGATCTTGGCTCCACCCCTAATGTCTCCTGGCTCCACCCCCAAAGTCTCCTGGCTCCACCCCCAAAGTCCCCAGATATTTCTTGAATTGGACTTGGCAACCCTAACCCAAAGACTGACCTTCCATTAACCAAGTTTTTCCACACATTTGTGAGAAATAAACCCTGTGTTTTTAAAGCATAATATGGAATGATAATCAGTCATTGCTTCTGTACATCTAAGCAAATACACAATATAAACACAAACTCAGACTCTGAGTTTATCTTCTTTCAGTGCTACCTTTTAGGGTGCATTGTGAGAGATGTCAGTATCACAGCTTTCTGCCAGACTTGCTGAATCAGACAGGTGATATCTAGCAACGCTCTTATAGGTTCTTCATGTATGTTTAGTCTTTATTCTTGCCATGCTTTACTGTTTGAGCAACTAAGCTCTTGGCTAGTTGCTGCCTAAGCTCAGATTTTTGCGTCTCTGCCATCTGTCATCTTATCAACATGATACCTGCCCAATAGCTCATGCTTCTAGTTTTACCATTTACTTGGTTGCATCTTTTTGGATGGATGACGGCTGCTTTGGGAGTGTTTACATATGCTGATTTAATTAAATATATGCAAATTTAAAACAAGACTTTTTCCAAATACTGAGGTTAATTTAAAAAAAAACAGAAAATAAAGGAAACCAATTAGGTGACACTTCATGCCTATGTTCTTTTAGAACAATCTGTTGGCCTCTGGCTGTTGCACTGACAGCTGTCCACAGACAGACGTGGCATTCCTTGACTAACAAAAAAGACCACTGCTTTTTGATAAGATTGATCCAGATGGTCATGATGCATTAATTGCACCTTCATTGCTGTTTGAGTCCCAGATATTATGACCATTGGCCTGCTGGTAGCAATGTCCAAACAGCCTCAGCTATAAGTGGCCTTTTTACTGTGGCAGGTGAGAATTATTAAGCTGCCAGAATAATTAATTATTGCATTAATTATTATTATTGCAGAATTATTAATTATTGCATTATTAAGCTGCGCCTTGCCAGAGGCACGAGCCTTTGGCGAGAGCTAAAGGGCTCTTGGCCTGTGGCTCTTAGCCTGGGGGCTGTGTAAGGACCAGGAACCCAGATCCCTATTTTCCTTGTGTTCCCAATAAGGTAAGTAGACCCTCCAGAAGGAGAGCCACATAAACAAACAGGATTTAAAAGGGGACTGTATATTTTAAAAAGCTATCATGAAGGTAGAATGCCAGCAGCGGGGTGGGGGCTTTCCAGTGTTTTGCACTGCGTGTCACATGTATGACTATCTGCCCACAGGACAGAAGTCTTGGGTGTGTGCTCGATGCAAGGAGCTCCTGGTACTCAGGGAATGAGTTCGTACCCTTGAGGCCGAGGTGACTGACCTGTAGAAGCAGAGACAGTCAGGCACTCGGAGAAGACTCTCGGGGACATATTAGATGAGCCCCACTCTGAACGTGGCAGCCCCGTTGCTGCCAGGGAGCATGAGGGTCGAGAGGGAACAGGACACCGTGCTGAGGATAAGGGGAATGCGCCCTCAGAAGGCACCTCTTCTTCAGTTGGTGAGCGGGTATCATTTTGCACCAAGGAATCATTCTAGGGGGGTCTTGGTAGTTGGTGATTCCATTCTTAGGCAAAACCGCGTACTGACCATATGGTGACTTGCCTGCCTGGTGCAAAGGTAGCGGACATTACGTGTGTTGTATAGACAGTGCTGGGGAGGAGCCAGTGGTTGTGGTGCATGTTGGCACAAATGTTGTGGGGAAATGCAGTCGTGAAGTCCTGGAGGAAAAATTTAGGCTGCTAGGCAGGAGACTTAAGGCCAGGACCTCCAAGGTAGCCTTCTCAGAAGTGCTACCTGTTCCACGTGCAGGGCTGGAGAGACAGGCACAAATTAGAAATCTCAATGTATGGATGAGACGATGGTGTACAGAAGAAGGGTTTAATTTTTGTTAGGCACTGGGATGCTTTCTGGAACAAGCGGGAGCTGTACAAAAGAGACGATCTCCACTTGTCCCCAGATGGAACCAAGCTGCTGGCACTTAAAATCAAAAGGTGGCAGAGCAGTTTTTAAGCTGAATCTTGGGGGAAGCCAACAGGAGATGAAATGTCTCTGGTTTGGGAGGACTCATCTCAAAGAGATGAAGGGTTAGCTGTTACTTTTCTACCGAGTAATGGATCAGAGTTAGCTGATGAAGGGTTAGCTGTTACTTTTCTACTGAGTAATGGATCAGAGTTGCCACTGAGATGGTGACAAACAGTATGGAGTGCCTGCCAAAGTCTCGAGGCAGCAGGAGGAAGGTGGCAGGCCTACAAATGCTAGAAGTGTTTGAAGTGAAATTGGGGAGTTGGAATGTTTAATGTTGGGGGAAAACATAGACATTGTGGGAATTTCAGAAACTTGGTGGAATGAGGAGAATCAGTGGGAAACAGTGATTCCTGGATATAAGTTATATCGGAAGGATAGGGAGGGAAGGGTTGGAGGTGGGGTGGCTCTGTATGTCAGAGAGGGTATACAGTCCAGAAAGACTGAGGTCAAAGAATTAGATTCCCTTCTAGAAATGCTTTGGGTCGAAATAGAGGGCCCAAAAGGAAATTTAACTATGGGAGTTTGTTATCGCCCACCAAATCAAAAGATAGAGGATGATTATAATATGATGGAAGGATTAAAGACAGTGGCTAAACGTAAAAACTGTGTCGTAATAAGTGATTTTAACTACCTGCAGATTGAGTGGATCAATATGTGTTCAGGTTGAGAGAAAGAGATTGAGTTTCTAGATGATCTCAATGACTGCTATGGAGCAGATGGTCTCAGAACCTACCAGGAGTGGGACAAACCCAGATTTGGTCCTAAGTAATGCCCAAGACTTGGTGAGAGATGTAAAAGTGATCACACCGCTTGGGAGCAGTGACTATAACGTTATTGATTTCACCATTTGTATAAATAGGGAGTTGCCCCAAAAGACCAGCACAACCACGTTTAACTTTAAAAGGGGTAAATTCTCTGAGATGAGGAGGCATGTGAAGAGGAAACTGGAAGGAAAGGTAAATACAGTCAAAACCCTTAGGGAAGCTTGGAGGCTATTAAAACTACAATCCTAGAAGCTCAGATAAAATATATACCACAAGTTAGGAAAGGCACAAACAGGTATAAGAAAAGGTCTGCATGGTTAACAAACAAAGTAAAGGAATCTGCAAAAGGTAAGAAGGACTCCTTTAAGTGGTGGAAAGCTAGTCCAAGTGAGATTAATAAATGGGAACACAGGCTGTGACAAATCAAATGCAAGACTGTGATCAGGCAGGCAAAAAGGGACTATGAGGAGCATATTGCAAAAAACATAAAGATCAACAATAAAAATTTCTTCAAATATATTAGAAGCAGGATACCAGCCAGGGAGGCAGTGGGGCCCTTAGATGACCAAGGGGCAAACGAATTGCTGAAGGAGGATAGGGAAATGGCTGAGAAGCTGAATGCATTTTTTGCCTCAGTCTTCACTGTGGAAGATGAGAAGTGTTTGCCCGCTCCAGAACTACTAATTTTTGGAAGGGGTGTTGAAAGACCTGAGTCAAATTGAGGTGACAAGAGAGGAGGTCCTACAACTGATTGACAAATTAAAAACTAATAAGTCACCAGGTCCGGATGGCATATATCCAAGAGTTCTGAAAGAACTCAAAGTTGAATTTCTGGATCTCCTGACAAAAATATGTAATCTTTCATTGAAATCTGTCTCTGTTTCTGAGGACTGGAAGGTAGCAAATGTCACCCCCATCTTTAAAAAGGGTTTCAGAGGAGATCCGGGAAATTACAGGCCAGTCAGTCTGATTTCAATACCAGGAAAGTTGGTAGAAAGCATTATCAAGGACAGAATGAGTAGGCACATTGATGAACACAAGTTATTGAGGAATACTCAGCATGGGTTCTGTAAGGGAAGATCTTGCCTCATTAACCTGTTACAGTGCTTTGAGGGGGTGAACAAACATGTGGACAAAGGGGACCCAATAGATGTTGTTTACCTTGACTTCCAGAAAGCTTTTGATAAAGTTCCTTATCAAAGGCTCCTTAGTAAGCTCGAGAGTCAAGGAGTAAAAGGACAGGTCCTCTTGTGGATCAAAAACTGGCTAATTAATAGGAAGCAGAGAGTGAATATAAATGGGCAGTCTTCACAGTAGAGGACGGTAAGCAGTGGGGTGCCGCAGGGCTCAGTACTGGGTCCCATGCTCTTTAACTTGTTCATTAATGATCTGGAGTTGGGAGTAAACAGTGAAGTGGCCAGATGACACTAAATTGTTCAGGGTGGTGAGAATCAGAGAGGATTGTGAGGCACTCCAAAGGGATCTGTTGAGGCTGGGTGAGTGGGCGTCAACGTGGCAGATGAGGTTCAATGTGGCCAAGTGCAAAGTAATGCACATTGGGGCCAAGAATCCCAGCTACAAAGACAAGTTGATGGGGTGTGAAGTGGCAGAGACAGACCAAGAGAGAGATCTTGGGGTCGTGGTAGATAACTCACTGAAAGTATCAAGGCAGTGTGCGATTGCAATAAAAAAGGCCAACGCCATGCTGGGTATTATTAGGAAGGGAATTGAAAACAAATCAGCCAGTATCATAATGCCCCTGTATAAATCGATGGTGCGGTCTCATCTGGACTACTGTGCACACTTCTGGTCACCGCACCTCTAAAAGGATATTATAGCATTGGAAAAAGTGCAGAAAAGGGTAACTAGAATGATTAAAGGGTTGGAACACTTTCCCTATGAAGAAAGGTTAAAAAGCTTGGGGCTCTTCAGCTTGGAGAAACTAAATGTGGGGTGACATGATAGAGGTTTACAAGATTATGCATGGGATGGAGAAAGTTGAGAAAGAAGTCCTTTTCTCCCTTTCTCACAATACAAGAACTTGTGGGCATTCAATGAAATTGCTAAGCAGTCAGGTTAAAATGGATAAAAGGAAGAACTTCTTCACCCAAAGGGTGATTAACATGTGGAATTCACTGCCACAGGAGGTGGTGGCAGCTACAAGCATAGCCAGCTTTAAGAGGGGATTGGATAAAAATATGGAGTAGAGGTCCATCAGTGGCTATTAGCCGCAGTATGTATATATATATGTTTGTGTGTGTGTGTATGTATATGTGTGTGTGTATACACACACACACATATTGGCCACTGTGTGACACAGAATGTTGGACTGGATGGGCCATTGGCCTGATCCAACACGGCTTCTCTTATGTTCTTAAAGGATGCTTAGAGCCATTTCTGTGTTCATGCCCATGAAAAAGGGATAATACACCCCTTTATGGGTAAGCTGAAAGCAGTTCCAGCCTCTGAATCCTCCCCACTCTTCCAGGGCATCATGTCTGAGAAAGCAGAGCGGTATACAATGGGCAGCATATCAGTGAACTGCAACCTGATGCAGTAAAGATAGGGACTGGTGCCCCAAATGCAAACTGCAGAATCAGTGACTAATCGAGGTTATTCATTGACATAAATGAGCTGAGGCAGGCCTAGTGGCCGGGGCAAGGAAAAGCATGTGAGGAACGCAGGGGCCCCTGCCTCCCTCTTAGGTGGCAGCAGCTGGGGAGGATGCAGAAAATGCAGAACCTAAACAAGGTTTAATACTGCTTTGGCCTCGCTCACCCTTTCTCTATTAACCTCCCTGCCTGCTGTATGGGGGGCCCAGTAAACTGCTGCCCAGCTTCAGTGCTCTGACAGGCAGATTGAGGAAGAAACAGATGTTGGAGCCCCTGCCAGATACTCCATCCAGATGTTTGTTTGTATTGAGTGCTGCAGACACAAATACAGACTCACCCCTGCACTGACATTGTAACAGCCACACTGTTTAAGAGTTGTACAGACATTTTCTATCCCATGGATTCTCGAACTATTAAAATAATGCAGAGAAACTAATAGATTAGCCCTGGCTTGTTTGTGTTCTATTTACTGACAATCAAGTGTACTTCTTTGTGTAAATTTACATTGAGATTCCTTACAGGTATATCTATAAGTAAACACATCCATACAGATGCCAGTACCATTTCTCAAGAATTAAAAGTTGTAGTTTTTTTTCCTTCAGTGACTAATCTATTTACACTCACTGCTTTTAAAATCAAATAGGGGAAAGGTACTCTCCAGTACTGGAAAAGCAGAATACACAGTATTCATAGAGCTAAAAGAAAAAAAATAATACTGGCCCTGACCTGGATAGTCCAGGCAAGCCTAATCTCATCAGATCTCAGAAGCTAAGCAGGATCAATTCTGACAAGTACTTGGATGGGAGACCTCCTTGGAATACCAGGAGGACAGGGGTAGGCTTTAATGAGCCACCTCTCTGAATATCCTCCAGGCCCCCAGTAAGGGTCAGTCACCAGAAGTTACCATGACTTCCAGGTGTGTGTGTGTGCACACATGTACATGCACACACATGCATATAAATACCAAAACACCCCCAAAAGGAACAATACTGGATCCATGAACTAGTAGGGCATTTGGGGGTAGGGCTGTATATTTTGCTGCTGTTAAGCAATGTGTTCTGCCACTGCAGGGGTTCAGCATAGTCCCTAAACCACTAAGCCTGTAAAGAAATTTGAAGGAGGGGCTGGCAACTAGTGATGTCTTGACACTATACTCATTGGTGCTGGTCATTACCTTTAAAGCCCTATATAGCCTAGGACCTGCCTACCTGAGGGACCGTCTCTTCCCACACGTTCCCCAGAGAGTACTGAGATCAGGAACTCAAAATCTCCTTGTTGTCCCCGGGCCAAAGGAAGCCCGTTTGAAAACTACAAGGGATAGGGCCTTCTCCATAATGGCCCCTTCCTGGTGGAACCAGCTACTGGAAGAGGTAAGGGCCCTGCGGGACCTTGCTCAATTCCGCAGGGCCTGTAAAACAGTCCGCTTCCGGCTGGCTCACAACTAACCGGCACTGAAACTTGAAACTGAGTGTAGTTTGTAAGATCACTGTATGTTTTTAATGTTTTAAGTATATAACCGTGAGAAATGTTTAGATTTTAACTATGTAAATTGTGAAATGTTTAAACTTTTATGCTTAATTTTATACTCTTATGTTAGTTTTTATGTGTTGTAAGCCGCCCTGAGCCACCTGGTGGGAAGGGCAGGATATAAATTACAAATAAATAAATAAATTGCGCTCCATTGTGCAATGTAGTTCCAACTGTAAAAGAAGTACAAGCTGAGGTTGTGGCAGAGCATTCTCCAGTCTGAGAGCTGGGGAAATGCAATATTCCACAAAACAGAAGTGCTACCTAAAGAAAATGTGCCAATACCCTGCAACAAATGAGTAAAAATTGTGCATTTATTTTGCTAAAAAGAGTGACAGGACCCATGGCTCCATGGGTAATTGCATCGGTTTTCACAGACACATCTCCATATCTGCAGAATTGCCCATGCTGGCACTCATGCAGCTGCACCAAGATTCAAGTAGCTTAGGTCCAAAGTAGACTTTATGAGGCAAATAGTGCCCTCCAGACTGTTTGGGCTTGGAAAAATGTCATAAGAAAGTCTTATGGAGAATTATAGTATGCACAGTAGGATCTTGCAGCTACCACACTTATGGGATTTCTGCTGATGGGAGATGCACAGAGAAGGACACACAGCTACTCCTTCCATACTTCACTGATACAACTCCCTTGGCAGAAGAACTTCCCAGTGCCAAGGAGTCACAGGGAGGGAGGGGTGAGGGAAAATGCTCCAAGGAGCAGATCTTTGCAAGGCAAAAACCAATCTTTGCATAGGGTGACCATAATGTCTGAAGGCCAGCCAGGGACACTGGGGGGTGGGTGGGCGGGTAGGGGCGCGCGCGCGCGAAGCGCGTGCGCTGCCGGAAACAGGAAGTGACGTCACTTCCGGTGACGTCACTTCTGGTGATGTCATGCCACCACCGGAAACAGGAAGTGGCATCACTTCCTGTGACATCATTTCCCCCGCGTCACCTGCCGGAAACGGGAAGTGACATCACTTCCTGTGACATCATTTCCCCCAAATGACATCATTTCCCCCAAATGCCACTGCCGGAAACAGGAAGTGACTTCACAGCACTTCCTGTGACGTCCCCAAAAATCCCCCAAATATCACCGCCGGAAACAATTTTGTTCTCAAATCCTGTATATACTTCATCAGTATATGGGATAAGGCACTTTCTCAACTGTGCTGCATAATGCAGCCTATTTATTTTGTCCTGTTGGCTCTGTTGGCTCTATCTGCGCCACCTTCATCACTTTCGGGGTGTGGATCCCCCAGTGGGGTGGTCTCCCGACTCCCTCCGCCGACTGTTTCTGATAGCCCTGCGCCCCCTCTTTCATTTGATATGTGTCCCGTGCGGGTGCCACCCTCCCGCCGGGAGATGCCGCAAAATGAGCCCCCTTGAGGCTTATGGCGGCAGGGCTCGGGGGAAGCGAGCTAGACTGCTGTTCTTTTGAGGGGTTATAGAGTGTTTCGAGCCCGTCCCTGTGGCATCGGTCCCATCGTTGTGGGACCCAGGGGGCCGGCGCAGCGGCACGCCGAAGCAGCCTGTCACTAATAACACCGGTCGAGATGCAGGACAGGAACCTGGAAGTGACCGACAGGCTGCTTCAGCGTGCCGCTGCGCCGGCCCCCTGGGCCCCACAATGATGGGACCGATGCCACAGGGACGGGCTCGAAACACTCTATAACCCCTCAAAAGAACAGCAGTCTAGCTCGCTTCCCCCGAGCCCTGCCGCCATAAGCCTCAAGGGGGCTCATTTTGCGGCATCTCCCGGCGGGAGGGTGGCACCCGCACGGGACACATATCAAATGAAAGAGGGGGCGCAGGGCTATCAGAAACAGCCGGCGGAGGGAGTCGGGAGACCACTCCACTGGGGGATCCACACCCCGAAAGTGATGAAGGTGGCGCAGATAGAGCCAACAGGACAAAATAAATAGGCTGCATTATGCAGCACAGTTGAGAAAGTGCCTTATCCCATATACTAATGAAGTAAATACAGGATCTGAGAACAAAATTGCACTAGAAGACACAAACACAAAGCTCCCTTACACTGAATCAGTGCTTGGGTCCACCAAAGTCAATATTGTCTACTCCAGTCACAAACACAAAGCTCCCTTACACTGAATCAGTGCTTGGGTCCACCAAAGTCAGTATTGTCACATAAGAGAAGCCCTGTTGGATCAGGCCAGTGGCCCATCCAGTCCAACACTCTGCGTCACATAAGAACATAAGAGAAGCCCTGTTGGATCAGGCCAGTGGCCCATCCAGTCCAACACTCTGGGTCACATAAGAACATAAGAGAAGCCCTGTTGGATCAGGCCAGTGGCCCATCCAGTCCAACACTCTGGGTCACATAAGAACATAAGAGAAGCCCTGTTGGATCAGGCCAGTGGCCCATCCAGTCCAACACTCTGCGTCACATAAGAACATAAGAGAAGCCCTGTTGGATCAGGCCAGTGGCCCATCCAGTCCAACACTCTGGGTCACATAAGAACATAAGAGAAGCCCTGTTGGATCAGGCCAGTAGCCCATCCAGTCCAACACTCTGGGTCACATAAGAACATAAGAGAAGCCCTGTTGGATCAGGCCAGTGGCCCCTCCAGTCCAACACTCTGCGTCACATAAGAACATAAGGAGGGAGGGAGAGAGGGAGGGAAGGAAGGAAGGGAGAAAGGAAGGAAGGAAGGAAGGAAGGAAGGAAGGAAGGAAGGAAGGAAGGAAGGAAGGAAGGAAGGAAGGAAGGAAGGAAGGGAGGGAGGGAGGGAGGGAGGAAGGAAGGAGGGAAGGAAGGAAGAAAGGAAGAAAGGAGGGAAGGAGGGAAGGAAGAAAGGAAGAAAGGAAGGAGGGAAGGAAGAAAGGAAGAAAGGAGGGAGGGAAGGAAGGAAGGAAGGAAGGAAGGAAGGAAGGAAGGAAGGAAGGAAGGAAGAAAGGAGGGAGGGAAGGAAGGAAGGCCACCCCCTCCCGCCAGCCCCCCCCGGCCCCCTTACCTGCGGCTAGTCCGGCGGCGGCGGCGAGTCCGGCAGCGGCGGCGGCGGCGGAGAGGCCTTTCCGACGCCCCCCCCCCGGGCGGAGGAGAACGGGGGGGGGGATGCTAGAGGCCCGGGAGGGCGTCGGAAAGGCCCGCGGTGGTCGCTGGAGGGCCTCCAGCGACCACCGCGGGCCTTTCCGACGCCCCCTCGGGCGGAGGAGAAGGGGGGGGGAATGCTAGAGGTCCGGGAGGGCATCGGAAAGGCCCGCGGGGGTCGCTGGAGGGCCTCCGCGGAGCGACCCCCGCGGAGCGACCCCCGCGGGCCTTTCCGACGCCCTCCCGGGCGGGGAAGGACGGGGGGTGGGCGTTCCAAGGCCCGGGAAGCCTCGGAAAGGCCCGCGGGGGTCGCTGGAGGGCCTCCAGCGACCCCCGCGGGCCTTTCCGACGCCCTCCCGGGCGGGGAAGGACGGGGGGTGGGCGTTCCAAGGCCCGGGAAGCCTCGGGAAGGCCCGCGGGGGTCGCTGGAGGGCCTCCAGCGACCCCCGCGGGCCTTTCCGACGCCCTCCCGGGCGGGGAAGGACGGGGGGTGGGCGTTCCAAGGCCCGGGAAGCCTCGGGAAGGCCCGCGGGGGTCGCTGGAGGGCCTCCAGCGACCCCCGCGGGCCTTTCCGACGCCCTCCCGGGCGGGGAAGGACGGGGGGTGGGCGTTCCAAGGCCCGGGAAGCCTCGGGAAGGCCCGCGGGGGTCGCTGGAGGGCCTCCAGCGACCCCCGCGGGCCTTTCCGACGCCCTCCCGGGCGGGGAAGGACGGGGGGGTGGGGGTTGCGAGGCCCGGGAAGCCTCGGAAAGGCCCGCGGGGGTTGCTGGAGGCCCTCCAGCGACCCCCGCGGGCCTTTCCGACGCCCTCCCGGGCCTCTGCCGCCACCGCCGGGCCCCGTGCGCGGGCGGGGAAAGCGGCGCGGGAGGGAGCGCCCTGCGCGTGCGCAGAGCGATCTGCGCACGCGCAGGGTCGCTCCCTCCCTCACTCGCCGCCTTCCCCGCCCGGGCGCGCGGCCCCCGGCTCTCTGGCTGGCTAAACCGGGACCTCTTAATGGTCCCGGTATACCCAGCCCGGGAGCCGGGAATTGGGGGCCAGAACCGGGAAAGTCCCGGGAGACCGGGACGGTCTGGCCACCCTATCTTTGCATTGTGTGACATAACTTCAGGTTCCTATACTTCACACTCAACCCATTGGTGTTTCACATACTTTAAGATTCACTTGTGGAGGTCTGCAAAGTATGGCAATTCAGACAAGATTTACCTATCCCTTGTGCAGAGGAGAGTGGAATTTTGTCTAAAGTTTCTGTTTGAGTTGTTCTATGAGACTGTTTTCCTGCAAGGCAAACATGTAATGAGGGTTTGGCCAGCAGTAACAGTGGTTAGAATGGAATGACTGGTAGTCACCCAGAAAGGTGGTCATGTTTCATGTTACCTCCACTTGCATCAGCATGACATCATGCCAACATCACAGTGATCTGTTAGCATATTTCTGGAGAGGAGGCTCCTTTTCTGTACTTTATGTCTTACCTTGTGTGAGAATCACTTCTGGCAACTATTGAGGGAGGAAGGGTTGTTGGGTCAGTACATAGTAGGTTACATGCATGTTGCTAGGATATGTGTGTGGGAAGGGACATTTGCAGCCGGGCCATAGTCAGAAAATTTTGGATGGTGGGGTCCTGGGAAATCTGGGGGGAGAAGAGACAGGAATCCCAGAGGAAGACCTCCCCCCATGCCTTTCTGTTTGTCTCAGACAGTTGGCGAGGCATGGCAGCTCATGTGGGCTCCAGGGGGAGGGGAACCAGAAGGGATGGGAAAAGAAGGGGCCGGGTTAATTTGGGGGGACACCGCCCCAAAATGCCCCACTGTGGATGTGGGCCTGATTTGGAATAATGCAATAATTTGCAGTAATGCAGTAATTTGAGGCAAGGGAACCCAATATCTTGCGTGTAGGTGCAATATGCACTGATCAAGATCCCTAATGAGAGTCCAGGGAATTCAGGTCACTGATTTGTCCTGAGGTAGAGTCCCTGTAATGGTTCTGAGCAAAACAGTTTGGCAGTATTCTGTAACTCCCTTTGTGATGCTCATTTCTGCCCCTTGTACTGGCACTGTTGTGCTGGCACTGGATTTATACTGGTATGGTGTTAGCATGACAGTGCTCCAGCATGTTTCCAGATAACGTCAGTGTATCTTTGAATTATACTGACACACATCCTTTTTATGCCAGCATAGGTGTTCTGTTGCAGTTTTAAGCTGATTCCAGAATGATTTTAAAGATTGCATCCTTTGTGAGCCATGATCTGGAGAGCCCAGGCAAGCCCAATCTCACCAGATCTTGGAAGCTAAGCGGGGCTGACCCTGGCAAATACTTTGATCAGAGACCTCAAAGGAATACCAGGGCCAGAACGCAGGTAGGCAATAAAAAGCCACCTCTCTGAATGTCCAAGCCACAGTGTGGGTTGGCAGGGGTCTGCCATGAGTTACTGGCATGTGCACACACAAACAAAGTTAAAAAAGAAAAGAAAGGATTGTACCCTTGGTGGTGGAAACTGCCATCAAGTTGCAGCCAACTTATGGTAACCCCTTAGTATTTTCAAGGCAAAAGATGTCCAGAGGTAGTTTGACATTGCCTGCCTCTGAATTGTGTCCAAATGCTAACCAGAGCCAACCCTGAGATCTGATGAGATTGGGTTAGCCTGGCCTATGCAGCTCAGGATATTGTGCCCTTAGTGTATTTTATTCATATGCCGTATACACTGCTGTATACACTGGCTGCTAATCCTCCAGGTTGCACATAAAAAAAAGTGGAGCTTGCACTAGAAAAGCTATTTAAGGGACAAAGGTTTATGCATTTTTCAGTAAACTGAATGTTACACACATTCTTATTTTTGTTTTTTTTGTATTTGTGTGTGTGTGTTACACGTGTTCTTGTATGGAACTCCAAATGCTTACAGTCATCCTGAGAAGATCGTATGCACCTATTAAACACTTCATTATAATACAGCATTTGCTTTGCCTGTTTTTTATTATTTCACATTGGCAGTAAATCTTGGAAAGGGTATTTTTGTGTGTTGTGTGCATGTGCTCACCTGAAAGTCATGGAGACCACTGGTGAACTCAACCCAGTTCTTAATTGGAAAACACATTTTTGGCTGGTAGGAAATTTGATGTGACTAGTAAAATTGTTGGGGAGTTAGCAGGTTGACAGAATTTGGGTTTTTGAAAGATGACAATGGGCCATTTCACTTTCTGTAATTTGTGTTCTGGGATGTGGAATATTATTGTATAGCTCAATCTCATCAGATCTCACAAGCTAAGTAGGACGTACTTGGAAGGGAGACCACCAAGGAAGACTTTGCATGGAAAGACAATGGCAAACTACCTCTGCTTAATCACCTGCCTTGAAAGCTGTAAGGGCTCATGTCATGATCCTAGGCCTAGTAAGGCCTGTAGGCTCCACGGAAGCCTGTATTAGAGTAGTAACCAGGCCTACATTTCCCAGGATTCCTTCTGTCCTTCTGATTGGGTGAGCAGCAGTTTGGAGGGAAAACTGGCCCAGAAGGGTGGGACCTGGGAGAAAAGCTTAATAGACCTAGCAGGAGACAGAGGTGGTTCTCTCTGGGAAGGCTGGACTGGGGAAGACTGCAGCTGTGGGGAGATCCCTCATTCAAGGAGGTTGATTGAGTCAATTGGAATTAGAGGAATGGAACATATAGTTAGTTGCATCAGGGCTTTTATTTCGTCATACCAACCTTTACTGTTTTCATATTCACTGCTGCAGTAAAATTTTTTATAATCCACTTATTGTTTTTAAACACTTGTAATAAACCTGTTGTTATACTGCCTGGGTCCTCATGTCTCTTTGGTCACTGAAGCAATTTGCTAATAAGGAAGACATGGGTGGTTGGGTGCTCTGGGCCTTCGCGTACAGACCCTTACCAGAGTGGTGCAGCCAGTGGAAGCCCTTCCTGGTCCCCTGCTGTGTGACAGCTCACCATAAGTTGCCTGTGACTTGACAGCACTTTACACACACAATTTGAGCTCTACAGAAACTTCTGATCTTTTGTGGCAGCTTGCATGAACTAACAGTACGTCCTTGTGATTGTGGTGGTGATTTTTTTACCCACAAAAGTATAAGATCAAACCAGAGTCCTCAACAGGTGACTTTACATGCTTAGAGTGGGGAATCACTTTTGGGAGCAACTAGGATATATGTTGTGGAGAAGTCCTCCCACATTCAGTATTCAAGCTTTATCCTCTGCAGTGATTACCTCAGAAAGAGACTGATGAAAGAATGGTGAGCTCTCATGATGCGTTACAACTCCTACACCTGTTGAGAGGAGATATGCCTGGAGAAGGAAGGAGTTCAGCAAAAAGCAGAAGTCTCCCAAAGCAAATCCTAAAGATTTTTCCTTTTTTTGCTGAACCACTTGGATGACTTTGAAAGGCATATTATTTCAGCAATAACTGGCATAGCGATTATAACAACACAGAAGAGAAATAAAAACAGGCACATTCCATTGGTCTGCCTTTCCCTCCCAAAGTACACAAATGGATTTAGTGTCTTCAATGAGTGGTGGATCCAAATCCAGGAGGCAGATTCTCCATGTGTGGCTGGCAGGGGTTGACTATCAACCAGCATATGTTCTTCACCAGTTGAGTTAAGAATGGTCTGTGACTGTGGGTGGATTCCTGCTTTCTTAAAGAATATTAGATAGGAAAGGAAAGGTCCCTGTGAAAGCACCAATCGTTTCCGCCTCTGGGGCGACGTTGCTTTCACAACGTTTTCATGGCAGACTTTTTATGGGGTGATTTGCCATTACCTTCCCCAGTCTTTTACACTTCCCTCCAGCAAGCTGAGTACTTACTTTACCGACCTTGGAAGGATGGAAGGCTGAGTCAACTTTGGGCCAGCTACCTGAATCCAGCTTCCGCCGGATTTGAACTCAAGTCGTAAGCAGAGAGTTCAAACCACAGTACTGCAGTACTGCTGCTTTACCGCTTTGCGCCACAGGGCCACTTAATATTGGATAGCTGTGAGTCTATTAGTGATAAGTGGGCATCCACCCAGAGTTCAGAGAAGCATAGTAGTATTATTTTATCTTTACAGTAGCCTTGTAACCTGAAACACTGACTTGCCCATGGGCACTTAGTAAGCTTCACTGGTGGGCAGGGATTTTAGACTGGCCCAAGGTCTCCAACGCCCACTGTACCACATGGGTTGGTTCTAACTCTGTCAGTCCAATGACCTCTCCTAATTATGCTGTATTGATGTTTTGGAAGGAAGGAAGGGAGTATCAGTGAAACTGGCATGGAGAAAAGAAGGAGAAGAATGAGTGGGCACTTGGCTGCTGAAGTGGATGGAGAGTACAGCTAGATGGAGGCAGGTCTGTTGTATTTCTGGGGATACTGTGGGTGATAATGAAACCCTGGCTTCAACCCAAGACATCTGTAGAACTCCTGGCTGCCATCTGTGAGCCTCATTTGCTGCCTGAATATTCATGACCCTCATTAAACTCTTTCAAGCACTTTTTCAGCATATGAGCTAAAAATAACTGGGGAAGGGTGGGGGGCTTCCCTCCCCATGTAGTATAAAGCACCCACAGCCTACTTAAGATGAGCCTCTGTCTATCAAAAAAACCCCTTCCTTTTCCCAGTCATGGCTTCTTAAACAGAACAAGGATTTCTTGGAAAAAATATTATATTGGTAAAATGTCCCCACTGCCTCAAAATTTCAGGACAATGGGTGTAGTCCTCCTCTTGATTCCATGTGTGCTTTTACTCTTTTCTCACATTTCCTTTCCTGGGCACACTCTCAAGCATTCTGAGAGGCTGTGTTGAGGGCACTTTGAGAGGCTGTGATTACAGGCTGTTATTACTTGTCACAGACAAATGGATATGAGGGGAGCTGGAGAGTTTCTAAAGTCTCCTTACTGAGTATATGAGAAGTGCCAACATGTAAGAAGGATTTACCGTAAGAATTAAAATTGTTTTTTTTAATTAAATACATTTGACATATTACATATTTGAATTTGAAAAAAACATTCAAAGGTTGTTTCAAGGGTTTTTTTTACATTTGACATTAAAAGAGTCTTTCGTAACTAAAGATCTATTCCAATGCATTTTAAGACAACATTAACTGCCAACTTGCCAAATTTGGTCCTTTTGTGCAGTGCTGGATTAAACCCTGTGGAGGCCCCTAGGCAGTAAAAATCTTGGAGGCCCCTCTCAAATTATCTCAGAGTCCCATTGCCTGTGGCCCCCACTGCAGCTTGCAGTCACCTTCTCAACAGTTCTTTTGACAAAGCTGCAGGAAAGAAGCTGAGAGAGGCAAACTTGTCAAGGACACAAGCAGCAGCCACATCAGGCAAGTCGGGCAAAGAGTGGCTCAGATGCTGACTGCACATGTAGGCTGGAAGGGCTGCAAGTGGGGGGAAACCAGGGGGGAAAGCCAGCCTGGGGCCCCTAAAGGTGTGGGGGCCCATAGGCCAGTGCCTACTTGGCCTAATTGTTAATCCACAAATGCTTTTGTAGCTCATTTTCCCTCACACCCTCTAATTCTGATTGCTTCCATAACTGGTGCTATTAGAAAAAGAAGATTCGGATCAGGAGAGGGCCCACTTTGCTATTTTTATTTATTTATTGCAAAACAAACATGAGATGGGAAAAATGCAAGAGGCAGGAACTGGAAGATAGATACATATCGGGCAAGGGCTGTCAGGCTGCAGGAAAGGTAGGGTTGCCAATCCCCAGGTGGGGGCAGGAGATCCCCTGGTTTGGAGGCCCTCCCCCCGCTTCAGGGTCGTCAGGAAGCGGGGGGAGGGGAGGGAAATGTCTGCTGGGGACTGTTATTCCCTATGGAGATTTATTCTCATAGAAAATCATGGAGAATTGATCTGTAAGTAAAGTAAAATTTTATTTGTATCCCGCCCTCCCCCGCCGAAGCAGGCTCAGGGGGGCTAACAACATTTAAAAGTGAACAATACAATAATAAGGCATTAAAATCACATTAGCACCAATCAATAATTAATTAAAACATTTCTAAATCTAACACTATTAAGTCTGGCAGTAAACATTATTGTTTGACGCTATGTCTGTCAGATGATGTAGTGGTGGTGGATCCCTAGACCAGACCATTTTGGCGTTTCCTTTGTTGTGCACCTATAATTCAGTCGTTGATAAACGCCTGTTTAAAGAGGGTGGTCTTGCAGGCCCTGCGGAACTGGTCTAAGTTCCGCAGGGCCCGCACTTCCTCTGGGAGCTGATTCCAAAGATGTGGGGCCGCGGCGGAAAAGGCCCAAGTGTGGGTGTTTTGAAGTTTAACTTCTTTTAGCCAGGGATAGTCAATCTGTTTTTTCCTACTGACCTCAGTGCTCTCTGGGGCTCATCTGCTGGTATCTGGGGCTCTGGGGGGGCTGTTGTTTGAGGTAGAGGCACCAAATTTTCAGTATAGCATCCAGTGCCTCTCCCCAAAATACCCCCCAAGTTTCAAAAAGATTGGACCAGGGGGTCCAATTCTATGAGCCCCAAAAGAAGGTGCCCCTATCTTTCATTATTTCCTATGGAAGGAAGGCATTGAAAAGGTGTGCCATCCCTTTCAATGTGAGGGCCAGAACTCCCTTTGGAGTTCAATTATGCTTGTCACAGCCTTGATCTTGGTTCCACCTCTAATGTCTCCTGGCTCCACCCCCAAAGTCTCCTGGTTCCACCCCCAAAATCCACAGATATTTCTTGAATTGGACTTGGCAACCCTACGGAAAGGGTTGCAAGTTGATGGAATCAGTGAGCTGCTGGCTATCTCCTTCAGTGAAGCAGCCAGCGCCACGCAGCTTATGAGGATTCCTGAGGAATGACATCTGCAGGGTTCATTTTTTTGAGAAGGCAAATGCTATAGCAGGAGCTCTAGGCATGCAGTTTCTGAATCCCTGAGGGTGACAAGTTTCCTTCTTTGATAGCTTCATCTGAGGAAGCATGAGAGTCTCAAGTACTCAACTAAGGCTCAGAGGTACAATAAGAGTTGTCTCAGTGCCACATAAGTGGATGTGGGTTAATTTGAGGTCATTATGAGCAGGCCAGCCCTTGCATGACTAAGGGTGAGGCAGCGGACTTAGGCAACAGACTTTGGATACCATTGCAAGTTAGCAAAGGATATAATTCATTATTATATTTATATTCTTTAAAGGCTGGGGGTTAAATCTGTCATAATATTCATCACATATTTCAAGTTTTAGATGGGCATGTCACACTCAAAGAGCACATTAAAACCTGTGATCTCTGGTTGTAGCTTAGCACCTAGTTTCATAAGAACATAAGAGAAGCCATATTGGATCAGGCCAATGGCCCATCCAGTCTAACACTCTGTGTCACACAGTGGCCAAAAAAAATTATACACACACACACACACACTGTGGCTAATGGCCACTGATGGACCTCTGCTCTGTATTTTTATCTAACCCCCTCTTGAAGCTGTCTATGCTTGTAGCTGTCACCACCTCCTGTGGCATTCATTGTTATATTTATATTCTTTAAAGGCTGGGGGTTAAATCTGTCATACTGTTCATCACATATTTCAAGTTTTAGATGGGCATGTCACACTCAAAGAGCACATTAAAACCTGTGATCTCTGGTTGTAGCTTAGCACCTAGTTTCATAAGAACATAAGAGAAGCCATGTTGGATCAGGCCAATGGCCCATCCAGTCCAACACTCTGTGTCACACAGTGGCCAAAAAAAATTATACACACACACACACACACACACTGTGGCTAATAGCCACTGATGGACCTCTGCTCCGTATTTTTATCTAACCCCCTCTTGAAGCTGTCTATGCTTGTAGCCGTCACCACCTCCTGTGGCAGTGAATTCCACATGTTAATCACCCTTTCGGTGAAGGAGTACTTCTTTTTATCCGTTTTAACCTGACTGCTCAGCAATTTCATTGAATGCCCATGAGTTCTTGTATTGTGAGAAAGGGAGAAAAGTACTTCTTTCTCTACTTTCTTCATCCCATGCATTATCTTGTAAACCTCTATCATGTCACCCCACAGTCGACGTTTCTCCAAGCTAAAGAGCCCCAAGCGTTTTAACCTTTCTTCATAGGGAAAGCGTTCCAACCCTTGAATCATTCTAGTTGCCTTTTTCTGGACTTTTCCTCTTTCTTAGCTCGACCAGAGCAGTGAACCTGATACTAAGGTTTTTAAAGAAGAGAGTCTTGTCCTGCAATAGAAATGACAACTCTTGGCATAATAATTTGGGAAGAGCTCAGAAAATTGGAGGAGCCAACAACCTTTTAAATGTCATCATCTGTACAATGTGTAAAACAGTCTATGGTTTGTGGTGTATATACAAGCACACCTTGGCAATTGCATTGAAATTGAACTGTGGTTTAATTAATTAATTAATTGTCATTGAGTTTCTACCAACTTGCAGTGACCCCTCAAGGGGTTTTCAAGTCACAAGATGAGCACAGGTGGTATGCCATTGCTTCCCTCTGTGCTCAGATTTTTCACAGCTTGTCACCTACAATATTAACTCTGTGTGTTTGTGTGTTTAGCATGGTTTGTATTGTTCCCAAGTCATATTAGAATCAGGACATTTGCCCAGATGAGGGTGGAAAAATTCTAGCCTGTTTACAGTGTAGTTCCATGGTAAACATACTGTTAAATTGTGTGCTATACATTGGCTCACAGTGCCAAAAAGGCATGAGAGCCTTGCAAGGGGTTATGTATGGCGAATGTTCTTTTGGATACTTTCCTTCTAAGAGTTCTCAGCATGAACCTTATGCTAGGAGCCTTTATTAAATGGCCTGGAGCCAAGGACAACAGCAGCAAGGATCCAAGCTAGGGGCAGGTAGTGGAGGGTAGAGATGGGAGCAACTTTGGCACATTCCAGGGAGATCACATATTCAGTTACTCAGGCACCCAGCACTACTACTAGTTAAAGACACAGGAGAAATTCACTGTTTTCTGCATAGTTTTGTTAAAAGAAAAACATCTCTGTCGTGTTTATACCCTTTGTAAGTTCTCCTTGGTACTGTTTTGCAAATATATATGAACTTGAGCAAGGCAACTATGCAGAAGCAAATACAATTGTGATACTCCAAGGGCACTTCTGCGTTAGGGTGATTTTTTGGGTGTGTGGCTGTCTGATTGTTGACAAGAGTCTGTGTAAAACTGCCCTTGTAACAGAGAGTTCACAAAGACCAGAATAATTCATTTTTGGTCCAATCTTAGCCATTTTTCAGCCACCATTTATTTATTTAATTATACCCCACTCTACCCGGCAAGTGGACTCAGGCAGCTTACAACACATAATAAAACAATAAATTTGTTGTTCAGTCGCACAGTCGAGTCCGACTCTTTGCGACCCCATGGACAAAGTCAAGCCAGGCCTTCCTGTCTTCCACCATCCTCCAAAGTCTGCTCAAATTCGTGTTTGATACATTAGTAACGCTGTCCAGCCATCTCATCTTTTGCCGTCCCCTTCTTCTTTTGCCTTCTGTCTTTCCCAGCATCAGGGTCTTCTCCAGGGAGTGCTCCCTTCTCGTTTGGTGGCCAAAGTATTTGAGCTTCAGCTTCAGCATCTGAACCTCCAGGAAACAGTCTGGGTTGTTTTCCCTGAGGACTGACTGATTTGATCTTCTTGCAGTCCAAGGGACTCTCAAGATTCTTCTCCAGCACCACAGCTCAAAAGCATCTATTCTTCTGCACTCGGCCTTCCTTATGGTCCAGCTCTCACAGCCATACATTACTACTGGGAATACCATTGCTTTGACTATACGGACTTTTGTTGGCAGGGTGATGTCTCTGTTTTTTATTATACTCCCCAGGTTCACCATAGCTGTCCTCCCGAGGAGCAAATGTCTTTTAATTTCATGGCTACAGTCACCATCTGCAGTGATCTTGGATCCCAGAAATGTGAAGTCTGTCACTACTTCCATGTCTTCCCATCTATTTGCCATGGTGTGATGGGGCTGGATGCCATGATCTTAGTTTTTTTGATGTTGAGTTTCAAGCCTACTTTTGTGCTCTCCTCTTTTACCCTCAGCAAGAGGTTCTTTAGGTCCTCCTCACTTTCTGCCATTAGAGTGATATCATCTGCATATCTGAGGTTATTGATGTTTTCCCCGGCAATCTTAATTCCTGCTTCTGCTTCATCCAGGCCAGCATTCCGCATGATGTACTCTGCATATAAATTAAATAAGCAGGGTGACAATATATATCCTTGTCAAACTCCTTTTCCTATTCTAAACCAATCAGTTGTTCCATATCCCGTTCTGACCGTTGCTTCTTGACCCTTATACAGGTTTCTCAGGAGACATGTGAGGTGCTCTGGTACTCCCATCTCATTAAGGACTTGCCACAGTGTGTTGTGATCCACACAATCAAAGGCTTTAGCATAGCCAATGAAACAGAAATAGACGTTTTTCTGATACTCCCGTGTTTTCTCCATAATCCAGCGAATGTTGGCAATTTGATCACTAGTTCCTCTACCTCTCCAAAAACAATAGTCATTTATAACAAAAAAATATTACACACACATCAGTTGAAAATCCAGATGGCAGCATAACAGTTTTAACTACAGTGACTGCAGCACTATGTCAGGGAGGGCACATTTCTCTAAGAGCCAGAATCAGCTGGTGCTGGCACCAGTTGGTATGAGGGGTGCCCTAGGCGGATGGTACCAATGAAGCAGCTTGATCAAGTTATCAAAGGAGGCTGGTGTCATTTGAACATCCACTGCCTCAACCCAAAGCCTGGTGGAACAGCTCCATTTTACAGTTTCTGTGGAATTGTAATAAATCCCTCAGGGCCCTGATCTGAATTGGGAGCATGTTCTACCAGGCGGGAGCCAGGGCCGAAAAGACCTTGGCACTAGTCAAGGCATGGTGGATGTCCTTCAGGCTGGGGACTTCCAAGCGATGCTGTTTGGAAGAGCTCAGGGTTCTTTGGGACATACATGGCGTGAGACGGTCCTGTAGGTATGCTGATCCCTGACTTCATAGGGACTTAAAGGTTAGCATAGGGCCTTGAATCTGATTCAGTACTCAACTGGCATCCAATGCAGTTGGTGCAGCACTGGCTGAGTGTGAGTCCGCATAGATGTCCCAGTCAGCTACTGCATTTTGTACCAGCTGAAGCTTCTGGATCAGACCCAAGGAAAAGGTCTGCATAGAGCAAGTTACAGTAATCTAATCTGGAAATGACCATTGCATGGATCACTGTTGCAAGGTCAGAGGGAGAAAGGTAAGGAACCAACTGCCTTACCAGTTAAAGATAGTAAAAGGCTAATCTGACAGCGTTGAGCCTCTATAGAAAGGGAGGCATCCAGAATCACCCCTAAACTACTCACCTTTGGGGTTAGCACCAGTGCTGCCCCACCAAGGGCTGCGAGTTGTTTTCCTGATCTTATCCCCCCACAGGATAAGATCAGGAAAACAGGCACAGGACCACTGTCTTCACTGGATTCCGTTTAAGCCAGCTCTGTGTTGCAACCAAAGCCCTGGCCAGATTTTCTGGGGTGGAGTCAGTAGAGTTGCCAGTCCCCAGGTGGGAGCAGGGGATCCCCCAATTTGGAGGCCCTTCCCCTCTTCAGGGACATCAGAAGCGAGGGGGGGGTAGGGAAATGTCTGCTGGGCTCTCCATTATTCCCTATGGGGTCTGATTCCCATAGGGTATAATGGAGAATTGATCCATGGGTATCTGGGGCTCTGGGGGGCTGTTTTTTTGTTAGAGGCATCAAATTTTCTACATAGCATCCTGTGCCTCTCCTCAAAACATCCTCCAAGTTTCAAAAATATCGGGCCAGAGGGTCCAATTCTATGAGCCCCAAAAGAAGGTACCCCTATCCTTCATTATTTCCATTGGGGCGAAGGCATTTAAAAGGTGTGCAGTCCCTTTAAATGTGATGGCCAAAACTCCCTTTGAAGTTCAGTTATGCTTATCACAACCTGGCTTCTGGCTCCACCCCCCAAAGTCCCCAGATATTTCTTGAATTGGACTTGGCAACCCTTGACGTCACTCATTTTCATTTCCCTTTCATACCTAATGAAGGCCCCATCTCCCTAGCTGTGGTATAATAGTTTGAGATAGCATTATTTGTAGCATTGGGGGTTGTTTCTTGGTTTGTTTGTTTTGAGGAGGATGGGAATTCTGCATAGAAATAACACCTTATCTTTTAAATAACGGTGGCTCAGTGGTAGAGCATCTGCTTGGCAAGCAGAAGGTCCCAGGTTCAATCCCCGGCTTCGCCAACTAAAAAGGGTCCAGGCAAGTAGGCATGAAAAACCTCAGCTTGAGACCCTGGAGAGCCGCTGTCAGTCTGAGTAGACAATACTGACTTTGATGGACCGAAGGTCTGATTCAGTATAAGGCAGCTTCATATGTTCATATATGTTTATTTGCAGAGACACCTTTGATCTCAGCTCAGTCATCTTCTGATGATCTCCTTCGAACTGTTCAAAAGGCACATGATTCTCTTCTTTAATAAAAACATCAGCATGAATAACTGTGGATACAAATAACGGAATACCTTTATAATCTAAAAAAAATCCTCTGCAGAAAATTGCTTCCCCTTTGTCTAAAAGGCAGGCAATTCTCCTCTGTTATGTTAATTTCTGCAGAGGACTGTCCCCTTGCAGTCATCAAAACATGAAAGGGTAACTGACTAGCACTTCTCTGATTATGCTGTTTCCCTTTCAGACACAAGAGAGGGCTCATGCCCACAGTGTTTTGTCCAGGAAACAATGGGCAAATTTAAAGCAAAGCAGGAAGGAATGGCTGTTAATTCATAAACAACACGTGAAAACATGAAAATATGAGCAGTTGGGGGACTGAAACTTGGAAAATCCTTGCTGTAGAAACAGCCCAGGTCAGCTCCACAGCTCTCCCAGACCATCATGTCTGAGTCCCCATTTGCTTCCTTAAGTATTTCTTTATTTAAATTTATATTCTGCCCACCTCGCAAGCGGGCTCAGGGTGGATTACTGCAGGATTTAAAACATCAGATAAATTATAAAGAATTGAAAATAATTAAAACAGCATAATTTAGCAGATCCATACGCATGGGTTTCGGTTGGTACCACTAGGCCTCTAAGATTGTATAATCTGGGCCTTATAAAATTGTAACTTTAACTTCAGCAGGAGAATAACAGCAACAATCTAGGTCCAGTCAGCCATTCAGAGACACATACAAGATACTCCCTGGGAAAACACAGTTGTGAACCCAGAGCCCTTCACAATATAGTCACTCTCTGCAGACAGAATTCCACTAAGTGGAATGTTTGTAATTGTTACCTTTTCATAGAACTATCCAGAATTTATAAAGGTGCATCCCTTTATTGTTTCCATCTGCTTCTCTTCATGTATTTTTAAAACACAAGTAGGGAGATATACTATATGGAACATATCTCAAATAGAGGGACAAATATGATATACCTCATGTACACTGACTACATTGACACACTTTCATTAGTTTTTGTGCATGAGATTGCTCAGTTGATTTAAGTTTTTAGTAAAGTCCTGTACCATGGAGGATACAGGCAACAGAGAGAGAAATTATAAAAAATAGTGTGTGGAGGTGTGTCTCCAGCTAGTGGCTGATTATGACAAAGATATGAAATCGTATGCTGTGTTAATAGCTTCCCTCTTTCAGCGGTGGTACTGGTCAGTGTCCAGCAGTGAAGAGGTGGCCTTGGCAGAATGGTGGTTGGTGTTGATAAGATAATTGGTACTCATGCATCATTTCTCCTGCTCCTATAGGGTTGCGATTCAGTCAAGCAGCAGAAACAATATCATGCAGTTTGGGAGGTGATAATGATTGATCCCACATCAGGAAGGGCAAACAAGTTAAGCCAACAAATGCTGAAGTTTATCTGGTGACTGAACCTGTTCACAGGATTCAAGACCATTTTGGAAACAATAGAGGCACAATGAAAGCACTGAAAGCCACAGGGCTAATCCGGCTTTTTGTTCACCCTTCCATAGCTGGCCTCTGGTCCATGACCAAATCTTAGTTCCCTCTCATGGCAACTAAGCTCCCTTTTGCAGTCTCCTATGAGGGATTCTGTCAAAAGGGGTTTTTTGAAAGTGCAAATAAAACGGTGCCCCATAATTCTCCCTTTAGCTATTGCTGCTGCAGCTGCTTTGTGGATGAATTAATAATACATGAGGCCACCTTTCGCCCTGTGTTTCCAAACACAAGCATCCTGCCCTGGTTCACCTCCACCACCACCACCCCTGATGGCTCAGGGCATTGTTTGTTGCAGTGGATGACAGTCTGTACATTGTTATGTATGTATGAGGCTGCAGTGAAGGAGGCTTAGCAGAGGGAGGAATGGTATAATCTTGTCTGTAGATCTGTTAAGTATTTATTTTATTTAGTTCGGATCCCAGCAGCATGGTGTGGGTACAGAAGGCAGTATGTGTTAGCACATCCTGCAACCTGGACAAAGACAGTAAGCATATAGTTAAAAAGCGCATGTAAATGACCTTTAATGCATTAATCTGCCTTACAAAATTAACTTCCTTCCTTCTTCCTCGGTTAACCTGTTTTAGAAAATCAAGCACTACGATTGCCCCTAACTGATGCTGGGATATAAGTTGCCAGATCAGCAGCATCTTGTGAACAGATGAGGCTGCTTTGTACTAGCTCAGACTGTCTAGTTCAGTATTGTCTATTTTGTGTGGTGGCAGCTCTCCAGGGTCTCAGGCAGAGAAAGCATCTTGTAGCGTCAAATGAGAGAGCTGTTGTCTGAGATTAGGCCGGCACCAGTGCTACTGGCATCACACCATCTATGGCTGGGATTCCTGCTGCATCAGTAAAGTTGCCTGGGAGGGGGAGATCCGTAGGGAAGGGACTGTAGTCCACCCTCTCCTTCATGGCTGGCAGCCTCTTTTGCTGGTAAAAGCCCAGGTCAGTGAACAGAACTCAAGAGAGAATGTTTGATAACAGCAATAAATAGCAGAAAATATAAAGTGGATATTAGGCTACACTCCCCTGATGTAGCCAGTCCTCCAAGAGCTTACAGTAGGCCCTGTAAGAAGAGCCCTGTAAGCTCTTGGAGGATCTGCTATATCAGGGGGGTGTGCCTTAATGTGCAAAGGAGTTCCTGCTACAAAAAAGCCCTGTATATATGTAAACATGAAGGGGAGTGCACCACAAAGCCATAGCTAATTTTGAATTGTTAATACCCATGTTGAATTAAAACCATAGTGTAAGTACATAGTAGGTGTTATTAAGTGTCACTCATTTTATAAAGTATATGCAATGGCTAGTTGTCGCTACAGGCTTGTGGAAATTATCCGTGTCACATATGCAATGTTGGTAGATCCAGGTGGGCACCATGCTGGTCTGAAGCAATAGAACAACTTTTGAGTCTAGTGACACCTTTAAGACTAACAAAAGTTTATTCAAGCACATTTCCTCACATTACATATGCAGTGTTTTGCTTCTGCAGCTGCCTAACTGCTTCATAGCCAGGGCTTTTTTGGAGTAGGAATACACAGGAGCGCAGTTCCGGCTGGCTTGGCATCAGGGGGTATGGCCCAATATGCAAATGAATTCCTGCTGCAAAAAAATGGTGGTGTCAGAGGTTGTGGCTCAATATGCCAATGAGTTCCTGCTGGGATTTTCTACAAAAAAGCCCTGTGTCACAGCACAGGCTCCTTTGCTGTAATAACCGTAGCCAGGCCTTGTCTTAGGCCACTTTGCTACTCCCCCTGGAGTCAGATGGCACAGGAGGTTTATCCTTTAATTTGTTCCATGGCTTGTTTTAGACTTGCATTCTTCTGCCTTGTTCTTTTGAGGCTCAAGGCAGAAGCAGGAGGATATGAGCTCTTCCTCCTTTGGTCAGGAGATATATATATATATATGTTACAGAGATCATATGCATATTTACACCTGGAAACATGCATTTGGAGTGGAGGGCACTGGTGGGCGAGCAAAAACGAGTGGCCAAAGGAAATGAAGCAAAACAGTGAAAGGACTGGAACATACCTAAAAGACCCTATCGACAACATGGATATGAGGAACAAAGTCTGGGTCCAGACTGGCAGTTTAAGCTGACACAGGGATGGCCCCTGTGTGGCTTAAAAAATGCAGGTCACAAGCACACATCTGGCTAGCGGACCACTCCCATACTCACCTTGTCCCTAGTCGTCTGTAGAGCGACTTAAAAAGTTACCACATACTAAAAGTGGTAGCAAACAGTAAGGCATTTTTGAGGCGCCTTTCCTGGCTATCTGAATGTTCTTCTGGGCGCCCACAGCCTGTTCCTGTTCTGGCAGCAGGCTGTGTCCCGTCTGACCGCCCCAGGGTGCTTTTTTGTGTGCCAGATCACTTCTGGGACAGGACACTGCCACCACTGCTTGCCCGTCTGTACCTACCATGTAGCTATCAGCTCAGAGTGAGTGCCAAGGAATGTTCTGAGTGCATACTGTGGTGAACTGTGTGCCAAGGTGAATCTTGATGGTACCTTTCAGTTTGAGATGCACAACTTATAAACATTCTTAATACAGGGCCAATAGTGGGAAAGAACCAATTTTGAAACCAAATGTACAGTCTACCTAGTACAGATTTTTCAGTAGTATTATATACACAGGAAATGACACCCCCTCCCCCCCAAAAAGACACTGAGACAACAATTTAATCATCACTTGTAAGAATGGTCTAACAAGTGATTTTGCAGACAGTACCAAAAATAGATTATTTAAACTCCTTGTTTCAAGTAACAGACAAAAGTCCTTGAGTGAGCATATTTATAGAATACATTTGGGATGTTTATTTTCTGCTTTTCATAAGAGCCTGGGTACATGATTAGATTATTATTGGAAACACTGGATTCCAGTGAAATGGTATCATTTAGTATTGGATTGTTGTCCAAATCCATTTCATACGAAAGGTCATAGTAACTGAGCATGGAATCTCAGGGCAATAAAACACAGAAAAATATGTTTCAGTGAATTTCCACTAGCATGTCTACATTTCTCTCCTATAGTCCTTCTTCAATCTCACACTTTCCAGTTTGCCCCACTGCTCTTGATACCACTGGCTGATGCCCCAGTGGGGTTTTGCAGGCAGGGGTGTAGGGTTGCCAGATCGGAAATGGAAAATACCTGTAGACTTTGGGGTGGATCTGGGAGAGGTCAGGGTTTGTGGAGGGGAGGGGCCTCAGCATGGTACAGTGCCATAGAGTCCACCCCTCAAAGCAGCCATTTTCTCCCGGGGAGTTGATCTCTGCCAGCTGGAAATCAGTTGTAAAAGCAGGAGATCTTCAGACCCTACCTGAAGGCTGGCAACCCTAGGTGTTATGGTTCCATTAGTTGTTGGTATGAGTGTGTGAGCATGTAGAGTGCCATCAAGTTGCAGCCAATTTATGGTGACCACATACAGCTGTTCTGATAGATTTGTTGGACAGTGTTGGATGAGTGAGCTGAGCCATAAGAGTAGACAAACTTTTAGAACTTAAGTCCCCTGCAATTGTTAAATTGTCACATAAAAATTGCCTGCACACACCTTAGGTTTAAGCAATTTCAGCACCTTTTGATATAAACAGACAGGTGATACTTGCTGTTTATGTGTTGATGCCAGTGGTAGGAATAATAGTGGTAGTAGTGTCAGCACCAGCTACAACAACAGAAATAGAGGAAATATTTTCCTTTATCCTTTTTGGTAGTTTCAGAATTTCGCTACTGGTGAACAAGGAATGTCCACAGATTAATATATAAAAAAATAAATGACTTTTATAATTTTACAACAGGAAGAGAGAAGAGAGTTTTGAGTGAGTGACAACTTAAGTCCAGTTTAATTTGGAAAAAAGGTATTTCCTTCCAACAAACTGCAAAGTGCTTGGTCATGATGTTACCATGTGTCAAGAAATGATTCCTTGGAGTCTCCCTCAGCTCTTGTGCCTCCCTCAAGGAGGTTGCCAGCCTCCAGTTGGGGCCTGGAGATATCCTTATTTTACAGCTGATCTCCAGCTGACGGTCCTCAGCTCCCCTGAGGAAAATGGCTGCTTTGGAGGGTGAAGTCTATGGCTTTGCACCATTCTGAGGTCCCTCCCCTCCCCAAACCCTGCCCTCTCCTGGCTCCACCCCCAAAGTCTCCAGGTATTTTTCAACCCAGACCTGGCAACCCTACAAGGGCAGCCATGCTATCTTATAAGTAAGTGACCCAGTGTGGCCTGAAGGCTATTATACTGGACCCGACCCGGGCATGAGAATTTTGTGTCTGAATTGGAACAATATGCCAGTGGATTTACTGGTGGCCTTGGCAAATTACTACCTTACAGTTTAAATTAACAGATGTTGAGTCCAGTGGCATTTTTAAGACCAGCAAAAATTTATTCAAGGTACAAACTTTTGTGTGCAAACACATTTCTTCAGATACATAGAAATGGAAGCTAATGTGTGTGTGTGTAAGCTTCCATTTCTATGTATCTGAAGAAATGTGTTTGGGAGATGCCTTTACATAGAAAAAGGAAAGGTCCCCTGTGTAAGCACCAGTTGTTTCCAACTCTGGGGTGACGTTGCTTTCACAATGTTTTCACGGCAGATTTTTTACGGGGTGGTTTGCCATTGCCTTCCCCAGTCATCTACACTTTCCCCCCAGCAAACTGAGTACTCATTTTATCGACCTTGGAAGGATGGAAGGCTGAGTCAACCTCGAGCCGGCTACCTGAATACTCAGCTTCCACCGGGGATTGAACTCAGGTTGTGAACAGAGCTTAGGACTGCAGTACTGCAGCTTTAACACTCTGCGCCATGGGGCTCTTGCCTCTACATAAGTGAGCAGCAAATTAACATACAACTTAATGAAGATGTTTTGACTAGATGTTTTATGCAAAGACTAAATAGCAATAACAAGCTAAATATGAGATGTTGGCTTCTGTTTCTATGTATCCCTCTCTCTCTCTCTGTCAGTCTTTTCTGATGTTTTATTTTTAAAATTGCATTGCAAAATCCCACTGTTCTCCCACCTTTCCTAAACAAAATATTCCAAGAGTTTTAAGCATGTTTGTACATAATTTCCTGTCTCCTGGCTCCACCCCCAAAGTCTCCTGGCTCCATCCCTAAATTTTAGTGGACCATGAAGGAGAACTGTAAAAATAACCAGGCCACTTTGGGAAACCCTGCTCTAGTAATTCCTCCAATATTTATGGGAAAGACCATAAAGATTAGGGGGATTCCTAGAAAGTTGCTTGATGTGATTATATTGTTTTCCCCTCATTTTCCCGTTCCATGCTATTGAGGGAATGGGGGGAGGTACATGGAGTGTGAGTAAAGTTTGTCCACAGTTAGTGGGCAGCTGGCAAGCCTAGTGTCAGGGTTGCCAACTCCAGCTTCGCAGTGATGGTTGAGAAGGTCAGTTGGGGAAGAGAGGGAGGTCAGCAAGGATATGAAACCATGTCATGTCCAGATATGAAACGGTGTCATGTCCAGATCAAAGTTCAACTCTTTACCTTCCCATGAGATCACTATCAAATTTGTAATTTAAATGTCCTGCCATGTATTGCTTCCTCTTGCCTTTTCCCCACCTGTACATTAATTATTAGCTTCTGTATGTCTTTGCACTATATGTCATACTAATCCTTTGATCCCTAAATAACTGAACTGTCATAACTGGATCCAGTTATGTTCCAGTCTTCCTAAAATCCCTCTCAAAATCCTGTTTCTGGTTTTACTCAGTGGCTGCTTTCATAGGAGGCTGGAAAAAGCCACCACCACTGTGCAAGCAGCATGGAGTGGGATTGAGGTACACAGGGATGACATTCCAAGCCTGTCTCCAAGCCACCTGCTGCTGGTACCATCCCTTCCTACTCTCCCTTCTTGCTTGTCAGGTGGGTGCAGAAGTGTCAACCAGATAGCAATCTTGTCAGGCTCCCTATGTACCCAGTAGCCCCCTCCATCAAGCAGAGAGCCATGGCTTACAGTTGAAAGGATGAATTCTTTTTTTAAAAGGACCAATGAGTGAAAAGGAAGGGGAAAGTCAGCACTGAACATCCCATTTTTAGACCATCTGCCTTCTCCTCTAGATTGGCTGCAGTCAGAGCTTTCACATGCTCCTCTGCCTGCAGCAGGCATGCTGTTTACTCTTTTAAGCTGTAGCAAAAAAAGAAATCCCCCCCTTTGCTTAGGCTTAAAAGGGAGAGCCCTGGGACCCCTGTGAGCCATGTTTGGCAAGAGTGCATAGTTATGTGGAAGCGTCCAAGTCAATCAAGGGTGTGCTGTGTGCCACTAAGGGAAAACATTGAAAACAGCCAGTGTGAGGAGAAAAATCCATTCTGAAGACTCATGGGGGGACTCCAGCCAACAGCAGTCCCATCCCTCACTAAAGCCCCAGCTGACCTTAGTGCCTTTACAAGTAATAACCAGTTTCTCCTAGAGAGTCTCTATGGTATACCATAAAAGAAGCAGAACTCCTAGAACATTCATCCTTTGTAGCCATTCTAACAGATCAATTTTGTCCACATTTAGTGGTGTACCTTAAAGTCATCCCCAAAAGCTGACATTTCTTTCAGATGAATTGATTTCTGTACTCTGAAGATCAGTAGTAATTCTAGGAGTCCTTCAACCTGGAGGTTGGTAACTCAAGCACAGGGCCAAACTATGCATGACAGCCAGAGGTCTTGATGATATCTGTATGTTTTCCCTATGGGGAAAATAGCAGATGGTGTCTCTGTGTGATTTGCCTCAGGGAAATGGCACTGGTGGAAATAGTTAAACCCCACTTCCCCAGAGTTGTAGCCCTAATCTGAATTGAATGCCCATGCTGTTGCTGTTGTATTTGAAAATAATTCATGGAAAATTGTTCATGGATTTCCCTCAGAGAGGGGAAGCACTTTGCCCACAAACAGTTTATGAGAAACAGGACTTAGTATTTCCATATATCTACCCAGTCTAGCCCTAAACCTAGTCAAGATGCCTGAGGACTGGAAGGTAGCAAATGTCACCCCCATCTTTAAAAAGGGTTCCAGAGGAGATCCGGGTACCTACAGGCCAGTCACTCTGACTTCAATACCAGGAAAGTTGGTAGAAACCATTATCAAGGACAGAATGAGTAGGCACATTGATGAACACGAGTTATTGAAGACTCAGCATGGGTTCTGTAAGGGAAGATCTTGCTTCACTAACCTGTTACATTTCTTTGAGGGGGTGAACAAACATGTGGACAGAGGAGACCCGATAGATATTGTTTACCTTGACTTCCAGAAAGCTTTTGATAAAATTCCTCATCAAAGGCTTCTTAGTAAGCTTGATAGTCATGGAGAAAAAGGACAGGTCCTCTTGTGGATCAAAAACTGGCTAATTAAAAGGAAGCAGAGAGTGAGTATAAATGGGCAGTCTTTGCAGTGGAGGACGGTAAGCAGTGGAGTGCCGCAGGGCTCAGTACTGGGTCCCATGCTCTTTAACTTGTTCATAAATGATTTGGAATTGAGAGTAAGCAGTGAAGTGGCCAAGTTTGCAGATGACACTAAATTGTTCAGGGTGGTAAGAACCAGAGAGGATTGTGAGGCACTCCCAAAGGGATCTGTTGAGGCTGGGTGAGTGGGCGTCAACGTGGGAGATGAGGTTCAATGTGGCCAAGTGCAAAGTAATGCACATTTGGGCCAAGAATCCCAGCTGCAAATACAAATTGATGGGGTGTGAACTGGCAGAGACTGACCAAGAGAGAGATCTTGGGGTCGTGGTAGATAACTCACTGAAAATGTCATGACAGTGTGCGATTGCAATAAAAAAGGCCAACGCCATGCTGGGAATTATTAGGAAGCGAATTGAAAACAAATCAGCCAGTATCATAATGCCCCTGTATAAATCGATGGTGCGGTCTCATTTGGAATACTGTGTGCAATTCTGGTCACTGCACCTCAAAAAAGGATATTATAGCATTGGAAAAAGTGCAGAAAAGGGCAACTAGAATGATTACAGGTTTGGAACACTTTCCCTATGAAGAAAGGTTAAAATGCTTGGGGCTCTTTAGCTTGGAGAAATGTCGACTGCGGGGTGACATGATAGAGATTTACAAGATTATGCATGGGATGGAGAAGGTAGAGAAAGAAGTACTTTTCTCCCTTTCTCACAATACAAGAACTCGTGGACATTCAATGAAATTGCTGAGCAGTCGGGTTAGAACGGATAAAAGGAGGTACTTCTTCACCCAAAGCGTGATTAACATGTGGAATTCACTGCCACAGGAGGTGGTGGTGGCTACAAGCATAGCCAGCTTCAAGAGGGGGTTAGATAAAAATATGGAGCAGAGGTCCATCAGTGGCTATTAGCCACAGTGTGTGTGTGTGTGTATAAATTTTTGGCCACTGTGTGATACAGAGTGTTGGACTGGATGGGCCATTGGCCTGATCCAACATGGCTTCTCTTATGTTCTATGTTCTTAAGATGAAAATTTGGTGACCAGTGGTGCAGAGTGTTCTGTGTTTTACTCTGTTGTGCAGAATATATCGAACTGATGCATATTAGCATATTTTATTTCAGTCTATCCTTACAGGAGAATTTTTAATAGACAGTTCCAGGTTCTGGGGATTGGAATCCCACATACTGTGTAATGAAATTCCCCTTTCTAACACACAGTTAATTAATGTAATTGATTTAAGCTGAGAGGTAGCGGACTGCCAAGGCCACCAGTGAGTCCATGACAGTGCTGAGCTTTAAATTTAGCATTCTCGGGCTCAGATCCAATACATTATCCTGCAGACCACACTGGGTCCCTTGTGAGTGCTGCTGTACTCAGAAAGGTACTTGAGTTGGGACAGGCTCTAAGGAATCATTTCTTGCCAACCAAGGTAATGGCAAAGAGCACCACAAATCACAGTTTGCCTTGCATTGACTGGAACAAAACATCCAGTACAAAGCCATGTACTTTACATGCTATTTGGATTAAGAAACCTATGTCTCTGTAAGCCACGGTGGTTGTTCCTGTGTCTCAGAGCTACCTGAACTATGGGTGTGGTTTCTGAACAGTGCTGTAACTGAACAATTTCTGACTAGCATCTTGCTAATCGCTTCCTCCACAATTTTCTTTTCAGTTGTGGAATAGGAAATGTTAGCAACAGTGAAAGTAAGGAGAAGATGGCCTCAAGATTTAGGAACAGTCTTCTTGTCACATATGGAAAACAGCCAGGCTCCTGCTGCTTGAGATACAACATAAAAATATGTGGAATCTTTAATAAGTGCAGCCTACCTTCTGTAATTAGGCAAATGCACATTTCCTGATTAATTGGTTCCAGTTATGTATAGTTACTACAAAACATTGTTATGAGAGTATTCTACTCCCCTCAGGTCTGTTATGATAAATTATGCACATTCCATGGCCTTACTGAGATTCACAAAGATCTGTCTGTCCTCAAGAATAGATCCCACGTACCAGTACCAGAGCCAATTGGTTTCAATGGGACTAGGAGTACCTAGTTGCATAGTATTAGGCTGGCTATAAGCCCAAATGTTTAGGAACAGAAAACCAAGTCTTGCTGCCTGGGATTAGTTGCTGAGGGGATGGTTTATTGATAAAGGCTCAGATTTCATCATGCTTAAATCTCAAGGTGCTTCGGAATTTGGGGGCTTGACAGCTGCCACTGAGGTAGAGTTGCCAAGTCCAATTCAAGAAATATCTGGGGACTTTGGGGGTGGAGCCAGGAGACATTAGGGGTGGAGCCAAGATCAAGGCTGTGACAAGCATAATTGAACTCCAAAGGGAGTTCTGGCCATCACATTTAAAGGGACGGCACACATTTTCAATGCCTTCCTTCCATAGGAAATAATGAAGGATAGGGACACCTTATTTTGGGGCTCATAGAATTGGACCCCCTGGTCCAATCTTTTTAAAACTTGGGGGGTATTTTGGGGAGAGGCACTAGATGCTATACTGAAAATTTGGTGCCTCTATCCCAAAAAACAGCCCCCCCAGAGCCCTAGATACCTGCGGATCAATTCTCCATGATTTTCTATGGGAATAAATCTCCATAGGGAATAATAGAGTTCCCAGCAGACATTTCCCTCCCCTCCCCCCGCTTTCTGACAACCCTGAAGTGGGGGGAGGGTCTCCAAACCGGGGGATCCCCTGCCCCCACCTGGGGATTGGCAGCCCTACACTGAGGTGTACTTGGATATTAACTGAAACCAGAACTGAAAATATTACATAGTTCGACACTGATTACAAGTAATCTGAATTGAAATATTAACAACAGTCAGTAATGTTTAAAGGCGGTGCACCCCCCCCACACAGATACTTTGAGTTGATTCTTTTCTAATTTTAAAATATTCGTTCTGGTTCTTTAATATCAGAATTAAAGTCAATTAAACAATCTGGTAGTCATTTCCCTTCCCACACATACCCAGTAGGGATGAAGTTCTCAAGGATTTAGTTGCTCATAGAAGTGATCTTTCCTGCCAAATTGCAGACCATGGTAACTTCTGGACTTTGATTTGGCGGATTCCCATTTGCAAGACAATTCTGTTCTTTGTGGGTCTGTGACTCATAAGCTGAAATGTGGACTTGGGAAAGGAATAACAAATACTGTGCTTGCCTCTTCTGGCAACATTGGCCAGACAGAGGTAAATGTTTTGTTTGCATATTGGGAGGCAGTTCTGTAGGCTAGATTGGGATGTTGGTACATGCCACAGTTTCTCCCTCCTCCCATGCCAGGCAGCACCTGCTGACTTTATGCACATGCGCTACAATGCACATGAGAGAAAGTTATATGAACTATGGCCAAACCAATAACAGGAGGTGTAAGATTTTGCTCCCTCTATTATGCACTCCTGCATGTCCTGCTTTAGATGTGAATGGGTGGTCTCATGTACATGGATATATATATATACACCTGCTTCCATAGGAAGCAAACATTTACCAATAGTTGTCATATCATAAGCAACGTTTTCATTGATTATGCAAAATGGGGATCCTTTCTCTTATCTACCTGAACTTTAGCAAGCAGCAGTCAAAGGGTGATAGATACGACTCCTGAGACTTTCATCCTAATTGGATCAAAAGAGGGAGGGAATTACGGCTGGAAATGTGGTTTCTCTTGAAACTAGTGTGTGTGTGGGGGGGAATAATGAGTATAAAACAAGAAACTTAATGTGAATTAATAATAATAAAGGAAAAAGAACAAATGCTTTAAAAACTAGAGTGAGTTGAAAATGTTTTATGCCCTTTACTACAAATCAAGCATGCCACTTAAACAGATTTTTGCCATGATATCAAAAATAACCCCAGAAAGTGCCAGCTAACCCCCTACCACTTTCCCTGTGTTTATTCCTCCAGAGCTCAAGGCCACTGGCACTGCTCACTTCTTCAACTTCCTGCTCAACTCAACAGACTATCGTATCCTCCTGAAGGATGAAGATCACGATCGCATGTATGTGGGGAGCAAAGACTACATACTGTCTCTGGACCTTCATGACATCAATCGGGAGCCCCTAATTGTAAGGGCATTTATCTTTTGTACCCAGAGTAAAGAAAAGGCAGGGAACCCCTGGGATGCATTTGGAGCAGGCAGAAAATTTCAGTTTAGTGGGGAACAGAATGCATGAGTGATTATACACTGAGTTTGAAGTGGATGGATTGTGGAGCAAATAGATCAGAAGCAGGGTCAAAATCAATGTTATTTTATAATTTTTTTGGCATCCCTACAATTAATGAATTAATTCTCTTCCAATGACTGTGCTTTAGCATAACTTTTTTTTAAGCTCAGAAGAGATTTGTGTTCCAGTTCTGGAGAGGGATAGCACACACCCTTGAAAGACCTTTCTTTAAAAAGCATAAAGTTAATAAAATGAATGGACATGCAGGGCTACTACAGTGCTTAATTTCTAAAAAGAGAAAATCAAAATAGGGTATTTCCTGCTGTATCTTTAAAATATAAGTCTCAAAGTGACAGCTATAGAGGAAGAGGCAGCTGTGTAGCTATCATTAATGTTATTGCAGTGACACAGTGTGATATGTTTGAGACACTTGCATAGCCACTAACAAAACTAATACAGTTTTGGCACACACAGGGAGAAGAATTGTATTTTCTCAACAAGCTGCGTTCTAATTGCTATTAAATGTGATCTCCCTCACAACAGACGTTCCAGTAGGGTTGCCAACTCCAGATTGGGATATTTCTGGAAATTTGGGAGCAGTGCTTGGAGAGGAAAGTTTGGAGAGCTCAGTGGGGATATGATGCCATACAGTCTATCCCCCAAATAGGACTGCCAGCCTTCAGGTGGGACCTGGAGATCGCCTTCTTTTACAATGATCTCCAGCTGGCAGAGATCAGCTCCCCTAGAGAAAATGGCTGCTTTAAAGAGTAGACTCTATGCCGTTGTACTATGCTGAGGCCCCTCCCCTCCCCAAACCCCACCATCTCAGAGATCCACCCCCAGAGTCTGCAGGGATTTTCCAATACAGACCTGGCAACCCTACCTCCAAATCTGCCATTTCGTCCGAGGTAACTGATCTTTGTAATCTGGTGACCAGTTGCAATTCTGAGAGAACGCCAGGCCACATCTGGAGGTTGGAAACCCTAAATCGCACACTTAAGAAACACACTTAGAACTCCTGAAACTAATAAAGAAGAACTGAACTGTTCTACAAATGATTGTTGAAAGATCCTTATTGATCTTCAGCTTCAAGTTTACTTTCCCAGGGGACTGGCTGGATTGAGACTGGGATGGGCCTTCACTTTGTACTTATGTATCAGTTGGCACCAACACTGGGCATGGTGAAGGCCCTTCCCAGTTGTCCTTAGTGTGATTCTCCTGGAAATTACAGCCTCATGGGTGAAGGTGTTGTTTTATTTGGCAGATTCACTGGCCTGCATCCCAACAAAGAATAGAGGAGTGTATCCTATCAGGGAAGAACAGCAATGTAAGTACCTATGGCACAGGCCTCAGGCTTATGGAATTGGGGTGGGGGCAGAATGAGGGATAGAGGATCCTTATTACCAGCCCTCAGATAATGAAATCTAACTTTAGATGTTCCATTCCCTTCAAAGATTGTTGAGACTTGAGCTCAAGCAGTGACATTTGCCGCTATGTGTATCTTTACTGTGATTTCCAATCAGCAAGGTATGCATTGCTGATTGCCCATTCACCTTTGATTAATTATCTTCTTGGTCTTAGACTTTGGATTGCTGAATCTTGTATCTAAGCTAAAGCAGTTTTGTTGGCCACTGTGTTTATTAACGCTGGCTGACAGAGTGAGCTTGTTCTGCTCGCATTGGCGGAGGGGAGGAACACTGTGTATGTATCTTTAAATAAGTACAATCATATATCCACAATTTTGTATATTACTATGCACCTTGAGTAAGGAAAACTACCTTACAGTTTTAACAACGAGTTCAAAACACAAAGAGCTATAAGCTCCAATAATATTGTACAATTTAACAAAGAACTTTCAAACAGTTAATTGCTTATCAAGCGTTAGGTTGGTGAGTATGCATTGTAATATTGCACAGTTCAAATGGGCTTGAACCAACCCCCACGCCAAATTAATAAATGTTGTTCAGACAATAATATGGTAAATATGCAACTACATGCACCCCAGATTTTCAAGCATGTTTCAACTCCAGATCTTCTTTCAGGTTGCAGATATATCAAATTGATAGACAGTGGGTGCTGCTTAAGTAAACTATATTTGTTGAGCTTTGGTTCTATTAGAATACATTTGGAATATCTGTGACATTGTTACAGTGCTTTGTTAAATTGTACAATATTATTGGAACTTATAGCTCTTTGTGTGTTTGAACTAGTTGTTAAAACTGTAAGATATTTTTCCCTACTCAATGTGCAAAGTAATATATGAAATTGTGAATATATTATTGTACTGGTTTAAATGTACATCCACAGTGTTTTGTCTCAGTTTCTTGTCAAACTTTATACACTGTGGTTCCTCTTGTTTTTGTATGCATTTGGGGAAAGGCGGGATGACAAAACTATCACTAGAAAGAAAGGTTGTCAACAGGGCTTTTTTGTAGAAAAAGCCAAGCAGGATTTCATTTGCATATTAGACCACACCTCCTGACATCACCAGAAGTGACATCACTTGTTCAGTAGGTTACTTTCGGAATATTAACGCAGAACACTACAGTGCCATCAGCTGTATTTTATAGATGTGTGTTCTCACAAAGCCCAATGAGAGACCTTGTTTTGCCCCCCCCCCCAACGTGACCAGAGAGAGAGAGCCATGTGCAGAAGAGCAGGCAGCAGCAGGCCCAGCTTCTCCTAGGGGGAGATCATGTCTCTCCCTCTCTTCACAAGCCCATTGGGGGCTGGAGGCAGCAGAGAGGATTGAGTGCATGGTCTGGGAGCACATGACTGCCTAGTGCCTTCCCACTGTCAGAGACCTTTTTTGAGCCAAAGCTCTGGCCGAGCCAACTAGAATTGTGTTCTTGTGTGTTCCTGCTCAAAAGAAGCCCTGGTTGTCAATAAAATGACACTATTAGTTTGCACCAATGTTTGACTCAAAGGCCACTTGCATGGTGTACCTTAGCACTCACACGGTATAGTGCCCTTTTCATAGAGGGCATATTCCTTTTCCCTTAGATCTCTGCAACAGATTAGAGACTTACTTTTTTAAAATGATGAAAGCTGGGAATTCAGACAGGTTTATACACAGATTGTTATTATCTTATATTCTAATAATGAAGTGTGGTCCAATCTGTGGATACTTAAATCTGTGGATCAGTCCCCCACTGACTAAAAACAAATAGTTCTGCAAACTTGGGGGACACTCCAGGTTCACAGAGAAATCTGAAAATATTTTAAAATACATTGGGAGGTTTAGTCCCCTGTCTGCTTGTGTGCATTATCTGTTCATGTCCAGACAATGAATTTGCCCCCCTTGGTGACAGTGACACGCTGTGTTTAGTGGCTTGTGGGCAGTGAAGACATTGGTGAGGGGGGCAGGAGCCAAGGTGGACCTGGAGGCAGAGGCCTGGAGCTGCACTGGGCTTGCTGGAGGTGGAGCTAGTGGAGGGGGGTAGGAGTAGTGGTGGACCTGGCTTTAGTATCAGCAATGGTGGGGGTGGCATGAACCACAGTGTGCCAGGCAGGCAACGGCCAGGAGCCATGGTGGGCTCGTCAGTGACATCAGTGGTGGGGGAGGTGGGTGCTTTAGCTAAGGGGGAGGAGTAATCCACATATGAGTAACATGGGTCCCCACTTGTCAATATAACTAATCTCAATGTGGCCAGAATGGTGGATCCTTAAATCTGGAGTTTGGAGAGAGTTAACCCCCCTCCCCAATAATAGAAGCCGCACCTGCAGCTTTAAATAATGAATGTCTTCAGTGGCTAGGCAACCATAACAGCCTACAAGCCTTGATATCTGTCAGTAAAAGGCAGGCAGGTGCCAGGATTTTCTGGACATATTTTGGCCTTTGAGAGAGGAATCATTTGGCCCAGCAGCAACCACCTGGCAACTTGCTACCACACAACTAGTATGACTCTAGGGTTGCCATTCCCCAGTTTCAAGGAGGGGATCCCCTGGTTTGGAAGGCTTCTGCTCACCCCTGGCTAGCTGGCTAGTGGGGGAATTCTCATACCCAAACAGTGACATCCCCTTGTAATGTCTCCAATGTCCTGACATCATACAGAAGTTTCCTGGTCATGCATATTAGCATCTCCCCCCCTTTTAAAAAAATAAGCAGAAGGTTTCAAAAGACTTGGAATCAGAGCACCCGTGAAGTCTTGCAACAGTTCTTCCCTGCACTCTCCCACACAGGCTAAGAAATGGCATCAGGACCTTCTTTGTTCCATCAAACCTATAGAGGTTCCACTCCCTGGTTAAGCACTGCATTGCTCACTTTGGCATTAGGATCCTTTTAAGTTACCCTGCTTATCGCCTACCGATCTGCCACAGACCACTCCCTCCCTTTCCAAGGCTGAATTCCTTCCATTCAGCTTGCCTTGCCACGAAATTAAAACACAAGCACTCTCTCCACAACCTGTGATTGGTTTCTGTATGCTCAGCGTCACAAATGCAATCACACTGATAACGGGTTGCAGATATATTATGACCTGAATGAGGACCCATTTCTTGTCTGTGTGGCCTCACTGGGAGGGGGAAGAGTGAGTAAACTGTGCTACCAGGAAATAAGAAAAGTGTTTCATGTTGCTCAGAGGAAAGGGGTAAGAAATTGAAAATAAATACAATGTGCCTACAGCACTCAGAAGCCAGACATAGGCATGTTGGTGACTTCAGGATGGAAGGGTTGATGCTCTGTTTTTTGGGCAAGACTCAATGGTAAGAAGCTGATTCTACCATAGAATTTTGCCTACAAACCAGAGCATCACCCTGACATTCCTGATGTACCTACATCACTTCCAGGAGATGTAGGCAAGTCACCTTTATTTCTGGATTCTTCCCTTTCCAGTCCCAGTAAGTGCACCCCCATCCACCAACTGCTTGTCTGAGGGACCTGGCAACCCTACTGGCACCACACAACTGGGCCTGGCCTAGCAACTGGCATTGCACAATTCAGTGAGAGTTTTCCCAGGGAGAAACTGTCAGGGGATGGAAGGGGGAAAAGCTGAAGACAGGGGAGCAGAAAGGTAGTTTGGCTGGTAGTTGGAAAGAATGGAAGGAAGCAGGAAAAGAGAAGAGGCTATGGGGACCTCCAGGGAAGAAAAAGAGGACATTATTTATTCCATTTATATCTTGGATCCTGCCCTGCTTGCAGGGCAGGTTCCATCATAAAACCACACAATAAAAACCATTAAACAATTAAAATACATCTTAAGTATCAGAATGTTATCATTAAAAGTAACCAGTTCCTCAACGGATCTCCACCAAATTGGGCTCAAGTGGTCACTCTGACCTGGGGTCACTGGAGGGGAGGCCAGATATAAAGTGAATGCCCACTGCCTCAGCTGAAGCCCAGGTGGAAGAGCTCTGTTTTACAGGCCCTGCAGAATTGTAGTAAGGCCTGCAGGGCCCTGATCCCTAATGGAAGCTCATTCCACCAAGTGGGGCTCAGGCTGAGAAGGCCCTGGCTCTAGTTGATGAAAGACAGACATCCTTGGAGCCAGGGACCAGGAGGAGATGTTGGTTTGTGGATCGTAGAGTCCTACGGGGCTCATATGAGGAGAGGCAGTCCCAGAGGTATGCTGGCCCCTGGCCCTATAGGGCTTTAAGGGTGTACACCAACACCTTGAAACAGATCCATTACTCAGAGGGCAGCCAGTGCAGTTCATGCAGCACAGGGTGGATATGTGTCTGCACAGATGATGAAGCAGAGAATAACGAGGTCTGCACACATTACTGGTATGAAACGAGGTTTACTTTTGGTACCAAGAGCAGAACTTAGTCGGCCATGGGCCCCCAAAATGACTAAGTTAAAATCATTCTACATACAGACCATTTTATTCACACAGATGCAGGCACACAGGCTTATCTGATTCAACATTCCCCACCCCCTTGCAATTCCTTCTAGTACTTTTCCATTCCTCCTGTCTCCATGCTTTATCAGCTCCAGCAAGAAGCTTCTCTGAGGCCCCTTTGTTATCTGATACACATCCAGAGGCCTCAATGAGGTCACTGTCTCTTATCTAATATAAAACCTTGAATTCACACCCACTTGGGGCTGTCTGTGCTTCTAACGAAGAGTTTCATCAGACATCCTAGTTCTGAAGGCAGAAACATGCTTTCATTCATTATCATAGGGGTATTCATTAATTATTCAGGGATCCCCCTTCATTCCCCCCTTTCAGTCTTCTGAAAGCTTATTTAAGCCTGAAGGAGACTGACCATCATCATTATCAAACAAATTAATTCTGTATGACCACTCAGGAAGGGCAGCTTGGTGACAATTTGGTTTTGACATTCCCAGGAAAGACTGAAATGACACTACAATGGGGTAATGAAATAGTATATTGACAGAGAAGGGGAAAGATGGGTCACGGGAGGAGGAGAGACAGTGATGGGATTATCCATTCACACTGGCAAATCCCAGTATTTTCCCATCTAGAGAAGATGTGTGTGTGGGGGGGAAAGGTCACTTAGAGGCATGCCTTGGCTATGCAGCCCAGCCTTCCAATATGGAGTTTTCCTGGTCTCCATCACGGGGCCTGTCTGAGAACACAGGCTAACTTGAGAGGGCCCCCCATGTCTTTTAAGGCTACCCTCTTTCGTCGGCAGCACTCTGGTATCAGTTTCCCCCCTTTTGCACTGCCCAGTCCTTGGAGGGTGTGTGCCACATTTCATGGTGCACTGTCGATCAGACTTCAAACAACCAGGGTTGAGATGCAGTTGGGTCAAAAGGGAAGGGCTTAGGAATGTCAACTGCAAAAAATAGGCTATACATGAGTTAAAAATAATAAAAAAAATCCAATCAGGAAAAAGGGGACTATGTGTCTTGATACTGAAGACTAACTATCACTGAAATTTGGGACGATCTTGAGGAGGAGGCAGAGGAAAGATGAAGTTAGACATACATTTCATTTTTGAGATAATCACTTGACCAGGGAAATCCATTAATTGTATATGCATTGAATAATTACATATGTCCAGTCTAAATTTGTGAACATAGATCTTGGAAGGAGCCTAAAAAACTTATTTCTTTATCAATAAAACATTGCTAGCAATGATGCAAGAATACAAGAACTCATCTCCATTTCTAAAACGCATAAGCAATAATAAGGGACATATGCAAGTGACATGCTATAAACTGGATCAACTCATATGTCTTTATGGCAAACACCTTGTTGTAGCATGGGTGATTAAGATACACACATTCAGACATACTTGGAAACATTGCCAGTTGTGGGCAGTCCACATTTGGCCACATTATTTACAATAGAAAAACCATTTCCTGACTAATTCCTTGTTCCCCTCCTCCTTTAGTCTAACAAAAGGTCTTCTTTCTTGAGTTCATGGAGAGTTTGCGTGCTCTATGCATGACAATCTTTTCACAGGGAAATCCGTTTCTATTGCAGCCAAAAGGAATTCCTTTTTCTGGAAGCACAACTTGGAAGTGGCAGTGGGGCTGCTGTTGTGATCAGATGGGGCAACCAGCCTTTTGTTAGGCAGAGAAATTTCCCTGGAAATGAGTTTTCTCCACAACTCAGTTTGGATGGGGTTCTGGGGGAGGCCTTCCTTCCAACATCAATGAGGCATGACCAGGCAAATTTCAGAACCTCTGGGTAGATATGGAAGAGCCTGGAAAACATACTTGGAGAAACAAACAAACAAAACAACAATAGTAGGTGCTTTCCCCCTTTAAAGCTTTCCTTGGCTGTCCACAAATTGCCATAACTTGAGTCCAACCCTGTTGAGATAGGGTTGCACACATTATCTAAATTACCACACTTGCTTTGGAGTGGAGACATCCTCCTCCTCACATGGAGTTTCAGTTTGACAAGGTGTCTACCCTTCCAATGTTAAAGGCAGATTTCATACACCATACATTATGCAGAACACAAATCCACAATATAAACCTATGCATCACTTCTCATGATTCAGGCTAGTGCACATCCATATAGAAAGTGAGCACCTAGAGGTTCATGAGAGGCTTTTTACTTTGTTGCAACAGATATGAATCTTTAAAAAGAAAACATGAAATTGTGCACAAAATTGGGAACTTCAAGGAGAGATTACCAGTGTTGGGGTTACCCCTGGATTATGAAAATGGTCACAAAAAGGGAAGAAAAACTTTTGCTATAGCTATAAAATATATGAAATTGTCAAACATAAAAAAACTTCAAAAACAAACACACAAAACAAAACTGAGGCCTCAATAGAACAATGCCAGCTTTAACATACATGTATGCGAGGGATCAGGCCCAAAATGATTAGAGAACTGGATCAGAGAATTTAAACCATTGGAAATCAGTGGGGTGTTCAAGTCCCACTGAACCTCATTTTCCTCTGTACCAGTTCATCCAAAATTTGTTTTGTGGGTCTCACAAAGGTGTGAGAGTGGGTTTCAACAAACTTTAACAACAAAATTCTAAAAGCAAATAATAGTTAATCCTTAAACAAACAATTCTTAACAGACATACCAGCAATTCTTAAAACTACTATATAATAATGAACATGCACTAAACTTGAATTGCAGATCCGGGTTTCCTTTATATATAACAAAACAATCCTGGAAAGCAAATTTTGGTTAATATACCTTGACAAAGAAGGTTGAAATAATGGAGAGGCAGAAACTTAAAACAAGCAAATGGAAATGTGTTATCCAGTAGCAAGCCTGGATTGAAACGCAAAATCAAGCAGAATTGGAGTCCTACCATAGTAAGAACATGAAACATAGAAAGGATTTTCTAAACAAAAGGTCAAGCTCTAACAAGATACTATAGATGGAGGCATATAATAAGATAGATACGCATATAGATGCCTCTTTCCACAGGTAAGAGGTTCACCAAATAGCTGAATAGGAAGATTGATATGCACAGTTCATAGATGGAACATAACTATAAATGACATTAAGAGAGCAAATGAAGATATACATCTGAGGAATGCAGAACATTATTAAAGTCCAGATTTCTAATGAAGACCAAGAGTTTTCAGGAATTCTGCCTAGTGAATTACCAATAAATCTAGAAAGGGTATTTCTAAGGGAAACACGACACTGAGAATAACTGGATCACTGGTAAAACAAAGTATTAGTTTCTCAAGACTTAAGAGAGAGAAGGCACGGTGAGAGGGTAGTTTTACCCAAGGAAGGGTACAGATGTTCTATAACACATGCTATAACTTCCAATAAAAAGAGGTCTTTTAGAAACCAAAATTTGTGAGGTAGAATTTTAAAACACTGTTCTTTTCAGAAAATAAAACAACAACAAAAGGAATTTCCAGATTTAAATTAATGAAAAATTGGGAAGCAGTTCAAAGTAAGATAGAAAACTGTGTTAGATGTAACACTTGAAGACCACATGCTCCTGGTATGAAATGTACTTAACAAAAATCACAAGAGAAATAAAATTTCCAAAAGGTTTGATACTGTATTGCTTTAGCAGAAAAAGATATTCCATATAAACCCAAAATTGCAAATAAAAACTTTTAGCCCATTATCTCAGATTAAAAAAACTTAACAAAAGATCTGTTAGGTGCACCATTTCTTTAAAACAAAGGATATCACAAGCTGAATATCTTAAAAGTGTTCCCCTTAAAATTAAAGCTACAAAATCTAAGTACAAGGGAAACTGATAACAGCCACTAGAAAAATATTTTTAGACTCAAAAGGTAAAGAAAAAAATAAATTATCAGAGGAAAAGCTTCTAATCTAGGAGAACTCTTAGCATCAGGGCAGTTTAGAGGCAGGGCCTTTTCTCTAGCAGAGAAGGATTAGCTAGGGTTGCCAAGTCCAATTCAAGAAATATCTGGGGACTTTGGGGGAGGAGCCAGGAGACTTTGGGGGTGGAGCCAGGAGACATTGGGGCGGAGCCAAGAACAAGGGTGTGACAAGCATAATTGAACTCCAAGAGAGTTCTGGCCATCACATTTAAAGGGACAGCACACTTTTTAAAATGTCTTCCTTCTATAGGAAATAACAAAGAATAGGGGCACCTTCTTTTGGGGCTCATAGAATTGGACCCCCTGGTCCAATCGTTTTGAAACTTGGAGGGTACTTTGGGGAGAGGCACTAGATACTATATTGAAAATTTGGTGCCTCTACCTCAAAAAACAGCTCCCCCAGAGCCCCCAAAACCTCCAGATTAATTCCCCATTATACCCTATGAGAATTGATCTCCACATAGGGAATAATGAAGACGTTTCCCTCTCCTCCTCCCTCCCCCCCCCCCCTTTCTGGCAACTGAAGCGAGGGACTGGCCTTTCTACTCACGAGTTGCTGCCAGCTTCTTTACAGCAGCAGTCACACCATCCCAAAGTGGAGCCTTGCAATCAAGCCTCCGGAGGTGCAAAGGCACATGGTCCTTTGCAGGCGGGGCTTCTCTCCTCCCCCCCCCCCCAGCCAGCTGACTGGGCGCGGGAAGCAGCTTGCGAAAAGGAAGAACGGCTGCTGCAACGGGGCTGGGTGGGAAGGGAAGGGAGGAGGAGAAGCATCGGGCATTGGAGTCCGTCAAGACCCGCCTGCGTTCGGCAGCCACCTCCACCCGCTCGCTGGCGAGCCAGCCTCCCTTCTCAAGATTTCCCTTGCCAGGCTCAGCACCTCCTCCCCGGACGACGCAAATGCTCCTTGGCGCCATTCCCCCCTCCTCCCCCCGCTTCCAGAGTTATGGAAAGCGGGAAAAGAGGCTGAAAATCCAGTATTCTCCCGCCAGGGCGGGAGGCTTGGGAAGGCTAGGATTAGCTGTAAGTGGAACTTTGGGATGCCAGCTCCAGGCTGGAGATTTCTGCATATTTGAATTAAATTTGAAGATTACAAGGCATGCAGTCCATTTTCTTGGACACTTTCTCTCCCAGAGGCATTGGCCTTAATGTTCTGGGCATTACATTATATTTTTGGGAATGATCTCCAGGTTCCACCTGGAGACTTTCACCCTTGCAAAACACAGTAGTGTTTTGAGCAAGCCAAGGAGCGTTCAAACTGGCTTGCTTTTTTTCAACATATGCACATCTTTCCTTCCAGGCATCTTCCTGGCCAGGAGTGGTCTTTTAGAACTACTCATTTTGTTTATGGAGACATTCTTGCAGAATTTCAAAATCAGGAGAAGATGAGAATTCAGAAAAATATCTCAATTGTGCCTCCCCCCTTAGATACCATGGGGCGTATATATAAAAGATCCTTCTCTCTCTAAGGCTGGGAGAGGGAAAATTGGTTTAATAAAAGATAGAAAGAGAAGATAATAAACCTTGCTGGGCAGTTAATCCCAGTATTGTCTTATCTGATCTTGATAAATTTTCCAGGATACAGTTTTTTTCAGGTTAAGCAACTTTTAAACACAAGATGGGGAAGGTGATGAGATATCTGCCTAGTGCGGGCTCAGATTTTTACACTTCTTATTTCTACAATTAAGACTAAATTTGGCTAAGTGTCTTTTCTTTCCTAAAGACGGTCTGCAAAAGTTTTTCTAGCCAAAATGCAGTGAAAGATGCTAGGACAAAAGTTCCTTGCAAAAGAGAAAACTTTGACTCTTTGCAAAGATGTTTGCGATTTACTTCTCTTAAGGAGACTGGATTAGCTTTGTATCAGAGACAAGATTTTCTTTCTGAGTATGAGAGGAGAAAATTCAAGCTCTGGGTGTTTCCTTATTTGCATGTGAAAAGGATGATACCTGGAGTTTTCCATCAACTTAGTCACATAGTTAAGTTTTTCAAATGACCAAATTTCTTCTTTCCTGGCTAGTTATGGATCTGATTTATAAAAGAAGATGGATCTCTTTCTCTAAAGACGCCTGGTTGCTTGGGCTTTAAGAGGAGAGATTTGAGGTGAAAATTTTCTTTCCTTCTTAATGTCTCAGGGCACTGCATTCTAAAAAAAAATATTATTTCTTTTGACTTTTCTGGTTCTGTTAAAGATTTCGGATTGAGTAAGGAGAAGCGGATTAGCATTCCTTCCCTAATGGCGGAAGGGCAGGAGGACTGCAAATTTGCAATCTGTAACTTCTCTAGGCCAGGCTCCAATCTGGGCTGATCTTAGTTATTCTCTGTACATGCTCAGAGGCCTTTCCTTGAGCCTGAAATTTATAGAACTGAAGTAGTAAATATTTAACAAAACTAGTTTAATCTCTTTCTCAGAGGTATTTGGTTCTGGCATTTTAAAAGTGAAAATAAAGGTCCAACTCTCTGAATCTCTCAATCATGACAATAAATTGTATTTGTTTAGTTTGCATCCTGGCTGCATTTTAAAAGAGCTGAACCTAAGTTCTTTTGGGCTAACTGTAATACAGTAGCCATGCACTAACTGAATTTTAGTGCTGAGATAGCTGAATAGCCTTAACTGGCTACACCACGAGAGTCTGGGAGGCATAAAAATAACATAATGAGTACATTTCTTTGCCTAGCCTAACCGAGACTAGAGCCTATTATGCTGAACAGCCTCCTGATGTAACTCCATTCGGGGAAACCCTTGGATTCCATCTGGACATTTGGACTCTGTATGATAATATCTAGCTGTCTGAATTTATACCCAGTTAGCTAGCTATATTGAATGATGTTGTTATTTTGTGTGGCTCACTAAAAGCAATACTTTCATGCCTGTTTTGTAAAATAAACTTTCTTTAAGTTTATTTTTGTGGTTATTTGCTTTCAGGGCCACCACAATCCAAGCCAAACTTACCCACTAGCCTTTGGAGGTGCCTACTACCAATTTGTGAAAACTGACTTGGGGAACCCCTTGCTGCAGTGGTGTGGCTTTGTTTTCTCTAGAGTATTCCTAATAAGCAGAGGCTTGACTGAGGCTTCTGTGCTAAAGGATTTATCCAGTCTGGTGGCAACCTACCTTCCTGATGTTTCTGGGGGAAATACCAAACTTTGGACCTGTGTTGGACTATCAGTTGGCAAGTCTGCTGACCCACCTCGGCCAGACAGGTGGCAGACTTACTCACACTAACAGAGACCTGATCTTTTGGGCAAGGCCACATTCTCTGCACTTAGTTTTATTTCCTGAATGGAGTTGTCATATCCAGACAGGGCAGATTGCTAGAGATCTAGAATGGAAATCTAAAGAAAGATGAGATCCCAAGGGAACCAGGCTCTGAGCTCTCACTCATACCAAACTTCCATTACTCTGCAGAGAAAACTGAGTCTGCAGCTTGGAACTTTGTGCTGCAATTCCAGGAGATCTCCAGGCCTCACCCTTGAGAACTGGCCTCATCTAATTTTAACCCAAATCATTGCTTTTCTGTTTCTTTATTTTGTTAAGGGGACAGAGGTCTTTGTTACCTTACAAAGCCAGGTTTCTCTATTCTAAGAGATATTCAAATTTAAAAGTTAGGTTTTTTATTTTTTTTTGGGGGGGGGAGGTTTAGGGACAATGGAGCCTTGCCTGCCCATGTGGAACTACCATTCTCTGACATTCCCCAGAATTCTGGCTTTTAAGTTCCCCATGGCACCAGACATTTAGACAAGACACTTCTAGGGAAAACAGAAAACAGGAGATGCCAGTAAGGGGTCTGGCAGCCAGGGAGCCCTGGGGGTTTTCACTCCCTCTCTCTCGTGACCCAGTGAGGTCGCCCTACTGGGAACTGCACAAGAAAAAATCCCTCTCTCTTAGAGGCTTTGTCTCTTCTCCTTCACACACACCACAGAAATCCTTCCATATCTTAGCTTCTGTGCTTCAGCTCCAAAGCAGAGTCTAATAGACAGAGCTTAAGGGGTGATCAGACCCTTCTTCTCTCCTATGGAGATGTAATCAGAATTCCCAGACAGTTCATACTCACAATCCTGAAGATCTTCCAATTCCCTGCACACGTCGGTTCAACCGGTTGGCAAACCGGACACCTTCTCCCACTGGAGCAGAGAGAGCCAGACTCAATCTAAAATGTGACTGTGGCACCTAGTCTGCTCTTCCTGCCACAAGGGTGGAAGGTAGATGGTTATACAACTAGCAAAGGGGAAGGAAATATCCTAACACCGTTCATTTCCCATTGGCTGATGCACCAAAATGAAGCAGAGAAATAACGAGGTCTGCACACATTACTAGTATGAAATGAGGTTTACTTTTGGTACCAAGAGCAGAACTTAGTTGGCCATGGGCCCCCAAAATGACTAAGTTAAAATCATTCTACATAGAGACTGTTTTATTCACACAGACGCAGGCACACAGGCTTATCTGATTCAACATTCCCCACCCCCTTGCAATTCCTTCTAGTACTTTTCCATTCCTCCTGTCTCCATGCTTTATCAGCTCCAGCAAGAAGCTTCTCTGAGGCCCCTTTGCTATCTAATACACATCCAGAGGCCTCAATGAGGTCACTGTCTCTTATCTAATATAAAACCTTGAATTCACACCCACTTGGGGCTGTCTGTGCTTCTAATGAAGAGTTGCATCAGACATCCTAGTTCTGAAGGCAGAAGCATGCTTTTATTCATTATCATAGGGGTATTCATTAAGTATTCAGGGGTCCCCCTTCAATGACAAAGTCAACACCTGTGTTAATGTTGTGGGAGACAGGAAAATATTATGCCCCTGCATGTTCTTGCGGGTATTCCACTTGTGATATTCTGCTACTGCTTTTTAAAAAGACAGTGGTGGGAGAGGAAATGATTGCCAAAGGGACAAGGACAGGGAAAATGTCTGTCATGTTGGCAGGCTTGGCCACACAGCAGCCATCCAAGCTTTGCTGCAGTCTGTCCCAAAACTTTGCAGCAAAGCTTGTATGGGAAAAATTGGTGACAGGCTGTGGAAACTTGGGGTGAGAGTGGGTGAGGGATGTGCACAAATATCCCATGATCCTGTTGGATTCTCACTTTGCAACGGCAGCAAACCCAGGGTAAGTAACCCATGTGGTAATGGCCTCTGTCTAAAGAGACCAAAAGCCAGGAAAGGTGAAGTAGGTGAAGATGGCTTCTCAGCAGTAGGTTAGAAGGACTGAAACATATGAACATATGAAGCTGCCTTATACTGAATCAGACCCTCAGTCCATCAAAGTCAGTATTGTCTTCTCAGACTGGCAGCGGCTCTCCAGGGTCTCAAGCTCTCCAGGGTCTCAAACCTTTTGCTCAGGGCCTTTTTTCTGAAAAAAGAGGTGCCAGAACTCTTAAGATGTAAATAAAGGAAAAACACATGGGTGCCCCTCATGAACTTTTAAGCATTTTCTGAGAATTTTGTTTCCATGAAGAGGTTCCAGAACTCTATTCCACCTCCTTCCCCCAGGGGGAAAAAAAAAGCCCTGATTTTACTTAGCCCCAGCTGAGCCTCTCGGCAGCACTGCATATTTTCTTATCTCACTAAAAGGAAACAAGTCAAAGGTAACCAAGCTGCTTCCTACAAGCCACCCTCAGCTTTTTGACCATCTGACCTTGAACTCTCTGGAAATCCTCAGCTGCTACTGTTCAGGGCTCAGGCTGAGAGCAGCCAAGCTGGCTTAGCAAAGGAAACTGTGTTTGCTTGCATATTTCCCATCCTACTGAACTCTGTTCCCCCTTGGCTGTGGCCCAGTTTTGCATGATCCCCTTAACTGGGGGCATGAGACAAAGAGGAAACATGAGCTGTGAGGAGGAAACTGGACTTGGCGCCCAGACACACAGCACAGTGTCCTAAGTCTGGTCTTGAATCCAATTAGTTAACAAGTTCAGGCCTTGACAACTCTATTTGCATACACTCTGGGGATTGTTCTGTTTGCCCTCCAGGCTTCATCACTATCACTTACCCATTAGCTATTCTGTCCAAGCCTCACTGGCCAATCAGTTTCCTAGCCCTTCAGAGCCTCTTAATGAGCAGTGACCCAGAGGCTGACTTGTCTGTATTGCCTTTCTTTCTTCCCTCCACAGTTAAGGCCAGACTATCCTCCTCCTGGGTCCATTAAAGGGAGTTTACGTTAATGTATTTGTTATTCAATGAATTTTCTCTGGCTTTTGAAAATAAGCAGGAACAGAAGTCTGAGGTTTGCCATCCTGACATCAAGATATTTCTCAGCAATATTCCAGAGATTATTTTCTCAGCTTTCAGAAAGAGTGCCCAAGAAGAGGAACTCTAAGGTGCACTGTTTATAGTCTGCTTCAGATACAGATTCTAGAATATAAGATGTGAAAAAGGAGTGTTGGCTTTAAAAAAGGGGGGGGGGGGTAGTTTGACATTCTTCCAACAGGGACCCTGTGCAGAGGAGATGAAGGAATATATTAACTGTGAAGTGCATCCAACTCACTCTTGGAAGATGTGCTTCTGAGACTCGGGAACAAAAGGTTTATTTGCTAATCTTTATTTGCTAATCTTCAAAGACGTTCAGACCTTGGTAGCCTCATTCTTAACTAAAAGTGAGTCTTGTAGAAGGCAAAAGGGGCTCATTTAGCATACTATCTGTTACATGTGAATGGATGCTACTGGGAGTTTTCATTTAATGCTCAATCTGTTGTCTGATGACTTAATTATATGTGTGAATCAGTTTTACCCCTTCATGAACCATCCAACACTTTATAGACTGACTGCTTGACCTCCTTGGAGTGGATTTAATTTCAGTGGGGCTTGGACTAATACAACATCTTCCTTTGCTTTCCAGGGTGAGTGTGGCAACTTCATCCGCCTTATCCAGCCCTGGAATCGAACCCATCTGTATGTGTGTGGCACTGGGGCATACAATCCCGTTTGCACCTTTGTCAATCGGGGCCGTAAAGCACAGGTGAGGTACTGCAGGACTATATGGCTAGAACTGTGTTCACAACACTGCTAGAAAAACTTATGGACTTGGTCTCAGACCATGCTAAGAAGGGATACCTCAGACCACACTTGGAGCTCAGTAGGAGGAACTCTGATCACATTCAGCAAGGCCCAAGGGATTGGTCTTCTGAGTCCTCCTCTAAGCACTGAATCTAGCACAAGGCCAAGTAAAAGAAGAAAAGGCCATTTATAACCCATACGTTTAGGGATGAACAGAGATATGATAGACAGCATTAAATGAAATATAGATGCTTCCAGCCTCACCCTTTTTACCACACAACCCATTTCCTGAGGGGAACTGCTTTAAGCTGTGCCCCTAATTCCCGCCAAGAGCCATGTGCTGATTTACAAGACCCATCCACTGAATGCTCATTGTCTTGGAAACAATTGTCTTGACTCTGTGTTGTTTCCATACCTATGATTATGTTGGAACCCAAGACTAAAAAAATCACAAATGCCGCTGAAAAATACAGTAATAGAAACAATTACTCTAATGAATGGAATTAACACTAGAAATATATACAATTTAAAAAGTACAGGAACATTACAAATATAGAAATTCAAATGTAAGCATTAATTCCAAAATCCATTCCAATAATATAAAAAAAAAATCCAGTTAAAAGAGTTCCTTAGAGTATAAAATTAATATTGAGCCCCAGTGTAGTTGGTTCTGCAAATAATAGAAGAATTCATTCCAGCAGGACTTCACTCTGAGTAGTCATCTATCACAACCTCCTGCTGAAGAACCTCTGCAGTGGGGCCCAATAACTATTCCCCCCCCTCAGTCATGATTCTGTATCATCTGTTTTGGAAAGTGATACATCAGTGCTCAGGATTCAGGGGAGGGGCTGTGGCTCAGTGGTAGAGCAGTTGCTTAGCATGCAGAAGGTCGCAGGTTCAATCCCTGGCATCTCCAGTTAAAAGGAGAAGGTGGTAGGGGATGTGAAAGACCCTATACCTGAGGCCCTGGATGATCGTTGCCAGTTAAAGTAGACAGTACTCACTTTGATGGACCAAGGGCCTGATTCTGTATAAGGCAGTGCCATGTGTGTACATAACAACATCAGGCCAGCCAGGATATAGTTGGTACTGTCTGTCTTCAGTTGTTATAAACATGTTGGATTTGGAATATTGCATTTGCTGTAGCAATACTTCAAGAAAGCGAGTGGGAATCATTTCCTCTGTCCACAATTAGCATAGAAAGAGTTCATGAGAAGACTTGCAGAGTCAAGGCTGGAGATGATCTTTTCATGATGTCTCAAAGGGAAGAATCCTGAAAAAAGATAATTCAGCACAAATGGGCACACAAAAACCTTAAAGCCATTGCTCATACACAATTGGGCAGTGAGGGCATCAGTGCTAGTACTGGCTTCTCCATTTGGTCCAATCAATGGAATCTGTCAGCACTCTTCTGATCTTCAATGCAGAAGCTTTGCCATAACAACTAATTTCATAACCATGAGTATTTGGTTATACTAGGAAATTAGTTGTGTCTGTTTGTAAGGTATACTATTTATAGGTATACCAAGGAACATGGACATGTCTTGCCTCATGCAGATCCATGTGCCGTTGCTTCTCTATCCACTTGCAGCTGAGGTGAAAGCAGCATTCAGGTTTCTGTTACTAACAACAGAGGAACGCTGACTGGTGTCAGAAGAGAGCAAAGGATGTTGCACAATTGCAAGAGGGCAGGCATATATGCACTGTATAGGAAAAAAGTGGTTTGTATATGCACTATACAAATTACATATAACCATACAGTCATTATGTATAGCCCCTCCCCCCAATGGAATAAAAATTACCTTTCTTAAATAGACTGTCCTGCACACCATCATTTGTCTTATCTTTAAACTTGCTATGTTGTATTAGTCCTTTTCTGAATATATTAAACCTTATTAGGTTTAAATTTCTGGCAACCAGAATTGTTGCTATTATTAACAAATTCTTGATGGCTGATAACAACACTTGTTTTAGTAAATCTTTGATTATATCCAAATAATATAATATCTGATTTCTGTGGAATCGTGAACTCAGTTACACATTTATTGTACCTAAAAATGTTTTTCCAATTGGACTTGCATTTTCCAAGTCCCACCAATACTTTTTGTCCAACATTTTTGTATCATCAATACAAATACTTTATATTGGTTATTTTTAAAATTAATATGAGTAGCTTCCTGGCATAGATACAAAGATATTTTCCACTTTTTATATTCCAGGAATTGTTTTCACAAAAAGGTTGCCCTTTTTTCTTTGTTACCTAGGTGTTGTTTTCCAGCCAGCAATATGTTTTCTATTTTGAATAGAAGTGTTATTCTATTCTATTATTCATCATATAGTGGTTCAAACTTGGCATCTATGCATTCAATTTAGAATATGTTTAGAAAGTGTCTATGCTGAGACCTTCAGCATCTTAGCATTAGAATCCTCCAACCTGTTAATTTTATTTCTATAGAAAATATTGAAATAATACTGGTATTTTTTCCATTTATACAGTTGGATAAAAGTTGATGATCTTGCTTCATTATTTTTCATTGCTTGTTGGCATTTGATAACGTATCTTTCCACCATCTCAATGGATCAGCTATTATGCCTTGATCATTATAAACAAATGATGAAAAACCAGCTATATGACGATCCAGATACCTTTTTATTAGTTTGCTTCATATACTCAAGACTGATGATTAAATACATGAGATTTTTATTCAGAAAATATTTTTTTCTTTTGACAAAGCTATGGTAAATAATTTAAAAGGAATTTGCTTCCTACTGGTTCTGTATTTAACTATATGATACAAGACAAGTCAATGTAACATCTGATTATTATACATAGTATTGCAGTGCAATACTAGGAAATGCTAAGGTTTCCTTATTATTTCTGTAATGTTTTGATTGACACTCTTGTATCTGTGTCAGTTGCTATCAAGTCACAGCTGACTTAAGGGAAACCCAGGAAGGTGCTTTCAAGACAAGTAAGAGGCAGAGGTGGTTTCCCAATACCTTCCTCTGCAGTCTTCCTTGGTGGTCTCCCTTCCAAGTACTAACCAGGACTGACCCTGCTTAGCTTCTGGGATCTGAGAAGATCAGGCAGTACCATTCCAACTTTCCTCCTGATTGATACTCTACAGATTTACAATTCCATAACAAATAGATCAACATTTTCAACATAATGCCTAGACTTCAAAGCTCTAGACCCTGTGGGACATAACAAAATAGGAATAATAATCTGGTGACTATTTATGTTCTTGGTTGCCTATTTGCTAATTTAAAATGTATACACCCCACTTTTTATCAAAATTATTTATGGCAGTTTACAACATATTTAACAGGAAATACCATATAAAACAATCAATCCAAAATAAGACAAAAACAATCTCCAACAAATTACTCCAACAGCTAGGTCAGTTTATCATTGTAACTATTACTAAAATCCTGAGTAAATAAGAAGGATTTTGCCTAGTACTTAAAATTAATCATCATAGGTGAATGAATATGGAGGGGAAAATTCCATAAACATAGATACCATCACAAGGAAAGCTATCTACCTTATCTCAAAAGTTGGGGGCATTCCAAGCCAGACCTCCATTGAAGATAACAGCAACCAGGCAAGTTGATATGGTTTATAATATATTCATCTCTTTAAGATACTGAAGAAATTCTTGATGAGGAACCCTGCCAGGTTATGAATTTTCTCTGTGGGGCGAACTTGGCATGCCTCAGCAAGTGAAATGCGATAGGTAGATGCTGCTGCTGGATACATGCATATGAAAGACATGCATAAATATTTAATGTGTGGGTCTTGATCTCAACAGAAGTGTATACATGTACCTGAGAGGGACAATAAGACTTTTGCATGCTGCATTCTCTGGCCAAACCCTGCCATTCCTGCTTCTCTGGCAGATTACCCTGCCAGCTCTAACTCTCTGCTCCTCCTCTCCTCAGGCTTTTGAGCTGAACCAGTCCATCCAGCAGGGAGGACGGGGAAGTAGAGCAGTTGACTCCTCTCTCCACCCGTCTCCAGTGGAACGCAAGGTGGGAATCGCGCTCTGCCCTGCCCTTCCCCAAGGACGCATCTGGCTCCTTCCCTACCATGCCTGAGCCTGGGCTCTCTAACCTTCATTTCAACTGGCATGCACCTAACAACTAACAGGGGCAGGGGCAGGGGCCGGACCCAGTGGAAATGGGCTGGCCTCTAAATTCACCCGCCTTCCCATCTAGTAATGAGCGCGCTTCCTGTACAGCTTCTCCTTGCGTCTCCTCTCTTAAACTAACACCTTCTTCCCCAGGCTCACACAAGGTTTGCACCAGAAAAGAACACTCTCGGGATATCTGATCTTATTGTACAGGAAAGCTTCATGTATTTGAATAGCCTGGTCATCCACAATGGTTGGACCGTTTGAAACTGGAACAATGGAATTGCTATGTCAAATATATATTTAATTGAAGTAAGGCTTCATGAATAACTAGGTGATTGGGATGACAGGAGTGATTATAATGATCATTGGAGGGAAGATATGGTTTGTGTCCTTTGTGTTTCCTTCCATTGCTGTGTGTGTGTGTGAATTTCATTAAAGATTAAGCAAAATTCCTAACAATGTCTGAGAAATGTCAGAAAGAGGAAGAAAAGAAAATTGACTTTGTTATATTTGGCCTGTCAGTAATATATATTTTACTCCTCCTGGTTACGGCAGGTGATAACCAACTCAGGAAATCATAATCTTAATTTCCATTCCAATTTTGTCACTACTGTTGAATTGTTAAAGGCTACAGTCATTCCAAGAACAGGGGGAGAAGGGTATGAGATTTTTTTTTTAATAGAGTATGCTAGGAGGAACTATGTGAGTTGGATTACTGATATATTTCTTCTTATACTAAAGCTGTTCAAAGACCTTGTTGTGGGAACAAATTATGTCAGTTACTCAGTCTTCATGGTTCTTCCTGAAAGATGTTGCCAAACCAGGACTAAGCCATATGGAAGCAGTTTCCACATTCAGTCGTTAACATCTGGATAAGCCTAACTAAGAGAACCATTTCTTTGCAAGATACTTAGAAGACAGGCATGGTCTTTACTGATGTAAAGATGGTGTTAATGAAGACATTTATCCATTTTTAAGATTGGTGAAGGGGTCCACATTCAATTCCCAATGTGTCCCCTCTGGATTTGTAAGGGACTAAAGTCTCCTTGTAGTCAGCAATGGCAATCTCTCCCATACATGCACAAAATGGTGTGCTGACGGCAGATAGGGAATGGAACTGATAATTTTTTTTCTAGGTTGAAGAGGCTGCCTGGTCTGAGTGATAGGAACTTTCATGGCTATAAATACACTGACAACAAAAATCAGAAATTTCAGATTTGAACTTGTGAATTGCAATTTTCATTATTTTTATGTTAATTTAAAACATCAGTGCAGCTTATTGGCTACATATAGGGTTGTACTGCTCGGGGGGTGTCTAGGCAAGCAAACCCAGTTTTTTGGGGGGGGACTGAAAAACTTGAAATGAGGAGCTTGAACTTTATTTGCTTTCTTTACCAGCCTTCTCCAACGAAGGACTTCTTTGTTTCAAAAACAAAGTGCCTCACCCCAGAGGGTATTACTCTGAGAGAAAGGATCACCAGTATTAAGTGCTTTCATCTAAAACTGGTATGCACTTGAGCCTAGGAGACTCTGTGATGTTCAGCTAGGGGAAGATAATGTCAGTGACAACATGGTTGTTGTTTAGCATATGAGCTGGATTCCACAAATACTGTTGGATGATCCAACTTGGATCCCCCGTGTTGTGTTTCTATCCAGACTTTGGAAGTCTTCTGATCCTATGAAAAAGGGTGGCAGTTTCACCTCAGGGTAAAAGTCCTGAGCTATAGATATGAAGAAGAGGAGGAGATTGGATTTATATCCCACCCTTCACTACCAGTGTTCTCTCTAAGCTGCAGAGTCTTGTGAGCAAAAATTCTACTTTGTGAGCTATTGGCATTAAAATTGTGAGCTACTGGCATTAAAGTGGTGAGCTACTGCATAAATTGTTGTGTTCTGGGGTCATCCTTCCTGAGCTAAGACAAAAATCTGTGAGCTGGAGGCTAAAAATCTGTGAGCTAGCTCATGCTAACTCAGCTTAGAGAGAACACTGTTCACTACCCGTAGGAGTTTCAGAACAGCTTACAATCTCCTTTCCCTTCCTCTCTCCACAACAGACACCCTGTGAGGTAGGTGAAGCTGAGAGACTGCTCTTGAGAGGAACAGCTCTGCAAGAACTTGTGACTGACTCAAGGTCACATCAGCAGGTACATGTGGAGGAGTGGGGAATCAAACCCAGTTCTCCCAGATAAGAGGCCTCACATTTAACCACCACACCAAACTGGCTCTCAATGACTGCTTAGCCGGCTGTATTTGCAGTCTGCAGGACTTACTAGAAATAAGGTTTTTTGTGTGTCAACATTTGCTTTCATTCAAAAGCCAGCTATCAGTTCCTTATGCCATTTAATGTACCCCCCCAATCTTTTGTTTATACCCGCCAAACACATGTTGTCAGCCTGTTAAAATGTATTGCATAATCAGTGGCACTATAAACAGTACATGTGTTGTCACTGATTGTGCAATCCATTTTAACAGGCTGACAACAATATCAGGAACAGTCCTCCTCCTCTTACTCCCTTGCGTGGCAACATGTGTTTGGCATACATTAGAAAGAGGAAGGGAGTCTTCAGTGATATCCTGCCATCATTGACCTCCCAAGTCGTTAACGCAATAGGTGGGGAACAGCGTGGGTTGTACCAGATGGTGGGAAGTTCCAAAGAAATGGGGATAGCAAATACAACATGTCACATACTGCTGTAATCTTGAGCCCTTGAAGCCCAGTTTTGTATCACTCAGTCAAATATAGTACCCCAACTGGCCTATCTGAATGCAGATGGAACCGATATTATTACCAGCAAAGTTCAGTTTGTGACTAGCACACAATTTCCACTAGCACAGAATGACTCCTATAAGTTGAAACAGGCATTTATTCTAAAAATACTCAGTTTATTTGTGTTCCATGTGAAGAAGTCCATTTACACTTTTGTTCAAGCAATAGACTTCCATTTGACAAACATTTCTGTCTCCTGGAATGAAGAGCACCCTCAGCATTCTTTAGTATTTTAAAAGCCATCCACTGAAGTACCAACAACACCATGTGGGTGAGGAAAATAATCACTTATACAATAACTTAGGAGAGAAGCTGACAGTGAGACTGGTTAGACACTATAAATGATTTTGTGAACATGTCAGAAGTGAACCTGTGCTGCTGCTGTTAGATATTAGCTTTTATTTTTTAAAAAAAATTAGAGTAGTAAAATCATTAGTTATAAAATTTTTCTACTCTGAATTTTGATCTAGATTACACCTCTAGTATTTTCTATGTTCTTATTAGAAGCACTTTTTATAGACAGCTGTGTGCATTTGCAGATGTGCATTGTGTGAGCAAGAAAGATAGGAGGTAAGAGATGTGCCTCCAGCTGAAAGAAACCATTAGCCTTGAGAGATATCAGTGAACAAGACTACAGTTTCTACTGTCCAGCTCTAATTTCAGACAAATGTAGCTCACAAACCCATACAAACGTAATGTTAGAGACATGCATTCTGTCATTGATACTGGACTTTTCCTATAATCAACATATTTCAGATACTATGCATGGTTAGACAGAAAGTAAGATCTCTGCATTTTCTGGCCAAACTGACATTCTGCTAGCAACTGTATGTTTTTGGATATGGCTTGACTTTTGGATGTATCTGTGCAAGTATGAGGTAGCATGAGGGGTGCCTCATTCTTTATTCTCATAGTCTCGGTGTTCTTTCATCCTGTTCAGTCATCCTGATTCTAATGGTCTCTATGCCACTGATACTGACTCAGCCCATTCCACTGAAAGCAGCTGACCTTTGCAATTCCTCAGGTGAAAGAGGAACTACAGAAAGGGATTTATTCTGTCCAATCCAATCCATCTTTAAGACAGATTCAGCACTACTCAGCACAGCCTAGTATGGTGGATGCTGACAAAAGACTGAACTCAATGTGAAGGTATTTGAAGAACCATGCATCTTGTGCTTCTCACCTTTTCAGTTCTCCTGCCACCCCATTCTGAGAACATAAAGCCAATGACCCTCTGGTTAGAAAGAGGCCCTAGAAAGTTCACACTTCCATTTTGTGGGCATTCTCTGCTAATAAAGAGCCACAGTTCTAGTATAGGTTATGGATAATGGCCCATGGACCTCTATTGAAAAGAAGAGCTTTGGGAAAGGAAAGTATGGGAAATCAGTATTATTAATGGCAGGAAAGAAGTTTAATCAAATATCCTGACTGACTTCAGTGTTTTTCTTTGCTAGATACTGATATTTTTGTGATATTTCAATAAAATCTTTGACAGGATTATTTTTATATATCAGAGAGATTCCTCATGAGAAATCAATGGTGGGGAAAATAGATATGTTTTGGCCCACATTATGGACCTTTCTATCTTGTTTATTTCAATAGGAGGGGATAAGCATGTTTTTAAATATTCCCCACTGATTAGTGGGACTTTAAAAATTTCTTAATTTAGGATAGAATGTGCTATTAAACAATCAAAACACATCAGTGTTTGTTCATTTTTCAAATTAAGGCAATTCTTAAGTCAGTCCTAGAGTGAGATGGTCATTTGATACAGGAACATTCATTTACTTTGCAGTTTTCCACTGAATTTTTCAGCTTAAAGACTCTAGTCATGGCTGGTGTTCTGGTGCCTGCCCTCTGACTGCACCAGCTGTGATTTATAATATGAATTTCTTGCTGTGTGGCAGTCCCAGCATATGGGTAGGGAAACACATGGAAAGTAGTTGAATGGTATTGCAGGACAACCAAGGATATTCTAGAAGGAAGGAAAATATGATGAACTTCAAAGGCAGGGCACTAGAGCTCTTAGTCAATAAAAACTTTGCCATGTGTGGCCTTTAGCTACTTGTATTTTATACAGTGACAGCAACATGGACTTATTTCCTACACTAATAAGTTTGGACATAAATGGTGGTTGTTTTATGCAAAGGATATGATGTGGTTTGTTATAAAATACCTGAAGACTATTTGAAGGTCACTTGAAGGCTGAGTTTCTAATTAATATATAGAAGTGGACTATGCAGGGGTGGCCAATGGTAGCTCTCCAGATGTTTTTTGCCTACAACTCCCATCAGCCCCAGCCAGCATGGCCAATGGCTGGGGCTGATGGGAGTTGTAGGCAGAAAAACATCTAGAGAGCTACCGTTGGCCACCCCTGGACTATAGACATCTTGACTGATGTTCCTTGTGATGCCAAAGAGGGGACAGTGGTTATCATAATGTGTGACTGAAGAAAACAGCAAAGAGGATAGCACTGAATCAGGGCCATAGTGCATCAAGGATCTCTTAAACTGATAATTATGTAAACATGTCAAGTTTTTTGCCAATTTGCTGAGTTTTTCTTCCCATCAAATTGAAATCACACTGACCTACCTGTGTATAGTTCTTGTGGAGATGAAGGGATAAGAATATAGCGTTTCCTTCCCTGGGCCTTCATTATAGGGTAGGAGGCAGTTATAATAATAAATTAATGAAAACTGCAAGAACAGTTGAGTGTATTCATCCATTCACACACTGTCAAAAAACTTCTCTAATGATCTGTGGAATTTCCTATAAGCTACCATTTGAAGCTAAGTTCCATTTAGTAGTAAGGCACAGTGATGAAACATGAAACTGCTGTGTTCTTGTATTACAAAAGTGATAGTTTCTTGACACTCATTTGACATAAAATAATGAAATTTGTGGGTCCACAAGGAGGCTTGAGCATGCAAAGGAATTAGAGGTCTCTGTGAAGATATTCCACAGATCAGCATTCCTAATCTTGAACCCAACCATGCATGGGATAGGTGACATGGACATGAGATGGTGAGCACTAGAAATATGGGTTTTAAAAAAAAAAATGCATGGCTTTATAAAATAACATCATGCAGGTAGAGACTGTGGAATATGGTATTTTAATGTCTTTGATTTATTTTCCAATCATGGAACAGATTTATTTAGGGCAAACTAACGTTACTTTGACAACTTGAGTATGGGACAGCTATTTTGAGGCTTGCATGAAAATAACAAAGTGATGTGCCTGTAAATTGGTTCACTAGATGCTGAGTGAATGTCTATGCACTATCATTTCTTGTGGTTGATGTGGGATTGGTAGATAAAACAGCTACAATTAGAATACCATGAAGACACCACTGCTGTTCCTGGCATGACATGGAGGTGTTATGGAGGATGCTAACAACAGGCAATTTCAAAGATATTTTTAGAGTAACTTCCATACCTGTAGCTTCCATTCATGCTTTTATGGCAGCCATTGGACATTCTAACCTAGTGTTTCTCAAACAGCCATTACATGGAAGCAGTTGATCCCCTTGGTATGGCAGCTGCCTTCAAGAGTGGAATCATTTGCACTGCCTTGCAATGCATGAAGTCAGTCACTAGGGGAAACTCATTTAGAACATACTTCATAGAGGAATCATATTGTACTGCCAGGGCTTCCTACATTCAGCTGTTCGTAATTTCAGTGGTGTGCAGTGTGGTTCATGCATGCAGTGTGTTGTGTCTAATGAACTTTCGTGTCCCCCCTGTTTAAAGGAGCCAAGAAGACCAAAGGTAAGGTTGTATGATCATGTAGATAATTTATCCACCTGTTGCCTTCTATTCCAGGATTACATATTCTATGTGGAACCACAGACGCTGGAGTCAGGGAAAGGGAAATGCTCTTATGATCCAAAGGTGGACACCGTGTCAGCATTAATCAGTGAGTTTCTCAGTTGTTAATGCCATTTGAGAATACAGTTGCCAGGTCCAATGCAGAAAATATCTGGGGACTTTGGAGGTGTAGCTGGGAGACTTTGGGGGTGGAACCAGGAGACTTTCCCATTCCCTAAAATAAATAAAAACACAGCAGTTCTATTCCCCTGAGTAGTCTTCATTTCCTCGTTCCCCCAGCAGCTGGACTTCCACGCACACTCTCACAAAGCAGCCAAAAAAAACACAGCTTGCACACACTAGTGTGATCTCACTTGGGCAATTTACTCACAGGATGTAACTATTTTGCTGTATTTCAACAAACTTCTTCAGACTAACAGGAAAATGAAAGCAGAGCAGCCTAGGGGGCGAAGTTTTTCTCTAAACAAACAGAGGGACTCTGCTTGCATCTCTTCCTTTCGCACATGCTTCACACACTCACCAGGAAGACCTACATGGCTCTGCCTACTTGCCCTACCCATTCAGCTTTCCTCTTGCTCATATTTAAAGGCACACACAAAGTCCAAAACACAGGCAGTTTGCAGACTTATTTTAAGCCTGCACAGATTTAAAGGCCCATGATGGCTGTTGGGGTTGGGCTGGCAGCAGGGAGGAGTCTGCAGAATTGGGGAATCCCCCACTAGGACCTGAGGGCTGGCAAGCCTATTTCAGAAGCTGAAAAATTGCTTGCTCCCTTTAAGTCCAGAAGAGCTATCCGAAATTAGAAGAAAAGAGGACAAACCTTCTTTGAATACCAGACAGAGTGAGAGCAGCTCTGTATTCAGGAAATGACTTTGTTCTCAGAAATGCATAGGCAGGTCTGGCCAGTTTTGTGTAGTGGTTAAGTGCGCGGACTCTTATCCGGGAAAACTGGGTTTTGATTCCCCACTCCTCCACTTGCACCTGCTGGAATGGCCTTGAGTTAGCCATAGCTATTGTAGGAGTTGTCCTTGAAAGGGCAGCTTTCTCAGCCCTACCCACCTCACACGGTGTCTATTGTGGGGGAAGGAGATAAAGGAGATTGTAAGCCGCTCTGAGACTGATTCAGATAGAAGGGCGGGGTCTTCTTCTTCATCTTCTATTAGGCAGCCCTAAGTGGCTGCCTAGGGCACAGCCCCGGGGGGGGGGGGTGCTGATTTGTACATAAGCAGTGGAAGATTCCTTGATTTCAATAACTGATAAGGCTTTAATTTCTACTGAAATGGAAGAAGAGTAGGATCTTCATCGTGGTCTCTGTGCAGTCCCATACATGGGGTCTTGCCGCAGGCAACGGATCCATACCTTGGAGTCTCCAATAGCTCGCCTAGAGCGTTTTTTGGCGCGCTTTCCACTCGCCCTGGGGAGCAGGCATCGACTGCGCATGCCTGGAGCAAGCGGGAGGCGCCATTCCCACTCAGTTTCTTCCTTTCCACCACCTGGACAACACCTACCTTGCTGCGTTCCTCTCTCCTCAGCTCGTCTTCTCCTGCTTGGTATTATATTCTCCTTTTCTCTTATCTCCTTTCTTCTATCATTTTTCATCCTTGTAAAATTAAACAAAGCCCTTGTTTCTGCGCTTTTCTTTCCCTGTTTTTCTTCCCTCCCTCCCCTCCCTTGTCCGGAGTGTTTGGAAGGGAAAATTACTTTCAAAAAGTGTCGGTGTGGATCTAAAATCCCTACTTCAGATGGACACTCATACTGACTTTTCTGCTTGGGTGAATCTCATCGGGTAGATACTTGCCCTCATTGCGCCAACTTTGGTAAACAGGCACGAAAAAATCGAGTGGCTAGACTTCAAAGTTTCCTGCTTGAAAAATCTCTCCAGGCTATGCCCAGCTCTGATTCGCCGCCTCCCCCACACCGAGCGGGAGATTCGGCTGCTCCTCAACTCCATAAGAAGCATAAGTCCGACAAGAGAGCATCCAAGCACTCCAACACCGGCCACAAGGCTTCGAAGAAGTCTCGCCATACCGATCCGTCAGCCTCGGCTCTGAAGAGATCTCGTGATCCAACAAAGTCGACTCCCGATGACTTCTCCGAGGGTTACCACTTCGACCACTATAGCGACATCTATGGCGTCGGTTTCCACACACTCGGCTCCGATCCAACGTCTAGTTCCACCAGAGCTTTCGGCGCCCTCCGACGTCATTTCCGACATGCCTCATCTTACTCCCCAGCTGCAGTCGAGGTTATACCGGTCCGATCTTGTTCGCCCTCGGTCCATAGCATGGTGCTGTTTGAAATCCTCGAGCCTGACCCCCGTTCGGATCCGACTTTCTCTCAGGATCATCCCCGGTCTTTGCTACAGGCTGGATCCTTTTGAGACATCAGAGTCTCTCCTCTCTACAGAGAATCTTCGACACAGGTTTCCACCCAACATGTCCGCTCTTGCTCACTGGTTCGACGTCATGATTTCTGTTCACGCTCTCCAGTCTACCGCGACTACCAGGATTATTACCAAAGGGGTCGATATGAATATTCTTCACTCTCCAGATCTCCATCTCCCAGACACCGCCGAGTTTACCATCGCTACTCCTGTTCCCCCCTCGGATGAGGGTTTTCGTCGCTCTCGGTACATGAATTAGAGGTCGCGTCCCACAGAGACCGCGATTTATCAACACCTCGAATCCGTGGCTTTGAATCTCCTTGGTACCATGAGCCTTCTCAAACCCGAGACCCAGAGTATCTCTCATCTTGAGACTGTGAAGCCCTTCGAGTCCGTGAACCTCTTTGGTACCAGGAATCTTTTATACCCCGAACAGCTTCCGCCACCATATCTTCTGCCACGACCTCTACATAAGCCATGACTTCGACTGCCTTACAATTACAGTCTAAACCTTCTGAGGAACGTGCATCCACATCTGCACCTACCAAGCCTCTGATCTCTCCCGCAACCGAGGAATCCCAATCCGACGGGGACAGCTCTGGCTCTTCTGACTCCGAAGATCCTCCTGGCTCTCCTGCCTCCAATTCCACACATCCAGCCCGTCTCTCTCCATCAGACGGTTCGAAGGCCTACCTTAATCTGATTACTACCATGGCTGAAGCCTTGAATGTTACTCTTCCTTCCGACTCATCCAAGGTTTCTGACATAGTCCACAATCTGGTTCAGGTGGATTTCCCAGCGGGGTCACTCCTACCTATGTTGCCAGTGCACTTGGACGGGCTGCGTGAGGCCTGTGACAAACCTGCTTCGATTCCACCTACCTCGAAGCACTTTGACTCCCTGTACAGAGTACACGCTCCAGAATCTAAATTTTTAGCTTCCCATCCTGCTCCAAACTCTATCATCGTGCACTCAGTGACTAAAGCCAAACCATCCAAACATCCTACTCCTTCTGATCATGAGGGCTGGAAGTTGGAGACCCTGGCTCGCAAGATTTACAACCTTGCCTCTACTAATTCCAAACTTAACAATTACATGGCTTATTTTTCTGCATATACATTTAATCTCGCCAACCAATTTACTCCTCTCCTTCCTTCTCTGCCTGAAACTTCTCAGAGAGTCGCATCCAACTTAGTCTCTGAGCTCTCACGAGTTTCTAAACAGCAGATTAACACCATTAGACATGCCGTTTCCTGCTCATCTAGAGTTTTCGCTTCATCGGTGGCACTGCGTCGACATACTTGGCTAAGATCCACAAACCTGCAACCTGACATCAAACAAAAATAGAATACCTACCTTTTGATGGCCTTGGCCTCTTTCATGCATCCACTGATGAAGTCCTCACTTCGGTAGATGACGGCCGCAAGCGGAGAAGCATCTTGGAGTCTCTCAGCCAGCCTCTCAGCAGTTCAATCGACCCAAGCCCTGGAGACCATCTTTTCAGAGGCGTCAACGCTCTCCTAAGCAATCCGATTACTGGAAGAGGAAACCCTCTCAGCAAAAGCAACCCTTTCAACAGAGGCCACGCTCTCAGCAGACAAAGAAGTCTTCCCAGCCAGCCAAGCAGTCTCTTTGACTCCCCTCTGCATCTCACCCAACAGCTGAATCCCTGTTATCAAACACGTTTTTTCCCGTTCTACCCAACCTGGAGCTCAATCACCACGGACTCTTGGGTGCTCACCATAATCCGCCTAGGTTACACAATCGAATTCGTTTTGCCACCTCACCACCACTATTTCACTGTTACTCCACCATTCCCTCATCTCAAACAAGAGATTCTGGACCTGCTCCAAAAAAATGCCATAGAACCTGTTCCTCCACACCATCAGGGGACAGGTTTCTACTCACGATATTTCCTGGTGCCCAAGAGGGATGGGGGCAAGCAACCCATTCTGGATCTCAGGAGACTAAACAAGCGGATAGTCTACAAGAAATTCAGAATGATCTCCATCCAATCCATCCTACCCTTAATTCCACAGGATTCCTGGATGGCATCCCTGGATCTCCAGGACGCTTATTTCCATGTGACCATCAGACCTCAGCACCGCAAATATCTTCACTTTGCTATGGGACAACATCACTTCCAGTATCAATCCCTCCTGTTCAGGCTGTCCACCGCCCCAAGAGTGTTTACGAAATGCATGGCAGTGGTCGCAGCTGCCCTGCATCTTCGCAACATTCCAGTGTTCCCGTACATAGACGACTGCTTACTCATCACTCCCATAGCACATCAACTGGCGAAGAATCTCAAAACAACTCTCTCTCTTCTTGCCTCCCTGGGCCTGTGTGTGAATGCTACCAAATCTCACCTTACCCCAACTCAGGACCTACAGTTTATAGGTGCTCGTCTCTGCACCGCTCCTCACCTCATTTTTCTTCCCAGGGATCGTGTCCACACTATTCTGTCCTTGGCCCAGGAGGTCATACGTGCCCCAACGCAACCTGCAATCACCATCCAACGACTTCTGGGCCTCATGGCCACAACAACCTCTGTTCTTCGATTCGCAAGACTGCGCATACAGCCTCTCCAGCTTTGGTTTGTTCGTGCCTACCATCCACACGTACAACCACAGAATACTATTCTCACAGTACCTCAGAGGGTTCAGCTCTCCCTTGTCTGATGGACAGTACCAGACAATGTAATTTGCAGAATGCCCTTTGTTCTTTCTCCTCCGTCTGTCATCGTGACTACAGATGCCTCCAAGTGGGGATGGGGAGCCCACTTAGAGGACAAGACTGTCAGGGGTCTGTGGACTGCACCCAAGAGGGCTATGCATATAAACTGCCTAGAACTCATAGCTGTTCACAGGGCTCTTCAATCAAGCAACCAACATGTTCAGATCACAACCAACAATATGGCCACAGTTTTCTATGTGAACAAGCAGGGCGGTATCAGATCTATCCGTCTGTGCCGCATAGCCATACTTCTTTGGGAATGGTGCATCAAAAACAGCATCTACCTGACTGCCATTCACCTTCCAGGGATAGACAACCACGAATGGTCCCTCAATCCACACTACTTGCATTGCATCTTTGCATGCTTCGGGACTCCAAGAGGAGATGTTTTTGCTACGAAGGACAATTCGAAATGCCCTCTCTTTTATACCAGGAGAGGCAACGATGCTTTGCTTCACAGTTGGAGGGGTCCTCTTCATTACCTTTTCCCACCAGCCCCTCTAATTACTCGATCTCTACTCAAAATTGCTCGGGACGGTACAGACTGCATACTGATAGCACCATGGTGGCCACGGCAACCGTGGTTCATGAGACTCCTTCAAATGTCCCATCACACTTATTGCCGCCTTCCCCTGGCAGACGATCTCCTCACCCAGAATCACGGCCAGGTATGGCACCACAACCCCCAAATTCTAGGACTTACAGCTTGGAGAATTCGGCCACATCTTTACCACTGAGAGTAGTGGAAGTTATCCTGAATGCTAGAAAACCTTCTACCAGGCGCTCATACCAGTGCAAGTGGAAGCGCTTTGCATCCTCTCAACAACTTGATCCAGAGTCTGTACCTCTCCCTTCGATCCTGGAATACCTGCTGTCTCTACAGGTGTCGGGGCTCAGCTATTCTTCTTTAAAGGTTCACCTTTCAGCCATTTCTGCTTTCCATGAGCCTATTGATGGTCAGACTGTTTTCTCCCATAGACTGTCCAAATCATTCCTCAAGGGCATGCTGCACCTTAACCCTCCTATCAAACCAATTGTGCCAGTTTGGAGTTTGTCGTTAGTTCTTGCACAACTTATGAAACCCCCGTTTGAACCCTTGGCCACTGTGGACCTTAATCTTCTCTCTTGGAAGACTGCCCTGTTGGTTGCTCTCACCTCTGGCAAGTGGGCCAGTGACTTGTGCACCTTCTGCTCTGACCCACCTTATACAGTTTTTCATAGGAACAAAGTGGTCTTGAGAGCGGATCCTGCTTTCTTACCCAAGGTTGTATTGAAATTTCATCTTTCAACTTCTACTTCGTTGCCCATGTTTTTTCCTGATCCTAAGGACTCTGGACAAAGAGCTCTACACACCCTCGACATCAGAAGAGCTTTGTCTTTTTACCTCTTTCGTACACAACCGTTCCGTAAGGACCTTAACTTATTTGTGGCCTACAGCAATCCTCAAAGAGGATGCAAAATTTCTACCCAGAGACTCTCTAAGTGGGTATCCATTGCAATCTGTTTGTGTTACGAAGTTGCTAAGCAACCTTTACCTGAAGGCCTTAAGGCTCACTCGACTAGAACAGTCTCGACCTCCTCGGCCTTCCTGGAGGGCGTCTCCTTAGAGGACGTCTGTGCTGCTGCATCATGGTCCTCGCCATCCACGTCCGTCTCACACTATGCCTTGGATGTTTGTGCCAGACGGGACGCCTCCTTCGGCCAAGCGGTCCTCAGGTCCATCTTCCACTGAAATTACCCCAGGTGAGTGCATGCATACATTGTAAGTATGAAAATGTTTTTTTCTTGCCAGCATCCACCTTCCTTTTGACTTTCAGCTTGCTATTCACCCATGTGTGGGACTGCACAGAGACCATGATGAAGATAAACAGGTTGCTTACCTGTAGCTGATGATCTTCGAGTGGTCATCTGTGCAGTCACACATGCCCAAGCAGCCTTCCCCTCTGCTGGCTTTTTCTGCCTTGGTTTTTACCTTTGTAGACTGTCAGTAGCAGCTGGAAGAAACTGAGTGGGAATGGCGCCTCCCACTCGCTCCAGGCATGCTCAGTCGATGCCTGCTCCCCAGGATGAGCAGAAAGTGCACCAAAAAAACACTCTAAGCGAGCTATTGGAGACTCCGAGGTATGGATCTGTTTCCTGCAGCAAGTCCCCATGTGTGTGACTGCACAGATGACCACTTGAAGATCATCAGTTACAGGTAAGCAACCTGGGTTTTTTTTATACCCCACTCTTCTCTACCCTAAGGATTCTCAAAGCAGCTTGCAATCGTGTTCCTTTCCTCTCTCCACAACAGACACCTTGTGAGGTAGGTGGGACTGAGAGAGCTCTGAGAGAACTGTGACCAGTTCATATGGAGGGATGGGGAATAAAACCTGGTTCTTTTCCAGATTAGAGACCGTCACTCCTAACCATTACACTGTGCTGGAATAGTTTCAAATCGGGGCTGGGGGGAGGGATATAGGTCATTGACAAAGAACTGAGAAGGTCTGGGAAATCCTCATTGACGACATTTATGCCACTCACTTTCATCTAGCTCCTTCCCCTTATCCATCGAACATGGTGTTTTCTTCCACTGTCCACACATTCCATAAACATGGCCATGATTAGTAAGCTATATTTATATAGGTCCTAGCTGAATCTTGTTTAGATCCCTCTGTTACAAAGCATGTCTGCTCCCTAGAAAAAAAATTGTTCCTCCCCCTCACATATCGAATTTCCACGCTCTTCATTTCTACGGCTTTCATATAGAAATAAGCATACTGTTTGTTCTCTCACCTTCATCCCTTAGTCTCCCCCACACATTCCCTCAGTCATCTTCAAAATGATTCCAAACATGAACATCCACTGACATTTGTCCTATAATATGTGACCCTCCTCCATTTTCAGACCACTTGGGAGCAGACTTTTATCAACGAGGAGGGCACCACCGGGCCTGTGTTGGCTGGGATTACATAAGTACACAGCAGGGAGATAATTAGCAGTGGTATCATTGTCCTGCCATCCATAGACCTGCTGCTGCATAACAGCTGCACCAGACTCCCCCCCAGGAGTAAGCTTCAGGACTAGCCAAAAGTCTCACTTCCCGCAAATCCCCCAGCCCACTGATATTGCCTGGCTGCCTCTGATCTTGTCCAGGCATAAGTATCCACTTACATGACAAGCCCTAAACTTCTTAATTAATCTGAAAGCAGCTGTGACCCAGGCCTGGGAAAGGCAAGGACTGTGCCCCTATGCCAGTAGGTTCCTGGCTGAGCACTGGGCCTGGAGGACAAACCAGGGTCCATTTTGTAAGCCCCTTTAATTCCTCTGTAAGTGTTTCAGAGACAACAGTAGGAAGGACATGAAAGGGCACCTGGTTGGTTGGGGGTGGCTGAGGAATAAGCATTTATCTCCATCCTTTTCTCAGCTGCCTTTGAACATTTTAAGCCTTTCACTACAGTCAACAAGTTAGCATGACAAGAAATGACCCCTTGCATAAAGCAAAGTTGCCAGCTCTGGGTTGGGAAGTACAAAGACATTTTGGGGGTGGAGCCTGAGGAGAGTGGGGTTTGAGGAAGGGAGGGACTTGGGGTATAATGCCATAGCGTCCACTTTCCAAAGTGCCATTTTCTCCAGGTGAACTGATATATTTTCTCTGGAGATCAGTTGTAATAGCAGGAGATCTCCAGCCACCACCTGGAGGTTAGGCAACCCAATGAGAATCACAGTAAGTAGTGTGGAGAACAAAGCAAAGCCTCTGTACATAAAGGAATTTTACAACATATGAAATTGATAATATCTTCAGTGTTTTCAAAAACAGATTCTCACAAAAACATCTGTTCAATAGAAACAAGCACAAAAGTATACAAAGTGGAACTGAGAATTCCAACAGATAATATTAAAACTCTTAATAGCTCATATCACTGTTTCCCATTTGCAGGGTCAGGACCCGGTACCGAGCCACGGAAGCCTCACTATCGGGTCCCAAGAAAAGCCAAAGCTAGCCCCACCCCCAGCAAAGCATGACCTCTGTTCTGCTTCCTTCCTTCCTGCATCTCTGTGTTGTGCAGAGAAAAGCTAGCTTTGAAGGCTGCAAAGCCTGAGCTCCATTTGGCTTCCTTCCTTCCCTTGTCTCTGTGTTGTGCAGAGAAAAGCTAGCTTTGAAGACTAAGACAGGCTGTAAAGCCTGAGCTCTGTTTGGCTTCCTTCCTTCCCCCATCTCTGTGTTATGCAGAGAGGAGCTGGGCTGCCTCTCCTACTTTCTCCCCCTCTCCCAGTGTTTGAGAGAAAAGCTGGCATCCAATGGCACTTTAGAGCCATGAAGTGTTCTTCAAGGTATGAGCTTTCATGTGTCTTGCAGTATGTTCTTTTGGGGAGATTTCCCGGGAGGCTAGGGTGGCAAAGAAAGAGTGTGTGTTTTTTTCAGCTGGGAGGGGCAGGGAGTGGGCATTCCAGTAGCTATTTTTTTTACCAAACAACCCCTGGGCAGAACTGTTGCTGGCTGGGGTAATCTGACGGTGAGTAAGGCTTTTTTCCCCTTTGTCCCCCCTTCTTTATTTTTCTGTCTGCAAGGGATGCTCTGTCTCTATTCTTGGTGCTGGGGGTGGGGGGAAGCAACAGTGGGGGGCTTCTAGTGCCCTGGCCCCACTGGTGGACATTCTGGTGCTTTTTGGGCATTGTATGAGAGAATTTTGGACTGGATGGTCCACTGGTCTGATCAAACATGGCTTCTCTTATGCTCTTATTTTTTTTTCTTTCCATGTCTTTCCTTTCCTTTCCTTTCCTTTCCTTTCCTTTCCTTTCCTTTCCTTTCCTTTCCTTTCCTTTCCTTTCCTTTCCTTTCCTTCCATTTCATTCTTTCCCTTTCTTTCTTTCCTTCCATTTTTACTGGATGAAACTTTTCTGTTTATCATACTGTTGTTGCAGACATAGGAGCTCTGTCAATGAAAAATTGTCACCCCCAGTTGTAGCCAGCTGGCCTTTCTATGAGATTTCTGTGTGAGTGAGTGAGAGTTAGAGGTATGGGACAGAAAGAGATTATTGGAGATTACTGCTGTATATTTCAACAGCACTGGAAGTGATGGTACTATGAATTTGGCACCATTTTACTGGTCCTGCTTTTAACAGCTGTCTGACACCAAAATTAAACTCCTCCTGTAAATATTAAAAGGATGAAAGAAGTTAACAGCTAAATATCTGCACAACAGGTTGCTTTTAAAGGCATGGAAAACACAGCCAGTAAAAAGCTGCAAGCCCCTCATAAATATCCTTTTGGGGATAACTGCAAAAAAGCTTGTATGAACTTTATATAACTTGAAGTTAATTCATTAATTGCAGTACAATTCTCTGCTACCTTTCACAGCAATTTCCTAGTGTTTCAGTCAAGGAAAAGTATGAAAAATTGCTGTCAAAAGATTTTCTTGAAACCAAGCAAGCTTGGTTGTAGCTTGAGGAAGGGTTCCAGTAGTAGCAGCTGAAGGAAGGGCCTACTAAATGTGTCAGCATATTTTGAGCTAAAGCAGCTGCCAGGGCCCAGTGTGGATGGTACACAGCACTGGCATCCCTGATGGCAATGGCAACAGCGCTCCCAACTGCATACACTGGCCAGTGCTGTTGAGGATGGGGTGTTTAGGTGGTGCAGGCAATTGAGCATGGGCATTAGGAGTGCTTGCAAGCTGGAGAAGAACACACAAACAGATAGGTTCATGCAGGCGTGAGGGTGGAAAGAGAGGACCCTGGGAATGTATGAAAAAGTGGCAGACCACCCACTTTCCACCCCCATTTTGTCTCAGCATGAGTTTCAGAGAGATTTTTCTGAAAACAAAGTTACTTCAGAAGAAGTGGCAGGTTTGGGGGAATGCCCTGGAAGTGACATCACAGGAAAAGGTGGAGTTTTGGTTCAGTGTGCCCTGGAAGTGACATCACTTGGCCCTTGACCTGGAAGTGACACCACAGGAAATGACATAATTCCTGACTCTTGGCTCCACCCCCAAAATCTCCTGGCTCCACCCCCAAATTTTAGTGGACCACAAAGGAGAAGTGTAAAAATCACCAGGCCACAGGAAAGAAAAGTTTGGGAAACCCTGGCTCATATGATTATAGTCTTTCATAGATGTTTATGTGAAAATCTATTCTTGAATATATTGAAGATATTATCAATTTCATATAAGCACTGTAAAATTCCTTTATGTATAGAGGCTTTATTTTGTTCTCCACACCACCTGGAAGTTGGCAACCCTAGTGCAAAGGCTTTACTTTTCCCCTTTCCTTTGCTCACCCACTTCCTAAACACAACCTCACAGCTTCAGAACTTGACTTTGTGTTCATGCCAGATACCAGATATGAATACAGAACAACAGTTATCTTCTTACATAAAAGGGGGGTTAAATTGATTAACCCTGCCAATCCCCAGGTGCCTTGGAAGGTGGACTGCATGGCATGATACCCTGCCAAGGCCCTTCCCCTCTCCCAGGCTTCACCCTCAAATCTCCAGGTATTTCCAAAGATGGAGTTGGCTACCCTGTTCCCGCCCCCCCTCCCATGTTGCCTTGGATGTACCATTGATGACAGGAAGCACGGGTGCCTCACAAAAATGAACTATCTTTCATAAACAAATGTATGGGTGTTTGGTTTTTGTATTGGAAAACTCCAATAAAATGTTAATTACCAAACAAATGTATGGGAATTCAGGATTTCTCTGTTGAATCACTTGTGCAGCAATTCTTTGTTTACTCTCTACTAGGAGTACTAGTAGGGAAATTTAGTGTGATTATTTCTGCTTTGCTGCTGCTGTTACTTCAGCTAGAGTAAGGAGAGTTCTGGTCATATATTCAGTAGCTATGGCAGCAGAGTGGGAGTAGGGCCTGCCTATCCTCCTTCCTTCTCCTCAGCTTATCCATGATGATTATTGGCAAGGGTTTTTTTGTAGAAAAAGCCCAGCAGGACCTCATTTGTATATTATGCCACACCCCCAGGTGTCACAATTGTTTCTACAAAAAAGGCCCAGCAGGAACTTATTTGTATATTAGGCTACACCCCCTGATGCCAAGCCAGCCGGAACTTCATTCCTGTGCGTTCCTGCTCAGAGAAAGCTCTGATTATGGGTAATGCTAGTAGACTGAATGGAAAAGCCTTTTTTCCATTGTGTGTGTGTGTGTGGGGGGGGGGGTTGTTTGTTTTTGTCAAAAGAACTGTTGGGGACAAAATAAAGTAACCTTAGACCCTTGCCCCTTTAAACTTTCTGAAGAGTGAGGGGCAGCTGTTATGCCTGAGTTTTTTGTTGCCTGAGAGAAAAGGTGCTGGAGAAACTAAGTTTTCTTTCCCCCTTCCCCTCTTTCTGTATGATGATTCTGGACAAAAATGACATTCTGTCTGCAATACTGTCTCTATCACTAGTGTCTGAGATATATCATTTTTCCTTATGGGGAGCTGTATAAACTCCTGTTTCATATCTCCTTGTGAGAAGAGAGGGAAAGGGCAGAGGAAAAAGAGACTTGAGTTGCTTGCATTTCCTGTTCCCTTTACATCAGTGTCATGTCCAACATTGCTGAGAGTCTCCTGTGTTTGGGCTGGTGCCATGGAAAAATATCTCCATCCTCCCAAAAATGACTCAAGCAAGGTAAGATGAGGACTTACCATGGCTCCCCCCCAAGATCCCTCCCTCGGCTGGACCAGTGGGGTATGGATGGGAATTCTGGGTAAATGTGATTCTGGATTTCATTTCCAGCTTGAGGTACATACTGCTTATTGTCATGTGCTTGGGTGGCTGTAGTTTTGTCATATGGAGAACACTTCTGCATTTGTTGCTGATCTCTGCTTTTGCCACAGATGAAGAACTCTATGCAGGTGTCTACATTGACTTCATGGGCACTGATGCTGCCATCTTCCGTACCATGGGCAAACAGACTGCCATGAGGACTGACCAGTACAATTCCCGCTGGCTAAATGGTGAGTAAGAGGGTAGCAATGCTTAGAGTGTTGAGAATGAAAGGCGGAATTCCTTACAGTCTTCATGTCTAGTGCATACAACGTGCACTAAGAACTGGAACTTGGTGCAGGACTTGGCTTACAGGAAATATCAGATAGTGGGTTGTTGTTTTTAATTAAAGCAGTAGAAAGTCTCCTGTGGAGGTGAGGAGTTGTTAGTTCTCTTGAATGCTCTTCTTTGAAAGGAAGTCCCAGTTATCAGACTGTGTGATAACAGGCAGTAGTTTAGATATTATGCTAGTTGCAGCACTAACCCATCTCCCAGTTGTTTATTTCTGTGAATTGCACACTACTACAACAATGGCTTATCAAAAGTCTGGGACATCAAGCATGTCATACCAACTTCTTGAGAATGCATTATTTCATCTGTCCATATATACCTAATTCAAGCAGCTCCATTGTGGATAGGGAAATCTTCCTTTAGTTCTCTGGATCTCTGCCCCTTCTCTTCCTAGGATTCTGTGGGTCTAACTGTGTCTTCAACTAGGAGTTCCCTTGATAATTCTCTAATACTTCTGCAGCAGCAGTCCTTTTCATGTGGCAGATCCCTTCTGTCCTTGTGGAAATTTTATACCTGTTCTATCACTTGCAAGTACATGCAGTCCTTTGCTTGCACTTTATGTCTAATCAACAGCAAACCATCATGGTGTGCTCTTCCCACAAGCAATAGAGAATTTCTGCCTCACTGCTGCTGTCAAGCAAGCAATGAAGAGGGCAAGATTGAAATCTGACATCTGATTTAGACACTACATATTCACTGTTCATTGGCCATTGCAAAACTGAAGGTTCCGGTACAGATACTTTGAGGTTTTCACTCCAAAGAAGGAAACGTGCACTGTGAGAATTTATTTTTACATAACCTTTGTCCAGCCATCTGGTTATTTCAGAAGTGTACCAGTGTTTGGGTACTTGTTCCCTTCTCTTAATTTCATGGGTTTGATATGCATCACCCTTTTTGTTCATTCAAAAGCATTTGGTTTCTGGCATTGTTTCTTTACACACAAGTTGGTGGTGGAGGGCACGTTTATATTCTTGTCATTTCTGATAACTGATCCAGGGCATTTTATCTCCTGCCCTTTTGCCTCTTGCATGCATCATGGAATGGGATTCAATGAGAGAAGGTCTTCATTGCACCTCCAGCTGTTCTGGAGTAGCAAAAACAGCTGAGTAAACGAAGGTCGGGGATCATGTTTAGGAGGATGTCATTTTAGTAACCTGAACAGAGCTATCTTTGTAAGCAAATGCTGGATTTTAAGGGGAACCATGCTTTTCCTGGCAATTCTTTAGCTGGGGTGACTCTGGAGAAAACAATGACAGATCGCCAAAATTGCAACAACTCCCAATATTCTTAGGAAACTTTTTGACAGGTGTGCTTGTTGTCACATAAACTCAACAGTGGCGTTTCTGAAACTGGAGAAAGAGGTCAGTATTTTTGTGAGGGTTGGTGACAAGCTTAGAAGTAAGGCTCAGAGTTCCTCAAAAATGTGGGTCACAACCCCACTTGGATGGCTAAAAGGGATGAGTGAGGTTGTTTTCTTAGTTGCTTACAGGTCAAGTTACCTCAGATTGCAGATGAAGTACACTGGGAAAAGATTATGCAGGAGCTGAGGACGTTGAAACTGGTGAATGTGTGTGTGTGTGTGAGAGAGAGAGAGAGAGAGAGAGAGAGAGAGAGAGAAACAGACAGACAGAGACAGAGAACTGCTGAGAATGTGAATGTCTGAGAGTTTTGGGATCTAGAGAATGGTATATAGGAAAGAAGGAGCCAGGAAAGTATGTTCAGAGAGATGTCTACACTGGTGAGAGACACAGAAGAACTAGAAAGTCTAAGACAGTGAAGTTCCATAAGATTTGGGAAACACTGCTGTGTGGCTTTAGGATGCCAAAAACTAATTCCTCAAGCTGTTATTACCTTTCCTCTCCAGGCAGACCCCACTCAGCAAGTCAAGAAGTCTCAGCTACCTTGTTGTATGTTACAAATGAGGTGATACAAGGAATAGAGCTCAGGGCTTCAGCTAATCAAACACACAGCTAGATTTCTTGAACAAACAGCTGCTTAACTTATTGAGCATCATGCCAAGTTCTTTTCAAATAGCTTACATTGAGATTTGCTTCTCTAGCTTTGGTCTGTGGTTCAGGTTAACCTACCTTTCTTTTTAAAAAAACAGCTTTAGTTCAGAAAACACCTAGCTTCAAAGTGGGTCACATTGCCATAGAGTGAGAAGTAATAAGGAATGGCTTTTATTGGGGGTGCTGAAAGAGCATTTGAAGTCTTGCTTGTGCAAGAAAGTGTTAATCTGCATAGGGGATTGTTTTCCAAGTATTCCAGACCACACAGTGGTCTACATACCGTGACTTTACATATAATCTATTCCCCCTTCTATCATTGCTGGGTAGAAAAGCTCCACTATTGGATAGGAGGGGAAAGCACCAGCAGCTGAAGCCTGAGTGCTGATCTAGGAGGAGTGTATGCAACTGCTAGGTCAATGAGTGCTCCTGGCTGATTCATTGTTTGATTGGAGCAGGTCATCTGGCTTGCGTGCTGTAAGCAGAAGCTGCAGGATTTATATGCCACCATAAATCACCTTAGGGACCTACTTCCCATGGGCAGTGAGCCACTGTGAACTGAAGAAACCGATGCCTGGTGCTTACGTGAGCTGACCTCAAGTGACCCTGCAAGTGAGCCGAAATATTGCTGTTGCAGGCTTCTCTTGGTTGATTGCTTTCTATATTACTGGATTGTGTTCCTGTAGTTTTTATGTATTTTAACATTTTTAAAGTCATTTTGGGGTCCTACTTTTTGTGCTGTATGGTGGAACCAAATTTTTAAAACAGTGAAATAAATATAAGAGGAGTACATTTGGACTACATTGAACTTTTCAGTAGTCACGTGATTGCTTAACTTCATTTGACTGTCTGGGCCGACATTTTACTGTGCTATCATAAACAGATCCCAAAAATCAAAGATTGGCTGGGAAGAAAAAATGCTTCATCTCCCCCTGCCCTCCCCCCCCCCCCAAAAAAAAGAGGGAGCGAGAAGGAGCTTGCCCAGCCAGCTTCACACCATATGGGACTTGCCCAGATCCCTCCTTTGCTGTGCAGGACTCATCTGGGCTAGGCACTTTCTTCTCCATGCTGTATGGGGCTTGGCCAGGCCCTTCTTCACTTTGTGCTGGGGTTCAGGCTGCCAACTCATCATAGCAGCTTGCACCCACCCCATGTGGGACAACGGCCACCCTTTGCTTGGGTTTTAGGTGTTCCTGGAGAAGGGGGAGGGGCATACTCCTCCCAGGCCATCAACCCACCAGGATTTTTTCCCAGTGACCTTAATGGTCAGTCTGGTCGTTCCAAAAATTAATCAGCAGAGACTTGGTAGAATGTCTGCCCTGAACTAAAGAACCAAGACTTATTTTAGATGAATCATCCTGTGCTAAGTCTTCTGCAGCATGCTGACCACTGGTGGTTGTTTTGAACAGGTCAGATGGGAAGGGGTATCTTAAGCCATTCATAGGAGCCGCAAGACAGTGACACAGAACTCTGTGAATGAAGTGTATCCTCACAAGGGTAAAATGAAGGCTGTGTACACAAGAATTTTCTCTAGATTGCTTTTCAATCAATAAACTTCCTTGCATGAAAGAAACATGTTTCAGACAATGCTGTGGAGAGTGTGAAGATAATTGTTTCATATTTTAAGTAGACAACATGTCTAAACTCCATGCTGCGCACCTTTCCTGCCTCCCTTTGTCCACTGCAGCCTGAAATTCCCATGAAATGCTGATCCTGGTGCCAAAAATCACCCGCAGCATTGGCAAAAATCACCTCCCCATTGCACATGGGGATGTTTTCCATGGGGTCCAACCCCATGTTCCATACTAAATCTGCTGGAGAAATACATTAAATACATAACAGGGCAATGATTCCCTAGCTAAATTCATCCTTGGGAAGAGAGTTGGGATGTGGAAAAACCCTCACTGAGGGATATGGTGACCTTTTCTGATGGAGATGAAGCAATCTATGGCCAGACATCCTGTTCCATGAGCCATTGAGGAATCATGGGCCCTGTTGTAACCCAGAGGCACCTGCAAGACTCTTAACCCTGAACGACGTGAAGGCTGGGAAGAATATGCATTTGCATACTAGCCATGTTCTCCATTTAACTTACCATTGCAGATCCAGCATTTATTCATGCACAGCTCATCCCAGACAGTGCTGAGCGGAATGATGATAAGCTCTACTTCTTCTTCCGAGAGAAATCCACTGATGCTCCACAGAGCCCTGTTGTCTACTCCCGCATTGGTCGCATTTGCCTGGTATGTGTTGAGAAAGAATGAGTCTGATGTCACTGGGCCCTCCCTGTACATCCCTTAAGCCTGGACTCTTCTCTAGAGTACCCACCCCTGTTGTGAATGGCCAGAGAGTCACAGTTGCTCTCAGCTCTGCTACTCTCAGTGCTGCTGTTTTCTTTTCCCTCCTGGTAGAAACTGCTGGACTTGGAATAACTGGGCATTCCTGTTCAGTCAGCACTCCTACTTTGCTCCCTTCCCATACTGTTCCCCTGCAGGACAATGTTAAATAAATTCTTGCAAGTCTGGCAGCCCCATCCTAACCACATGTACTTGATTGTAAGCCTTGCCAATTTCAATGCGAGTGGGCTACATTCAATAGGAGCTCTAGCCTGTATTATGTTTCCTGCACCTCAGAACACTGTTTTCTTTTGGCATAGAATGATGATGGAGGCCACTGCTGCTTGGTTAATAAGTGGAGTACATTCCTGAAGGCGCGACTTATTTGTTCTGTGCCAGGGCCTGATGGGATTGAAACACATTTTGATGAACTCCGTGAGTATTCTGAGGACAGGGATTTTGCAAGGGAAGGGGAATGTGGAAGTTAGTACATTACTCAGTGGTCATGGGGTACATGCTCAAAGCAACACTTCCTTTTATTACTTCACATGCATCAGGACTGAGCCTTGGCAATGAAACAGGATGTCAGGCCTCAGCCTTAATGAAAGTTAAGTATTGGATGTTCCAAATCCCTTGATGGGTCACTGAGGGCAGAAGCTTATGAATAAGAGTTCCCTGGAAACTGACTGAACAAGATGCTCAGTAATAGCCTCCCCCTACATAAACATTTTATTATAATGGAAAAATAGGTGTGCTTGCGGAGAAAGCAGCTGGTGAGGTGGAGTAAGGAATAAGTTCCTTTATTTCTTTGAATTTTGTTGGGTGGAGAGACAAAATTATCTCTAAGGTCTGCAATGTCACAAACTTCCTGACATGTTTTCCTTTATAATAGGAAAATTCAGTCTGTGATCTGGCTCATTTATAGAGAACAGACGAGCCAAAGAATCACAAAGCCTTCTGTCTCTCTGACAGGTGCAAATTGAGCAATGTCTAGAGAATTCAGATAGAGACATTTAGGTCATGTTGTAGGAAAGTTAACAATGGCCCTTAGATTCAAGAGAAACTAAGAAAGAAAGGAAGTGGAAAACTACAACAAGCGTGGCTTTTGGGTAGAAATGGTTTTGGTTCATTGGGCAGTATGCTTCTGTTGCAAAAATCTCCCCCCCCCCCCCCGCAAAAAAAAAAAAGTTTCACAGGACATGTCGGCTGAGTGTGGAATGTCAGCTTATTCATGCAGAGATCCAGCTTCACCTGCTCATGAGCTTGAAACATTTGGGACAGGAGCAGATCAAGGCCTCCAGTGCTGGCATGACTGAGGTTGGAGAGTCCCCTCTTCCCACTGCAGTAGCCCTGCCAGCTTCCTCTTAACACAGAATATTCAGGCACAGCTGGTCTCTGTGTGAGCAGCCCAAAGGAAGCGTTTAGATCCTTCAGTAGCCTGTGATGGATCATCTCTGCTGGGGAGCATTGTAGCATTGTCCTCTTCTCACACGTGCTTGGTTTGGCTTTTGGCAAGATTGCTGCCAGGTTATCAAAGGGTACTTTGGTTCTTTCACTTCTGTTGGAGGTTGAATGCATGCAGAGGCTTCGGCTCCTGGTGACTCTTTCTTTTGTGAGCAGCTGGGGCTGCTTAGAAGTTACACTCATGACACACTTGTACAGGCTTCACAATGGAATTGAGGTTGTTGAGGGGGGGAGAACAAAACAGAGTGCAGCAAGATATCTTCAGCAGTGACCATTAGAGATTAAACAAGAAGAAGAAGAAGAAGAATTGCAGTTTAATACCCTGCCCTTCTCTCTGAATCAGAGACTCAGAGCGGCTTATAATCTCCTATATCTTCTCCCCCCTACAACAGACACCCTATGACGTGGGTGGGACTGAGAGTGTTCTCACAGCAGCTGCCCTTTCAAGGACAGCTCCTGCGATAGCTATGACTAATCCAAGGCCATTCCAGCAGCTGCAAATAGAGGAGTGGGGAATCAAACACGGTTCTCCCAGATAAGAGTCCAGGCACTTAACCACTACACCAAACTGGCTCTCCTGTCCTAAAGAGGAGCTGTGTGGCTCAGTGGCAGAGCAACTGATGCTATGCAGAAGGTCTCAAGTTCAATCCAGTGAAAAGGATCAGATAACAAGTGATAAGAAAGACCTTTTCCTGATATCCTGCGGAATAACTGCCAGCCAAAGTAGACAGTACTGTCTTTGATAGACCAGAGGTCTGATTCACCATAAGGCAGTTTCATGAGATCACAGAACTGTTCTGGCCTGGCTTATTATGCTGGTCACCATCAGACTGGGCAGGTATGGCCAGTGTGCCATAGTGGTTCAAGTGGATTTGGGAGAGCCAGGAGCAAATCCACATTCTGCCATGGAACCATTAGGCCAGTCACAACTGTCTGCCTAACCCATGTTGCAGGGTCGCTATCAGGATAAAATGAAGAAGAGAATGATCGTTGAATCCCCACTGAGGAAAAAGGCAGGGTAGAAGTCATTATATGAAGTCAGTAAATAAATAATAAACTTTCAGCTACAACTCTGAAAGTCTGCACAGATCTCATCCAAACACTAGGCTAGGCTGGGTCAGTGTGCATTGTCAAGGGTTCTTAGTCCTTTGATTCTTTGCACCTTTTTCTTACCCTGGGCTGAATTAGATGTGATGAGAGGTTCTGAGCAGCTGCTGCTGTGTGCTTCTTTCCCCGGTCTTCCACAGAATTTCTAGCAGAGTAAATCATGTGCTCCTCAAACTTTTCATGTCCCTGCCCCTACCTTGCATCTTCCTACATCAGCCATGGGAGAAATGCATAGCAAGATAATGTCACTCTGCATGTTGTACTCCACTGGATGTTCCTGGAAAGTGTAAGGGAAGAGACCCAAAGCAGTGGTGTATTTCTTATAATGTGTGCTTCTGCCTTCAACAAAGCACTTCTGCTTCAGTTGTCTCAATGATCTCATTGAATACCACTGTCATAATCACTTTCTAACCTGTCTTATGCATAAACATAGCTATAAGCTGCTGACTTTCTTCTTCTTCTTCAAGAGGATGTCTTCATCCAGCAGACCCAGGATGTGAAGAACCCCATCATTTATGCTGTTTTTGCTGCTTCTGGGTGAGCGCTGATTTTGAAGCCTCTCTCCCCCATGTCCCGGGATTTTACAAACCCATCTGTACATTGAAAGTAATGGCCCCGCCTTACTGCGTTTCTTCCTAGCCAAGATGTGAAAAGGGTCATCCTAGAACCTCCTGGCAGAGCTGGGAATAGAGCCCAAGTGCTTGCATGCCAAGCCTGGGGTTTTCCCATAAACTGTGGCAGCTGTAGTTGATGACTTGATCCCCTGAGGAAGAAGGCAGGTGTCATTTTCCCCCTACCACACTTCAGGATCTGTTTACACCCCTGGAAGGTCAGGGGGGCATCAGATCCTTTGTTAGACCAACAAGCAGCAGCAGCTAGTGTGGTTTCTCAGTGTATGTGGCTGGAGTGACTAATCCTGGAATGTTATATCACAGGGAACATGGCTTGATAACTCTGAAACAGCTGCATGGAGCTGGTCAGAGAACACCAAAATTGCATTGTCTTATTCCACACCCCCTCTTGCTGGACTGGTGCTTTGTGCCAGGCAGGAAATCCCTGGCTTTCTAAGGTCCATGTCATTGCACATGTGAGGTTTAAGGGGCATTTCCAGGGCTTGCCAGCAACTAGGAGTGAGCAGAGAAGCATATTACTCCTTTGCAGCTGTGAAGGACAAGAGGTCAGAGAAGAGCCTGCTGGTACAGACGAGAATAGAACAATGCAGACAGTTTTCATATGCGAGTAAGATGGCCACCTTTGGAACTCATATGTTACTCTATCCTTACACAGGTCTGTATTTAAAGGCTCTGCTGTGTGTGTCTACTCCATGGCAGACATCCGTATGGTCTTCAATGGACCTTTTGCACACAAGGAAGGCCCCAACTACCAGTGGATGCCTTACACAGGAAAAATGCCCTATCCTCGACCTGGCACTGTAAGTTTGGACAAGATCCCTGGGAAATCACTTTTCTTCAACAGCACTTGCCTGAAATGAGGCTTTTCCCCACCTATCAGTACATTCAACATCAGATGATTTGCATGTTGTTGTTGTTGGTTTTTGTGTGTGCGTGTGTGTAAACTACTTGGTAGTGTATGTATAAGCAATAAAAGATGTATGAGAAAATGTGTATTCTCTGTGTAAAGTCAGGATGTACACTGAGTCATGGGTGAACAATACTTTGTCTGACACCGATACTCTAAAAGTTACTGCCAACACTTTTAGGCTAGATGGATCACCACAAAATAAAATATAATGGAATGCAAAGAGGAATGTGTTCATCTAGAACAAATCCCAATATGTTGTGAGCCTCTTGTCTCTTGAGGAATTCTGTGGTCAGTGAAATTTTATTCAAAAAAGAAAGACCAGGCTCTGCTCCATAATAATGTTCTGACTCAGGAAAAAGCAGCTTCATATATGAGTATTCTTATGAAGTAATGTTAAAAATGTAGCAATTCAGAAAACAAATTACAGAGTTGGCAGGCTTAGGAAGGAGTGGTAGAACATGTGCTTGGCATGTAGAAGGTCCCTGCAAAATCTCTAGTGTCTCCAGTTGTAAAGATATCAGCTAGCATGCTTGGAGAAGACCTTTGCTTGGGACCTTAGAAGCCACTGCTAGGTGGACCACTGGGTCTGGCTTAGTATGTATGTTTGTACTTCAACCTTGGCAGTTTTCAAGGTTGCAGTGGAGGGATTTATTGGTGGCATTCAGCAGTATGAAACATTGCTGAACATACATCTTTCCCTAGGCCAACTGCTCTTTCTTTGCCCCTGCATTTCTTGCCTTGTACACCTCTCCTGAACTTGTTCCTTTGTCAGTCCCCAACTTTCCACTGCACAGTGCTTCTCTAGCCTCCCATGATATCCATATCCTTTGCTACAATGCAGCCAAGCTTTTTAGTGCTGCACACTGCTTGACATTTGGCCACAGTGTGGGAGGCTGATTAGTGTTTCCTCTCCAGGTTGGTGGTCTCTGGATCCATTTGCTGGCATCTCTTCCTTCTTGGCAAAATACTCAAAACTAAGGAGAACTCATTGCTTCATTTTATTGGCTTGGAGAATGCCGCTCCTTGGTCTTTTTTTGCTCATATACCCATAAGGCCAGAAAGAGCCAGAGATGGTCTTGGCTGTGCTATGGGGAGGCATCCAAAAACACAAAGGATAGGCTGTATTTGGCGCTCACAGCATTTCATGATAAAGAAATGTGTAAGTTTGTTATTTGCTTTGGATATAGGCTGTAACAGTCAAGTTTATAACAATTAGTATTAAAAATAAGATATAAAACAGTGTTTTAAAAAAGCCAGCACAAGGTTAAGAGTGGCGATCTTTAAACCCTAATCTGAAGGGTCAGCAACTCAATGACAGAGGGGCTGAAGGATCAATAGACTATCTCCACCTAATGACTCATTCTGCCCAACAGCCCAAGATACAGGAGAAAGTTTTCTCTATCCCAGTGTTTCCCAAAGTGGGCAATTTGCCCCCTAGGGGGTGCTGGAATGATCCAGGGGGGCAGTAGTAGCCTTGGGTGCAATGGGGGGGGGGGTGAATAAAAATAAGAGGGCGGTGGAAGCATAATGGGAGAAGAGAAGAGAAGGGAGGTGTCAAAACATCATGTTTCTGGGAGGGGTCCAGAATTTCTAATTTGGAGAAAAATTCCAATTACGGTAACAAAAATAGAGGGTTCCTTTTTGTCTGCTACTTAGTGTAAATTCACCCATTTAGACTAGTAATGAGGATCAGAACTCCTTCCAATTAAAATATAAGAAGGATGCAGCTTATTTACAAGACAGAATAAAAAAATAGAGGTGTATAGACAAACAAGAAACACAGAAACAAAAAAACCTTATTAGTCTATCCTAGCCAATATTTGCTACAGCTAGCAGCTTCTCAAGGTTGTTTGCAGTTTCTCTGTCAGCATTTCAGTTCAAGTCAAGACAGTGGAAGCACTGAGGCAATTGCACAAACTTCTCTGAAGAGTTTCAAGCTGTAGCTTTCTCCTCACAAGGTTTTCTGCAGAGCCTCAAGCTTTGTACAGTCCTCTGGTTACCAGGTGGTTGCTTCTGTTGATTTCAGCCAACTGCAATGCCCCAGACACAGAATGTCTTCTGCAGGGCCAGCGCATGGGAGTAGGTGGGGTAGGTGATCGCCTAAGGTGCCACCCTGCCAAGGGGCACTGCTGGGTGCCCTCTTAGTTTCTCTTCCCATGTGGCCTGATTGCGCCAGCCAGCAGGCAACCCAAGAGCCCTGGGCACTACTGCTTTTCTTCTCAGGGCAAACGTTGCCTGTGCTTGTCAGAGGCTTCCAAGGAAACCTCTGAAGAGCTGACGAGCGCAATGGGAAGGTGCCGCCAGCCCAGCCACTTTCAACCCAAAAGCAGCAGGCAGCAGAGGCTTCTTTTGAAACCTTCAACAAGCACAGACAATGTTTGCCCTGTGAAGGAAAGTGGCAGTGCAGCAGCACTTGTATGTGCCGCCTGGAACTCTGGGCTTGCCTGCTGGCTGGCGCGATGTCATCGCCTGTGCGAAAAGAATATCCCCCCCCCCCAGGAGCACACAGGGGGGCATTGAGTAATTTTTCTTCTGAAAAGGGGGCGTTAGGCCAAATAAGTTTGGGAACCTCTGCTCTATCCCATCCCTCTCCCAGAATGAAGAACAGCAGAGGCCTCCTGATGTATCTCATCTGCTGACAGAGGGATCTCCTAATGTATCTCATCTGCTGACTCCCATGCACTGAGCTGAAGTACACAAGGGGAGAATTATGCTGCAAAAAGCAACCAGGGTGCATACTGTATTGTGGCAAAACCTTGGGATCGGGCTATAGTGAAGACCAGATAGGAAGCATCTGTGGGTCACACTGAGCCTGCAGGCAGTCAATTTCTTTTCTTAGTCTTATAGCATAAGCATCTGACAGCACCAGGAGAAGCTGGACAAAAGCAATCTACTTGTTGACAGATGTCTGTGATGTTGTATCTCATGTCTGCTCTATACTTCTTTCTTGAATTTCCAGTGCCCTGGAGGGACATTCACTCCTTCGATGAAATCAACCAAGGATTACCCTGATGAGGTTATCAATTTCATGCGCACTCATCCCATGATGTACAATGGTGTGTACCCCATACACCGCCAGCCACTAGTGGTGAGGACCAACGTCTACTACAAGTTCACAACGATTGCCGTGGATCAGGTGGATGCAGCTGATGGGCGCTATGAGGTGCTTTTCCTGGGCACAGGTACCCACTGATGTGCACTGAAGAGAATACACAAATGCTTCCTACCATCACCACTGCCAGGGTCCTTTTGTAGAAAAATAGGTGGTGGAGCTCATCTAGGGATTGTTATGCAGCTGCACCTACTATTCAGTGGACAAGGTGGGAAGGAGGAGGTGGAACTCTCAGAAAGGTTCAGGAGCTCCCGCTGAATCTGAGGCCTGACCACCACTAATTAACAGCCTGGAAGATGAGCGTTATGGGTTGGCTCACTGGGGTATCCACCTGGCTCATCAACAGGGCTGTTCTGCTGTATTTTCCTTTAGCTGATCTCCTTCACTCTTGCAACACTTGTAAAAATGTTATTTAGTAACATGGACAGTTGAGAGGAAATGATTCCAGCTTCAGTTCCTCCCTTCATAGCACAAACTATTCCAAAAATCCAGGAGTCTTTAGTATTCTGTTTGTCTAAAGTTATATAGGAATTGGGGCTGACTACATGTCTTCTTAAGTCACATTTCAGAATTGATGTCAGTGGGCTTTTGCATATAGCATTGATTATTGTTTGCTGTGGATTGGTGCCTGCATGCCTTTTCCATATATAAGGAACAAAATTCAATTCTGCGTGAATGAAAAACACTCTGTGACGTCTATGGCAGTAGGAAAACAACTCTCTTGCTCTATCAACCAAGTGCCATCAGGTCCTACCTTCTGTTTTCAATGATAGCCAGAAAGATGCTTTAAACTCACCATCATTTTAGCTTATGAGTGGAGCAGAATTGTTTTGACCCTTCAGAAATTTGAACAGGGGTCCTCTCCCAGAAGGGTCCCTGTATCTCTCCTGGAAACCTGGCAATGCAGACTCAGCATGTTCTTTTGTTCAAATGTCTTCCAAAGGATGATGGAAAGCAATATAGATTGAATAGGTAGGGATTATATCAGCTATTATATGACAGTAAAGAACTAGTACAGGAAGGGGAGCAGGTCTAGACAGACAGCTTGCACTGTCCAGTTTGCTGTAGGTGAACCTGTTGCCTATTGGCAAGCCAAAGAAGCCCAGCCAGCATCTCAAAGCAAGTGGCCAGGAATGCTAATGACCCAGAACATTTTCATTAGGCGATAAATGCTCTGCATTTGCACAGCTGTTGGACAGGCTACCCAAGTCACTGCAGAGCACTCAGCAGCTATGCACAGTCCCTCCACCACCTGTCATAGCCAATAGGGAGTTTCCTCTTTCTTTCTAGGCATAGGTATAACAAATCTCTCATTCTTGGCAGCTCCCTGTTTCAGAAAGAAAGAAACAGGAAAGGTTGTATGGTTGCGTCAGTTTGGAACACTTTCTGAAAAGAAGGCAGCAGTTAATTCTGAATTAAAAGGAGAGGGGAATGGTATAGTGGCCTGGACAAGAGGTTCCTTTTTCCATTTTCCTCTCCAACCACACTGGAAATATAGGAAGATGAAAGTCCACGGTTCAAAAGACCCTGTGGTGTGAATCCTTTTAACAGAGGTGCCATTTATACAGAGTAGATGGTGGGTTTCAAAACTCATGCATGAGTTATAAACAAGGGATACTCTTTAAATTTTTTCTTTTTTCTCTCTTCCTTTCTTTTTTGCAGTTCAATTACAGCTAAGTGGGGCTTTGAACTTTTGATATGAATCTTTCCATGTACCATGAAACTTAAAATTATATCTCTGTCTGTAAGCCGAGACTGCGTTATAGACACAGAACTGCTCTGCTGTCCAGAATTCCAACTAGAGAGGGATACCAGAACAATCTTAGAAATAAAACATACTTCCTATTGAATGCATACACAATTCCTGTGAAATTATCATTGTGAAGACAAATAATTTGCTTCCAAGATTTATGCTAAGTTTCGTTCTTTTGATAGTAATATCCCATGTTGATGTTTCCTTTTTATTTGCTGAAATTCAAGGCTGTTTAGGTATCCACAGTAATGTTAAGCTCAGATGCAGATATGTTTGGAGTGCTTGTTTAAGGTAATGCCCACCCAGCAATGAATACAGAAGCAAAGAATTCATTCAGTTTCTCCGTCATTGCTCCGTCTTTCTTAAGTGATCCTTTTATTCCTCTGTCATCCAAAGGTCCAACCACTTTCCTGCCCCTGATATATTTGTTTAGTTTGCCCATCCACTCCTCAGATTCTCTTTTTCTTACATTATTGCCAACTTGCATTTGTTTGATCAAAACCATGCTAGAGAGGAGATGGAAAGTATCTGATGACATATTCTCACCATTAAGGGTACATCAGTCTCCAATTCTGAGATTTATTGCCTATGTTCTTCCTCCCAGTTGAAACCCAACAGATGATAACCATAAACCAAGCTTATTCTTTTTATCTATTAGAAAAAATCATTTTGCATGTTAATTTACTACCTACCCAACTGTTTTTCCTAATTCCATTTCATTGTCTGATGAAGTGTGCTTGCACACGAAAGCTCATTCCTTGAATAAAACTATTGATCTTAAAGGTACCACTGAACTTGAACTTTGTTCTACTGCTTCAGACCAACATGGCTGCCCACCTTCTGCTTCTTTCTGTTCACCTTTCATTTTCCAATTTTTTTTTGCATTGAGTGGCTTCCTTGAACTGAATCATTAACCACTCAGGCATCTTTTTTAGACTTGGTGGTCCTTTTCCTGATCTGAGGTATGCATTCTATCTGGGGCTCAATTAGTTTTAAATAGTTTCCAGGCATCCTGGATTTTACTTTTTTTTTTTTTTCCTTTTTAGCATCCTTCTAATCCCCTCATTTTAGCAAAGTTTCCTCTTTTGAAGTGAAATGTGATTGTTTTGGACTTTGGGGACAACTTCCACTTGACATGAATACTCAGATTAACTGAATTGTGGTCACTATTCCCAGTCAGCACAACAACCATTACATCTTGCAGTAGATTTGGAGCCCTACTCAGAACCAAGTTAGAGTTGCTACACCCACTAGTTGGCTTTGTAACTATCTGCTCTAAAACACAGTCATTTATGATGTCCAGAAAGCTTGTTTCTGTGGCATGACTCAAGCACATATTTGCCCGGTCACTGTGAACATAGTCGAAGTCATTAACTATTTTACAACACTTTCCTCTTTGGTCACCTCTTTTGTTTCTCTCTCCATCTAGAGACCTGCCTCCTGATTTTGATTAGGGGAGCAATAGTATACTCCCACTTTTAATTAAGATTTATGGCATGATATCTTCACCCATGAGAGGAAAGGTGGCATGGTATAGCCCAATCTTATCAGATCTCAGAAGCTAAGAAAGTCAGTACTTTGAAGGGAGACCATCAAGAAAGACTCTGCAGAGGAAGGCAATGGCAAGCCACCTCTGCTTAGTCACTTGCCTTAAACCCATTGCTGGGATCACCATGAGTTGGCTGTGACTTGACGGCATGTTACACATACACTTTCACCCATAACAATTCCAAGCATACATCACTGTATTGTAGGCTTCCCAATCCCCAGGTCCCAGCGGGGATCCCCCGGTTTTACAGGCTTCCCCCCTCCACCAGCCAGCTGGCCGGCGGGGGGACCCCCACCCCCACAGCCATTATGCACCTCCATAAACAATTCCCATAAGGAATGATGGGGAATTGATCCGTGGGTATCGGAGGCTCTGGGGGGGCTGTTTTTTGAAGTAGAGGTGCCAAATTTTCAGTTTAGCATCTAGTGCCTCTCCCCAAAATACCCCCCAAGTTTAAAAAGTATTGGACCTGGGGGTCCAATTCTACGAGCCCCAAAAGAAGGTGCCCCTATCCTTCATTATTTTCTATGGAAGGAAGGCATTTTAAAAGGTGTGCTGTCCCTTTAAATGTGATGGCCAGAACTCCCTTGGAGTTCAGTTCTGCTTGTCACACCCGTGCTCCTGGCTCTGCCCCAATGTCTCCTGACTCCACCCCGAAAGTCCCCAGATATTTCTTGAATTGGACTTGGCAACCCTACTGTATTGTCTATATTAGTATCATTTGCATTCCCTATCAGTTCTCAGCTAATGTTACTAAAATCGGGATACATACAATAAAGGAAAGTTTTAAAGTGCCAGAAAAGCTTCATATAATATAGAAATAAAAGATTGTTTATATCATAAGAATGTTTTAACTAGCTGATGCTTTTGTTTACGGTCTTATTCTATATACTTCTCATGATCAGAAGCAACTTTCATCTTGAAATTGATAGGACATATAGATAAAGCACTTTTTAAAAAATAAACCAGATCCTTTTTGCCCTGTAAGATTCACATATGGTTACTTCTGTTTCCCATTTCTGACGTTATTCAGACACCCCCAGGGTTTTCTTACCCTTTTCCTCTTCTACTTCATGGGCAGAGAGTATGCTTGCATCAGAAACATATTCCCCTCCCCCTCCTCTAACGTTAGGGTTGCCAATCCCCAGGTGGGGGCAGGGGATCCCCCGGTTTGGAGGCCCTCCCCCCGCTTCAGGGTCGTCAAAGTGGGGGGAGGGGAGGGAAATGTCTGCTGGGAACTCTGTTATTCCCTATCGAGATTTATTCCCATAGAAAACCATGGATAATTGATCTGCGGGTATCTGGGGCTCTGGGGGGGCTGTTTTTTGTGGTAGAGGCACCAAATTTTCAGTATAGCATCTAGTGCCTCTCCCCAAAATACCCCCCAAGTTTCAAAATGATTGGACCTGGGGGCCCAATTCTATGAGCCCCAAAAGGTGCCCCTATCCTTCATTAATTCCTATGGAAGGGAGGCATTGAAAAGGTGTGCCATCCCTTTAAATGTGATGGCCAGAACTCCCTTTGGAGTTCAATTATGCTTGTCACAGCCTTGATCTTGACTCCACCCCCAATGCCTCCTGGCTCCGCCCCCAAAGTCTCCTGGCTCCACCCCCCAAAGTCCCCAGATATTTCTTGAATTGGACTTGGCAACCCTATCTAATGTTCCTCATTTTTTATGTTCTGTCTCTCCCCATATATTCCCCAGAGGGTACTGTGATCTGGTTCTCAAAATTTATTGACAATCCCCGGGCCGAAGAAGGCCAAACTGAAAGTTACTAGAGAAAGGGCCATCTCGATCTCAGCCCCACATTTGTGGAACCAATTGCCAGAAGAGGTGTGGGCCTTGCGGAAACTTGCTCAGTTCAGCAGGGCCTGCAAGACTGCTCTTTTTCAGCTGGCCTTTACTTAATGATCCTACAGCATACTGGTGAATGAATACCGTCACCATGGAAAAACTGTACGATGCATAACACCAAGTGTTTTTTTGTTTTTGTTTTTCTATTAAATGTTGATTACAAGATCTTTGCATTTATTTTTTTTTTAAGTTTTTAATATTAATTTAATCTTAGAATGTTTTTAACTATAATGATGATTAATTTTATAAATGGTTGAGTTATAGTATGTATGTTTTAATTGTTGAAATGCCTATGTTATGAGCTGCCCTGAACCTGCTTCGGTGGGGAGGGCGGGATACAAATTAAAATTTATTATTATTTATTTAGTTTTGGTAGAGTTACCATATTTTGAAAAGCAAAAAAAGGAGATATTTACTGACTACTTCAAACAAGAGATCACTATGACAAATCTCATTTTAAATATCCCTACTATTTAAGCTGTGATCATTGCTACTAACTAGGAATATTCCTAACTTCCCATTTCAAGAAGAGGACATTTGCATCAGTTTTTTAAAAAGAGTACAGACACAGACAAAAAGAGGACATGTCCTCTCTGGTAGCACTAAGTTTCACTTTGTCCCTGATGGTTCCTACAATGCACTTCTGATATTTGATGTCTAGCCCTGCTTTCTTCTCTGAGAACTGTGGGCTGTTTTGGAGTTTGAGCAGCAAAAGAATTAATGATCACATGAAGCTTTTGTATACTGAGTCAGACTACTGAGTCTATTGGGTTTTACTGGATGATTTAAGCTCTATTTGAACTATTGCAAGATGCCATGAGTTCCTGGGTGAAGGCAAAGCAACACTTTTTTTAAAAAATGAGAGCCGGTTTGGTGTAGTAGTTAAGTGTGTGGACTCTTATCTAGAAGAACCAGGTCTGATTCCCCACTCCTCCACTTGCAGCTGCTGGAATGGCCTTGGATCAGCCATAGCTATCTCAGAGCTGTCCTTGAAAGGGCAGCTGCTATGAGAGCCCTCTCCAGCCCCACCCACCTCTCAGGGTGTCTGTTGTGTGTGTGGGGGGGGGGGGGTAAGGGAGATTGTAAGCCACTCTGAGATTCAGAGTGTAGGGTGGGGTATAAATCCAATATCTTCTTAATTAAATGAATTAAAAAGTTGATTACCAATGCCCAGGTACAAGATACATGTGTTTTTAATCAGACCTAAAGGGTGTGCATCACCCAGAAGCAGAGGCTCAGTACATGCTCATTTGCTGGTGGTGGTTGTTTTAAAGGGCCATGCACCAAAGCTCAGTACACACCTTGTTAAGATTTTATAAAATTGGCTTATACTTTTATATTCAGTTCTTGTCCTCAGAAACAAAAATGTAAATATGGGAACTGGCCCTGAGAACTTTCATTCTACATTCAACATACATAATGAAGGGAGCAGACAGGACAGATAACAGAATAATAGAGTTAAGGAGAAAACTGAGACCGATTTCTCACTAGCATTGCTCCACCCCCAGGCTTTTGTTTTCCCCGGCTCAAGCAATTGATTGCCCACCAGTTGCTTTGTGGGTGCATTTTGATGCAGGGCTCCCTCCAGTTTCCCTCATGGCTTTACGATGCTGTCTCTTAAGGATTAATAAACTGCAAAGGGAAGTGGAGGGAGCCCCACATCAAAATGTGCCTGCAGAGCAACTGGTGAGAAATAGCTTGCGCCACAGGAAAGCAAAAGACACGTCAAGTTTCTATGGTGCAAGATGGAGAGAAATGTGCACCATCTTTGTGTGTGGGTGAAAGGGAATTAGAGTGAAAGGAAGGCAGGCAAGCAATTTCCTTGAAGTTATCAGTTACACATCAAAGGGACAGAGGAAGGAAGGGATAGAGGAAGGAAGGCCTACAGTAGTCCTGTCTAAGGCTGCATTCAGACTGGCAGCTTGCAGCGGCAGCTTCTCAGCTCAGAAAAAAAGCTGGCCCAGTTTAAGGCACCCTGAGGCACTCAGATGGTGCATGCCCAGCTGCTGGGAGAGGGAAAGGCTGTGTGTGCCTTGGAGGAGTGGTCACACCACTCATGGGCTTGGGAGGCACTTCCCTGGTGTGCCCTGGCTGTTCAGAAGGCTGTAGGGTGGCCATAATGTCTGAAGGCCAGCCAGGGACACCTTGGGGGGGGGAAGGCAGGAGTGCGCGCGCGCGAAGCGCGCTCGCCGCCGGAAACAGGAAGTGACGTCACTTCCGGCGACGTCACTTCCGGCGACGTCATACCACCGCCGGAAACAGGAAGTGACATCACTTCCTGTGACATCATTTCCCCCGCGCCACCTGCCGGAAACGGGAAGTGACATCACTTCCTGTGACATCATTTCCCCCGCGCCACCTGCCGGAAGCAGGAAGTGACATCACTTCCTGTGACATCATTTCCCCCAAATGCCACTGCCGGAAACAGGAAGTGACTTCACAGCACTTCCTGTGACGTCCCCAAAAATCCCCCAAATATCACCGCCGGAAACAATTTTGTTCTCAAATCCTGTATATACTTCATCAGTATATGGGATAAGGCACTTTCTCAACTGTGCTGCATAATGCAGCCTATTTATTTTGTCCTGTTGGCTCTGTTGGCTCTATCTGCGCCACCTTCATCACTTTCGGGGTGTGGATCCCCCAGTGGGGTGGGCTCCCGACTCCCTCCGCCGGCTGTTTCTGATAGCCCTGCGCCCCCTCTTTCATTTGATATGTGTCCCGTGCGGGTGCCACCCTCCTGCCGGGAGATGCCGCAAAATGAGCCCCCTTGAGGCTTATGGCGGCAGGGCTCGGGGGAAGCAAGCTAGACTGCTGTTCTTTTGAGGGGTTATAGAGTGTTTCGAGCCCCTCCCTGTGGCATTGGTCCCATCTTCGTGGGACCCAGGGGGCCGGCGCAGCAGCCTGCCGAAGCAGCCTGTCACTAATAACACAGGTCGAGATGCGGAAGTGACTGACAGGCTGCTTCAGCGGGCCGCTGCGCCGGCCCCCTGGGTCCCACAACGATGGGACCGATGCCACAGGGAGGGGCTCGAAACACTCTATAACCCCTCAAAAGAACAGCAGTCTAGCTTGCTTCCCCCGAGCCCTGCCGCCATAAGCCTCAAGGGGGCTCATTTTGCGGCATCTCCCGGCAGGAGGGTGGCACCCGCACGGGACACATATCAAATGAAAGAGGGGGCGCAGGGCTATCAGAAACAGCCGGCAGAGGGAGTCGGGAGCCCACCCCACTGGGGGATCCACACCCCGAAAGTGATGAAGGTGGCGCAGATAGAGCCAACAGAGCCAACAGGACAAAATAAATAGGCTGCATTATGCAGCACAGTTGAGAAAGTGCCTTATCCCATATACTGATGAAGTAAATACAGGATCTGAGAACAAAATTGCACCAGAAGACACAAACACAAAGCTCCCTTACACTGAATCAGTGCTTGGGTCCACCAAAGTCAGTATTGTCCACTCCAGTCACAAACACAAAGCTCCCTTACACTGAATCAGTGCTTGGGTCCACCAAAGTCAGTATTGTCACATAAGAACATAAGAGAAGCCCTGTTGGATCAGGCCAGTGGCCCATCCAGTCCAACACTCTGCGTCACATAAGAACATAAGAGAAGCCCTGTTGGATCAGGCCAGTGGCCCATCCAGTCCAACACTCTGCGTCACATAAGAACATAAGAGAAGCCCTGTTGGATCAGGCCAGTGGCCCATCCAGTCCAACACTCTGCGTCACATAAGAACATAACAGAAGCCCTGTTGGATCAGGCCAGTGGCCCATCCAGTCCAACACTCTGCGTCACATAAGAACATAACAGAAGCCCTGTTGGATCAGGCCAGTGGCCCATCCAGTCCAACACTCTGCGTCACATAAGAACATAAGAGAAGCCCTGTTGGATCAGGCCAGTGGCCCATCCAGTCCAACACTCTGCGTCACATAAGAACATAAGAGAAGCCCTGTTGGATCAGGCCAGTGGCCCATCCAGTCCAACACTCTGCGTCACATAAGAACATAACAGAAGCCCTGTTGGATCAGGCCAGTGGCCCATCCAGTCCAACACTCTGTGTCACATAAGAGAAGCCCTGTTGCATCAGGCCAGTGGCCCCTCCAGTCCAACACTCTGCGCCACATAAGAACATAAGGAGGGAAGGAAGGGAGGAGGGAAGGGAGGAGGGAATGGAAGGGAAGGGAAGGGAAGGGAAGGAAGGAAGGAAGGAAGGAAGGAAGGAAGGAAGGAAGGAAGGAAGGAAGGAAGGAAGGAAGGAAGGAAGGAAGGAAGGAAGGAAGGAAGGAAGGGAAGGGAAGGGAGGGAAGGAAGAAAGAAAGGAAGGGAGGGAGGAGGGAGGGGAGGAGGGAGGGAAGGAAGGGAGGAGGGAAGGGAGGAGGGAAGGGAAGGGAAGGGAGGAGGGAAGGGAGGAGGGAAGGGAAGGGAAGGGAGGAAGGAAGGAAGGAAGGAAGGAAGGAAGGAAGGAAGGAAGGAAGGAAGGAAGGAAGGGAGGGAGGGAGGGAAGGAAGAAAGAAAGGAAGGAAGGGAGGAGGGAGGGAGGGAAGGAAGGAAGGGAAGGGAGGGAGGGAAGGAAGGGAGGGAAGGAAGGGAGGAAGAAAGGAAAGAAGGGAAGAGGGAGGGAAGAAAGGAAGGCCGCCCCCCCCCCGCTTTCGGCCCCCTTACCTGCGGTGGCGGTCGGCGGCGAGTCGGGCGGCGGCGGCGGGTCGGGCGGCGGCGGCGAGTCCAGCGGCGGGGGGCGGCGGCGAGGCCAGGGAGGCGTCGGAGAGGCCTTCCTTGGCCGGCGCTGGCCCGGGAAGGCCTTCCAGAGGCTCTGGAAGGCCTTCCCGGACCAGCGCCGGGTGCTCCGCGGCCTCCCCGCGGCCTCCGCTGGTCGCTGGGGGCCTTCCAGACACTCTGGAAGGCCCCCAGCGACCAGCGGAGGCCGCGGGGAGGCCTTCGCTGGCCGGCGCTGGTCCGGGAAGGCCTTCCAGAGGCTCTGGAAGGCCTTCCCGGACCAGCGCCGGGTGCTCCGCGGCCTCCCCGCGGCCTCCGCTGGTCGCTGGGGGCCTTCCAGACACTCTGGAAGGCCCCCAGCGACCAGCGGAGGCCGCGGGGAGGCCTTCGCTGGCCGGCGCTGGCCCGGGAAGGCCTTCCAGAGGCTCTGGAAGGCCTTCCCGGACCAGCGCCGGGTGCTCCGCGGCCTCCCCGCGGCCTCCGCTGGTCGCTGGGGGCCTTCCAGACACTCTGGAAGGCCCCCAGCGACCAGCGGAGGCCGCGGGGAGGCCTTCGCTGGCCGGCGCTGGCCCGGGAAGGCCTTCCAGAGGCTCTGGAAGGCCTTCCCGGACCAGCGCCGGGTGCTCCGCGGCCTCCCCGCGGCCTCCGCTGGTCGCTGGGGGCCTTCCAGAGTGTCTGGAAGGCCCCCAGCGACCAGCGGAGGCCGCGGGGAGGCCTTCGCTGGCCGGCGCTGGCCCGGGAAGGCCTTCCAGAGGCTCTGGAAGGCCTTCCCGGACCAGCGCCGGGTGCTCCGCGGCCTCCCCGCGGCCTCCGCTGGTCGCTGGGGGCCTTCCAGACACTCTGGAAGGCCCCCAGCGACCAGCGGAGGCCGCGGGGAGGCCTTCGCTGGCCGGCGCTGGCCCGGGAAGGCCTTCCAGAGGCTCTGGAGGGCCTTCCCGGACCAGCGCCGGGTGCTCCGCGGCCTCCCCGCGGCCTCCGCTGGTCGCTGGGGGCCTTCCAGACACTCTGGAAGGCCCCCAGCGACCAGCGGAGGCCGCGGGGAGGCCTTCGCTGGCCGGCGCTGGCCCGGGAAGGCCTTCCAGAGGCTCTGGAAGGCCTTCCCGGACCAGCGCCGGGTGCTCCGCGGCCTCCCCGCGGCCTCCGCTGGTCGCTGGGGGCCTTCCAGACACTCTGGAAGGCCCCCAGCGACCAGCGGAGGCCGCGGAGAGGCCTCCCCCACCGCTGCCGGCCCCGCGCGCGGGCGGGGAAGGCGGGGAGTGAGGGAGGGAGCGTCCCTGCGCGTGCGCAGGGGCCCTGCGCAGGCGCAGGGACGCTCCCTCCCTCACTCCCCGCCTTCCCCGCCCGCGCCCGCGGCCCACCGGCTCCTGGGCTGCCTAAACCGGGACCTTTAATGGTCCCGGTATAGGGAGCCCGGGATCCGGGATTGGGTGGCCAGATCCGGGAATGTCCCGGGAGACCGGGACGGTCTGGCCACCCTAGCTGGGAAAGGTGACAGAAGTGTTTCAGAGATTTCCCACCAGTTAGTACCTGGTGGCTTTTTGAAGCAGCAGAGAGACAGTGGATGATAATATAGGGGTGGGAGCGAAGCAGAGCCCAGATGTGCATGTATGAACATGTCATTTGGATCTGGATGTGGGGGTTGCATGTGTTGCCCCAAATCGCCCATCTGAATCCAGCCTAACTGACTCTTTTGTTATCCCCCTCTGGAGGCTGAGGCAAAAAAAGCATCAAGTTCTTCTCTTCCAGCACTGGAGATATGCAAACTCCTGGAATTAGGATAATTTCCAGTTTCTACACAGAGCACTAAAAGCAGACATATGAATATAGTATTTTCAGTGCTGCAGTAAGTCCATGGTTCCTTCTAATAATATCACATATGGCCAGGGCTTTTTTTGAGCAGGAACGCAGTTCTGGCTGACTTGGTGTCAGGGGGTGCAGCCTGATATGCAAATGAGTTCCTGCTGGGCTTTTCCTACAAAATCCCTGTGTGAAGCAATGGTGATGGCAGGGGGTGTGGCCTAATATGCAAATGAGTTCCTGCTGGGCTTTTTCTTCAAAAAAAGCCCTGCATATGCCTAGTACAGAATTGCTTCTCATAGTACTGCTTCACATGCAAAAGTATAAACTGATAGGTGCAGTATGAGAATTTTGTTAATGTCAAGATAGCATGTCCATGTCAAGATAGCAGATGACAAGATCCAGTGTTTGTCAAAGCCATATAACTGGCAAAAAAACAACACTCAACCATTCTCTCTTAGTATTGAGCATCTACAAAAGCCACAGGCAGTGTGAGAGAGTTCTTGATTATTTACTGCCTCTTCCTGGTTAAGGTTCCCCACTGAAAATGTCTTTCAAAATCCTAGAGCTACAGCTAATTACAACAGGGAGTTTTTGGCCCACAGCCTCTTACAGGAGTAGGGTTGCCAAGTCCAATTCAAGAAATATCTGGGGACTTTAGGGGTGGAGCCAAGATCAAGGCTGTGACAAGCATAATTGAACTCCAAAGGGAGTTCTGGCCATCACATTTAAAGGGACTGCACACCTTTTCAATTCCTTCCTTCCATAGGAAATAATGAAGGATAGGGGCACCTTCTTTTGGGGCTCATAGAATTGGATCCCCTGGTCCAATCTTTTTGAAACTTGGTGGGTATTTTGAGGAGAGGCACTAGATGCTATACTGAAAATTTGGTGCCTCTAACCCAAAAAACAGCCCCCCCCGGAGCCCCAGATACCCACGGACCAATTCTCCATGATTTTCTATGGGAATAAATCTCCATAGGGAATAACAGAATTCCCAGCAGACATTTCCCTCCCCTCCCCCCACTTTCTGACGACCCTGAAGCAGGGGGAGGGCCTCCAAACCGGGGGATCCCCTGCCCCCACCTGGGGATTGGCAACCCTATACAGGAGCAAGCCAACAGGTTTTTATAGGTGCCCAATAAGGATATTAGCAGTGCTGATACTAACATTTAAATGTCATGGGGCAGACTGGAAAAGAATCAAAGAGCGAAAGGGAAGAGAATATTCAAGGGGGGGTACTAAGTTCCCATATTTATGTTTCAGATCAAGGCACAGTACAGAAGGTTATAGTTCTGCCCAAAGATGACATGGAAACGGAGGAACTGATGCTGGAAGAGGTGGAGGTGTTCAAGGTAAGACTGTGCAGGGAGCCCAAATTCTTCAGCCTAGGTTCTGTGTTAGTCTGTATTAATCCATCACAGAAAAATTAAACAGAAGTCCAGTGGTGCCTTGAAAACTAACAAAATTTATTCCAACATAAGCTTTTGTGAGTCAAAGATCACTTCATCAGATGAATGCATCTCTTGAAGTGAGCTCTGACTCACAAAAGCTTATGTTGGAATTAAGTTTATTCATCTTCAAGGTGGTATGCTGGATTCTGGTTTAAGTTCTCCAGGATATCTGTTTCTCCATGAAGCATATTTTTCATATATGTGCTGCCAAAGCAAGCACATAAATCAGCATCTCTTAACTACCAATAATAAATAACAGTTTAAAAATATTAATCAACTTTCAGCCAAGCACTTAGAACTTTCTCTAACTGAGAACGTATCTCCAGCAATCCAATTAACAAGGAAAAAGAGACAAAGGAGGAAAGCAAGCTAGCTCTAGCTTTAGAACCACCAAGCAAGAAAAGAACAAAAAGAATAAACAATAAATTAAAATGTCAAGTGAGACTGATAAAAATAGAACTTAAATAAATAAAGATAAAAGCCCCGCAAACAGAGCACAGCCTTCAGACAACCTACAGCAAAACACCGGCCCATGAAGCATATGGAATCATATGGTACTTCGGATCATGAGAGCTGTGAAACTTCCATCAGGCTCTGCCATTAATTCAGTTGTTAGTATTAAGAAAACCACTATTCTTTCAGCTCCGGCCCTTTATCACAATACAGGAATAATAACAGTGATCCAACAATTATTAAGATAAAATACTTCCAACACTCTGACAGCATTTTATCACAATAATCTTTGGAACTGCAGGCCTGTCACCCAACTCTTCACAAAGAAAGAGTCATTTTGTCCTTAGAATTGTGCTATCTACCTGGAGGCCTGAGATTTTCTTCTGTGGAAGGTCCTTTAGACCTGCATTAACTACCATCTTGTGGATCTCTTGTAGATTCCAGTCCACATCAAGACCATGACTATCTCTTCAAAAAGGGTGAGTTTTCAGCATGCTGGTAAAGCCTGCTGTACGAATCACTTCCTGGAAGGATTACTAGCTGTGGCCTAGACAAGGCTCAGGAGAAAGAAAAAAGTTTCCCTATAATATTTCCCTCAGCTGCTGTTGTAATGAGCGCACAGCAAATGGTTATGATAGGGTTGCCCACTCTGAATTGAGAAATTCTGGGACATCTGAGGGTGGAGCCTGGAGAGGGCAGGCTTTGGGGAGGGGTATAATGCCATAAAGCACACCTCCAATGCAGATCTGTTGGAATTTCAAAAGATTTGGCAACCCTTGATGGTGGGTGGAATGTTGGTATGGCTTAACTGGGGCAAGGAGGCTTTTCTGTCCACCCCTCTATCATGTAGTACCTCCATGATCACAAGCCTATTTGGGCTACTGTGGGAGAAAGATCTGCATCCTCACTGGGGTTGCCAGGTCCAACTCAGGAAATATCTGGGGACTTTGGGGGTGGAGCCAGAAGTAAGGCTGTGACAAGCACAATTGAACTCCAAAGGGAGTTCTGGCCATCACATTTAAAAGGGACTGTGTTCCTTTTAAGTGCCTTCCTTCCATTGGAAATAATGGAGGATGGGGGCACCTTCTTTGCGGGTTCAATCTTTTTGAAACTTGGGGGTGGTTTGAGGGGAGGCACAAGATACTATTCTGAAATTTTGATGCCTCTACCTCAAACCGCCCCCCAAGGATTGATTCTCCATTATATCCCATGGGGACTGGGCTCCATAGAGTATAATGGAGTGCTCAGTGGACATTCTTCCCCCTCTGCTTTCTGATAACCCTGAAGCAGGAGGAGGGCCTCCAAACCAGGGGATCCTCTGCCCCCAACTGGGGATTGGCAACCCTAAGATCCCTCACAGAGATCTGAATATCTTTTTTGCCCCAACAGCAACAGCTCTATGTGTCTTCAGCCATTGGGGTGACACACTTGGCTCTTCATCGCTGTGATGCATATGGGGAAGCCTGCGCTGACTGCTGCCTGGCCAGGGACCCCTACTGTGCCTGGGATGGCAAGTCCTGCTCCAGATACTCTGCTTCCTCCAAGAGGTACTATGAGGCTACACAAGATTGGCAGAATTGGGTTTTCACTCCAATACAAGGCTATTTGTTGAGACTGCTCAGGGAAGGTCTTACAGGAGTCACTGTGGGGTTATTTCTAGAAGTCAGCTTTTGGGCTGACATAACTGTATTTGATATTGGGAAAATTCTGAGAAACTAGCTGAACAGAAGTAGTATTCTGAGGTGGTCTAACAAGGATTTATTCTGTGTGGACAGGAAATAAGCCTGGTTATACATGCAGCAGAATGAACTGGCAGAAGAAATGTGTTTTGATTTCTCCTTATGTTAGAAACTGCTTGCAGATAGAAAACCAGCACAGCAAGCAAAGGGCTGGACTATAATCTTTCTCCCTGTAGGACTAATTTTCTTTTTGCTGTAAGCTTTAAAAAATGTGATCTCCATCTACAGTCTGAAGTAGTATAGTTTATAGCAGGCATGTCCAACTTTGAACAGGTCGTGATCTGTTTTTTCTGGACAAAAGTGCTGGTGATCTACCACCATGAAAATTAAGTTTTAAATTTGTTTTGAATTAGACTTTAACCCACCAAAGTTGGGTTCCACAGCCCCCCCCCCCCCATTTACAATGCACCTTCTGTCATTTACTGGTAAGCAAAAACAAAACAGAGAGACAAAGATCCAGAAAGAACTGCGAACAGTTTTTCTTAAATTTTTATTGTTATAACTTTCTTTAACTGTCTTAATAACTTTCTTTAACTTTTATTGAGTAATTTGTGTTAAATGTAGGTCAAGTATTGATCCAGGCTGATCTTGCGCAATCTTTAAAACTTTACTCTTGCTAATTAGTGAGACGTCTGAGCCTGCATTTCATCCACCAGCTTTTTGAAGTTGGGTGACTATTGCGTGAGGACCAGTCCCAGAGAATCCTGGAGATGTTCATCTGTCATGTTGGAGCACTGTGTACTCGTTGTCATTTTCAGATGGGAAAACGCAGATTTACACAAATAGGTTGAACCGAAACAGGAGTGTACAGCTTCACTGCATCTTCTCAAGCTGGGAAATTTGTCTCTAGGCACTAGCTTCCAAAATGATTCTTGCTCAGCACGGGTCTTGAGAAAATGTCATTTTTAAGGGTTACAATTTCGTTTTCAAGAGGTGCCTTGTTCCATGAGTAATTTTTACTGATAGCAGCTGCACTCATCTTCGTTATACTGGGGTGCTAAGTTAACACTGGCTGAATCTGGTCCAAAGCTGTCCCTGTCCCAAAGTATTAAAGATCAACAGGAACTGAAGACCTCTGGATGATGCCAAAACCACACATGCAGTTCTAAAAGTAAAAATAAGAATTCATCATACTGGCACCAATAATCAAATACCACCACACCAAACAATCATCAAAAAACCCCAAACACCTGTCCAGCAAACAATGAGACCAAGTGGGGCTGGTGATTTACCTCTGACCCCTCCACGATCTATTGGTAGATCGCGATCTACCTGTTGGACATACCTGGTCTATAGTCTGTTTACCACCTCATCCCTGCTTCATTCTCCTTGTGTAGCTCAGGCCTTACTGAAGAGATTCTTGACAGCTGTAATGGTCCCTTTTGTTGCAGGTCAAGAATATGGTACTCACTCAAGTTCCTGCTCTTAGATTCACACAGCAGAGACAGGCATCATTTTGTAGAAAAAATAGGTGGTGGAGCTCATCAGCATAACTCACTAGCATATGCCACCACCACCCCAGCCAAAAGTAACCTGATGCTAGAAAAGAGAGCCCCGGATGAGCAAGGCCTGCTTGGTCTGGCCTCATTGACCTGGGGCTCTCCTTGGCTGCCCGCCCCCCGCCCCGCAGTCAAAAGGCCAGCAAGCCACCCACAGCCCAAAATCACATAAGATTTCTGATTTCTCCAGGGGTTAATGAGAACCAACTCACACAAATATCAGAGGGGGGAGGCAGAATGTTCCATTGTAATGTATACAATACACCATAGGAAGGAAGGAATCTTGTAGAGGGCTTGAAACTGCTGTTACGGGTTTGACATTACTCCAGGATATACTACCTGCAGACAGTTCTGAAAGGCAGTTAACTAAATGGGTTATAGGGGGTTATAGAACCTGCAAAGACTCATTACTTTGTTACTGCTGTCAATGGCAAGGTGTTCTACTACAGAACCAGAGGAAGGGAAAAAATAAGATACCTACTGATTTTCCAAACTTTTTTTTTTCTCACCACAGGCGGAGCAGACGTCAGGATGTCCGGCATGGCAACCCTATCCGTCAGTGCAGGGGCTTCAATGCCAATGGTGAGTGCCTCACCTCCAGCATAGAAAACAGAAAATGATATTGCTCCTTGACCACAGAACTGAAGATCTTGATGAGCAACTAGATCTGCTTCTCCTAGCCCCATGTCTGCAAATTGGTTCTAGGACTGCATTTCCTCTCATTGTGGCTTTATTGAAAGATCAAATGGAAGCCAAGAGAGGGTTGGATACTTTGATTAATAAATACACCAAAGATGAGTTGTCTTCTGCATTTCCACACATGAAGAAATTTGCATATTCAGCAAAATGTCAATTGTCAAGAGCCTTGGCTTCCTTTTGGACATAAAATTTCAAGTTTCTAGATGTCACAATTGTGTAGCTATATTAAGAAAACTTTTTTCTTTTCTCTACCTTATGACATCTTGTTGTGTCCTCCTGATGCCCTTCATGTTTCTTCCTGTAACCAACATCACTATTTGCCAACAATACAAGTTGCTTAAAAAACAAATTATCTGGAATAGTAAACATAGCACCATATTTAAAATCAGTTTCCAAAGATTTAGTTATTTATCCTTTGTGCACAGTTTGGATTGTTTGGGACAGTACGGATAGCCATGGATGTAATGGGAAGTGGGCTGTGTGCCTGGGATAAACAGGGCAAGGAGATGGAAAGAGGATGGATGAATGCAAGCAATCAAGGAGCATGAATGAAGCATTAGGACCCATCCAGTCAAGCATTTTTGTATCTTTCAATGCATTTAGTTCTTTTACAATCCCAAACATTTCTGGAACGTCAGAAAAAATTAATCCAATTTAACCCATGCACACATACACACTCCTATATGTTTGTTTGTGTGCCTGCATGTATGCAAAAATCTGCCCCCCCAGTAGTCAGATTGAGTTTCTGTTAATAAAAATTAGCAGATATTTAGCAAAGTTTCAACAAGCTATTTTAGACAGATTTTAGTCCAGTAGCACTGATAGGATTTTCAGGGCATACATTTTTTAGTGTCAAATCCCCTTTTTTCACATATCTGATGAAGCTTTGATTCTTGAAACTTTATATCCTGAAGATAGAGTTCCCATTCCCCTACCCGTGGCAGGGGTTCCCCTGATTTCAGGGCCTCCAACCCACTTGCACAGAGATGACCGGTGGGGGAAGCCCCACCCCCGAAGATCTCCATCATTGTGCGACGTTCCCAATGTGAAGACATCACCTAGCAGTGACATCATCATGCTGGGCATGTCGCATGCAGGACACTCTAGCATTTGGATAAAAAACTCTATGATGTCATAGTTTTTATCCAATACTAGAATCCCACACGCAATGTGCCCAGTGTGATGATGTCACTTCTGTGCACATGAAAAAAGTCTCCTGCCAGCAGCCAGGTAAGACCTGACAAGCCTACTTGAAGATCTTGTTGGTCTCTAGCATGCTACTGGGGTTGACCCACATGGCTACCCTTTGACTTTATCTCTTTAACGAAGTACACGTTTTTCAGTAAGAACATTATTCAATGGACACAAGCGGTGGCAGATTGTTTTCCAGTGCCGCTATGTATACTTTTGTAAAGCAGATTATACAAAAACCCAGTGACTGGGAAGCACCCTAAGAACATATATGCTGAAGGATGGGTTGATAGATCATCCCATTGTGGGAGATGGCTGGATAAATTTGGCAGTGATAGCAAAGGAGTAGGCGCTGCTAGGAATATATTGCTCAATAAGTGTTGAACATCCCTGTAAGACATTTTAATTTGGTGTCCATATGCTCTCTTCCCGCCTACAGCCAGCAAGAACACAGTAGAAGCTGTCCAGTATGGGGTGGAGGGAAGCACAGCCTTCCTGGAGTGCCAGCCACGCTCTCCTCAGGCCTCCATCAAATGGCTGCTCCAGAAGGACAACAGTGACCGAAGGAAAGAGGTGTGAGCAGCACACAGACAGGGCTGGGATTCCCTGTGTGGAGTTTGGAGAGAGGGGAGAGAAGGCCACAGGAAAGTTACAGTGGTTGGTAACACCTTAAGAAGAAAAGAGTAATAAATCTCCTACTCCAATGATGCAGATTTTGTTATTAAAAAAAATTATGTAGTTTTTTTCTGCCCCCTGCAAAGTTTATCTACTTTGAACCTGGCAACAGTACACTGGCAGGAAATAAGGAAAAGCCCTCAAGGCTGGATTTTAAGGCTTCAGGGAACTGTGCACTTCCTGAGCTAGCACACACAAAACATGGCCCAGGAAAAGCTCAGGTGTCATGAAAACACAGGAACTGAGCAGCCCAAGAAAGAATCAGAGCCAGTTTGGTGTAGTGGTTAAGTGTGCAGACTCTTATCTTGGAGAACCGGGTTTGATTCCCCACTCCTCCACTTGCACCTGCTGGAATGACCTTGGGTTAGCCATAGCTCTGGCAGAAGTTGTCCTTGAAAGGACAGCTGCTGGGAGAGCCCTCTTAGCCCTACACACCTCACAGGGTATCTGTTGTGGGGGGAGAAGATATAGGAAATTGTAAGCCACTCTGTCTCTGACTCAGAGAGAAGGGCAGGGTATAAATCTGCAGTCGTCTTCTTTTTTGTCAAGGCCCTCACAGAGGAGGGGCTAATCAGATAAAATTTCAGGGCCCTGGTCACCTGGCCAGTGATGGTGGGCGTGGAGCTCAGCAAGTCTTGTTTTTATGATGCAGATATGTTAATGTACATATTAACCATTTGGGTCTGGGGGAAAGAGGGCAGAATAAAATTTTATCGGGCGGGGGGCGGGGGAGACAGGGCCTGTAGTGGCTCTCAGCATCCCTGCCAAATCAGCTGACCTAAATCATAATCATATATCAGATCCTGAGGCTGCATCAGTTCGCCAGAATGGCTACTATTCAGGACAGAGACTTAATGGGTGGAGCCTAGGAATAACAGGAAACAGCAAGAGGGAACAGAGGAGCAAGGTGGGTGAGGGCCAGAAGAGTCACTGACAGTGAGTGTGCTCCGTTTCATCTCACATGTCTAATGTCTTCACTGTGGTAATTGTGCCTCTCTGGCCTTTCTTCTAGCTGCGCACTGAAGGACGGGTGCTGAGGACAGATCAGGGGCTGCTATTGCGGTCCTTGCAGCTCTCAGATGGAGGCCTGTATTCCTGCACAGCCACTGAAAACAACTTCAAGCACACAGTGGCCAAAGTGCAGCTACATGTATTGAGTAGTGAAACCATCCATGCTGTGCTTTTCCAGTCAGAAGCTCCTGTTCCTTCCGCGGCAGCCATGCGAGCTGGCCTGCCAGGCACCTTCAGCTCCCACTACCATGATCTGGTGCAGCTGCTTACCCAGCCTGAGATGGGACTCATCAACCAGTACTGCCAGGGCTACTGGCGGCACGTGGCCTCCAGCCACAAGGAGACTCTGGCTGGCCTCAAAGCCAAGGAGTTGCATGACCAGAAGAAGCCGCGGAATCGCCGGAACCACCAACCAGATACAGATCAGCATACATGAAACAGACCAAGGGACTTTGTAATGACAGTGCTTTATTTCCCCCCATTTTAATATTAAAATATCTATAAATATATATATATATATAAATATATATATATATATCTACACAAACATGCCGTGCTCCCCCTCAAGACAGTATTTATTTGTAGGTTGTACATAATCTTTGGGCGATGCAGCGAGGAGCTTGGAGGCGTCCTCTCTGGCAGCTTGCTCTTCCTTCCCCCTTTTTATCTTCAGTACTGTAAAAAAAAAAAAAACCCTCTTGTGGGGGGATTAAGGAGAAGGGGACATCTTTTACACGCCAGCCCAAAGCACACATGGGAAAGGGGAGGGGCAGGGATAGCCAGAGAAACTAATAATAAGGCCTGTGCCTTGCTAGCTTTGTGGAACAAAACCTTCTTTCATGGAACCTGTGACTCCTGAATGGCTGATTAGAAGCCTTCCAGCCTAAGTCATCATGCGTAAACTGGGATTTTTGTGCTACCATCATTGAAAGCGTTCCTACTTGGTAAAAATAAAGGCTGCTGTGACACACCAAGCAGATTGAAGATTAGAGCCCTGTGAGACACAGGGAGTCTCATACCCCTGCCAGCACTCCCACCAGAGGCACTCATGAACTCCTGCTATGCCTACAAAAACTTTAACATCTTTTCATTTCCTCCATACATTTCTCTGGTTCAAAGGAGTCTATGAGGGGACTATCCAGTGTCAAGTTAATGGGGGGCTACACTATGTAATGAGCTGGACGAATTTAAGGGAGAAGGAAATATCATGGATATGCACATATCATCTATGGTGCTCCTACACTGGAGCAAGCGAATACCACCAGTAGGAAGTTGAAGAGCAGTGTTGTGGTTGTTAATGATTCAGTCTTTGCAGCATGGGTAGCATGCTTCTACAAGAAGTGCATTCTTCGAAAGTCTCTATATAAGGGTAGTAGATGAACCATGACAATAGATAAGACCCAAGGGTGGCTGTATGTATCATTTTGTGAATATGACTATGATCCTAGGAACCCAGCTTTGCTAGGCCACTTTGCCTGATGGCTCAGGGCCCATGTGTGAGGGCCTCATCCAAATGTGTTATGCCAGGGAGATGTAATGTACATATTAACCAAAGCTACTCTCCCATAGTGCATGCACCAGAAACTTTCGAGGTCAAAGATGGCATGGGAATTGAACGGGTTTAGATATCAGCTGGATAGCCATCAGAACACTTGGCTTCTCTGCTGGCCTATGGATGACGCAGTGCCTCAGTTTCCTTACCTGGTTATTTATTATAATTTATATTAATTTGCTCACTGCAATTGTAGATCTTCAATCCATTAGCACCAAACTATGCAGTACAAGCCTAGGAAAGATGGGTCAGTCAGGTCTCAAATATCTGTATGCCTCTGTAAAGGATCTTATGGCATTTTCATCACTGTTCAGTACCCCCCCCCCACACACACACACTCCATTTTTCATTGTGGTAAGAAAGGACAGCACATTGCTATGCCACACAACATTAAAATCAAGAATACAATAACATTGTTTGGGTGTGGTGTAGGGTTTATGAATCCCATTGTACAGGTAAGAATTTGCTCAACAGATGTTCTTGAAATTAATTTCTTTTGGAAAATGCAGAAGGAATTATGGTTCATGTCTGTGTTTTGGAACAGTGTAAGAGGATAAGTGTCAGCGCTGAAGCATGGAAAAGCCTTCACAGAAAGTGGGATTTATTTGCATGCTTACTTGTGTGCATGGACTCTAGCAAGCTTGGGCAACTCATGAAAAGTATTTTGTATACAATGCAAAGAAGTAGAATATGGTAAAGGATATAACCAGGCTTTATGTAAGCCAGGCTTGTCAAGGTGGATGACAGGTATGTAGGAAATAAAGAACAGAGTGCTTCTGAGTTTGTCCACTGTGCATGTTCTTTACTCCTGGGTAACCACAGCAAATGCAGACACCTGGGAGTATGAAGGAGGGTTTCCAAGTCAAAAAGAAAACCAAGACAGGTTTAATCAAGCTCCAGATATAGTAGTCCCTTGAATACACCACCCCATCCCTTGGTCTGTGTTTTCCTTCCACTTTCTGCTATAGCAAAACATTTGGTTCCCTTTTTCTCTTCAGCTTTTCCTTCAAGCTGGTTTCACTGGTATGGGCATGACTTCTACATTTTCCTCCAAATTCTTGCCCAATTTCCAGTTTGGAATACTTCACATGGCTTCTATTTGTGAAGTTACTGTGATTTACTGTTGTTGAACATCTCCCATTGCAGTGGCCTGTGAATTGCTTGACTGGGGTTCCTTTAACATTGCTGGTAACAAAAAAACAACAACAACTTGGGATTGTGATTACAAAGACAGTGTGTACAAAGACCACACCATCAAACTACCTTATACATGTAGCCTAGATGAGCAAGGGTGAAAACTAGGCTATTTCTTGTTCCTTGCTGCCTATTGTCTGCACTGCGAGGGACAGTCTCAGTACAGAAAAAGTCTGCTCTGTGTCCTTTGGTCTCTGGAACCAAACATTGTTTGGTTAACCACGTTTATAAGTTGTGGGTCCAACCTGTTCACTATCATTCTTGCTTGTAGGCTCCCTTCCTTTGCCAGTTTGGGTGATGCGTGTGTACTTTCTATTGTAAATAGCTGTAAATCAAAATGTAACAAAACCAGGGAACTGGAGCATCTGACAGGTAGCTCCTTGTGACAAAATCAAGCGCAGAGTCACTTCGCGCCTGTACTGTGAAATTCCTGTGGATAGAACAAGCTAATAAACACTGGCTTTGTTTTTGAAAACTTGAGACTCTTTCACCTTGATTCCAACTCTTCAAAAATGCCCCTTCATTAGGACTGGGGCTTTCTTGCATTCCTTTAGTTCATTTGAAGATTTCAACCCATTCTCTGGATTACTCAGAATAGTTCTCTAAATTAGACTTACAAATGTTTGTGATTAAAATACTATCACACCTTCTTCCTTGTACAATCTTGTCAACAATTTGGATTTTTAGGCACTTTTCTGATCCCACTCTTATAGTGCAGGGGTGGCCAATGGTAGCTCTCCAGATGTTTTTTGCCTACAACTCCCATCAGCCCCAGCCATGCTTTAGGCAAAAAACATCTGGAGAGCTACCGTTGGCCACCCCTGTTATAGTGCATTAAATTTAGTTGGTGTGATATAGTTGTTTGAATGTCAGACATGCCAGGGAATCCTGGTGTTGAATTCCCATTTGAGCCATGAATCTCATTCAGTGGGCCAGTCATTCTTTAGTGCCTCATACTGGCCACATAGGGCTGCCAACCTCCAGGTGTGGACTGGAATTCTCCCAGGATTACAGCAGATTTCCAGACTACAGAGATCAATTTCACTGGGGAAAACAGCTGCTTCAGAGGATGGACTCTAACCTCTAATGGCATATCCCTGCTGAACTCCCTCCCTTTCCCTAACTTTGCCCTGTCCAGGATCCCTCCAAATTCCCACAAGTTTCTCAACCCATACTTGGCATCTCTACACATGACATTATTTGTGGAACCAGGCTGGGGTTAGAGAGAATACCACGAAGGGCTGACATTTCTGTCCTGTTAGCAGAGTTGGAAAAGCAGTGCATTCACACTACACTAAATAATGTGTTTTGCAACAGGATTTTTACTATGTAGGAACAGCAAAAATCCAGTTGCAAAACACATTAGTGTCAGGGGCAACCCTAGGGTGTCTGGCACACTGAGCACCTCCCACCCCCACAGGTAAAGCTGGAGGGAGGGGAAGGCACGTGGCAGCGCAGAGAGGCTGTATGCCCTTGCTCGCTGTCATTCCACCTTGCGGAACTGGGGAGGAACGGTGGCTCAGTGGTAGAGCATCTGCTTGGGAAGCAGAAGGTCCCAGGTTCAATCCCTGGCATCTCCAAAAAAGGGTCCAGGCAAATAGGTGTGAAAAACCTCAGCTTGAGACCCTGGAGAGCCACTGCCAGTCTGAGAAGACAATACTGACTTTGATGGACCAAAGGTCTGATTCAGTATAAGGCAGCTTCATATGTTCATATGTTCAACTGGAGCAACAGCAGTCAGGCAGCACACAGCCTCTCTCTGCTTTGCCACACTGGCAAGCATGCCCTCCCCCCCCTTCAGATTTGCCCGTGGGAGCGGTGAAAGGGGACAGGCACTGTGGAGGAAACTGAGCGGTGCACGGCCTCTTCCCAGCTACCAGGGGCCTCTCCTTCCAGGTAGTATCAATTGCTCTGGAGGCAGGCGGGGAAGGCCCAATCCAGTGCCCTCTGGCCCTTGCCCTAGGTAGCCACCTAGAGCTGGCTAGTGGACAGGGCTGCCTCTGTTTAGTGCAGTGTGAATGCACCCAGTGTTCTGACACAGTTAGCCAGAAAGGTTCTTCTACAGACAGAAGACACTCCTTTGTCCTTAGAGCATTAGAACTACTCTGAACTTTGGTTTGTGGTAAAGGGGAATAAGCTTTAGACAACTCAAGAGTTAGTGGGAAACTGTAATTTTTTAAGGGAAGAAATCTAGAAATCCTATAAAATAACTATTATCCAGGGAGCACTATTAAGATCTTGTGCTATTGCTAAAGTATACTGAAAAAAGTACCTCTTGCTGAAAAGTACTAGAAACCTCTGAAAAGAAGCTACAACTCTCTCTTGTATGTATGTATAAGTTTCAGTTCTATACATGGGAAAAGGTTTTACCTCAAGAGTTTCTAATCCTTGACTTCTCTGATACATACATACATATACTTATTTCCCTGCCAGTGAAATAAAATCTTTATTCTGTTTTGAAAGTTACTCTGCCCCAGGTGCAATTTAAAAAGGGTTTAAAAACAAGGCAGCTCCTGAATTTCCGTCAGGTTCCTCAGCTGGGTCAGAAGCCTGAACAAATATCTGTATCAGGGTGGGACAGTTTGGTTGCTTAAGTCAAAGAAAAAGAATACACACTACTTGATGGTGACTCAGTCACTGAGGGAAACGAAAAGCTTTTGGCAGAAAAATCTGCCTGTGAATTGGGGAGTGACTGGGGTCTATCATAACAACATATGATAGCTCCCTCTAGAGTTCAAATAGAATAAACATGCCCTGTTCATTCACATTAATAAAATTGCTCACATGCTGTTGCTTCTCCAACATGTAGAGTTGCCAGCTCTGGGTTGGGAAATACCTGGAGATTTTAGGGGTGGAGCCTGGGGAGGGGGGGGGGACCTCAGCGGGATACATGGCCATAGAATCTACCGTCCAAAGCACCCATTTTCTCCAGTGGAACTGTTCTCAATTGCCTGGAAAGAGGGCTGACAACTCTGAGTTGGGAAATACCTGGATATTTAAGGATGGAGCCTGAAGAGGCTGGGGTTTGGATAGGGTTGCCAAGTCCAATTCAAGAAATATCTGGGGACTTTGGGGGTGGAGCCAGGAGCAAGGGTGTAACAAGAATGATTGGACACCAAAGGGAGTTCTGGCAGTCATATTTAAATGGACTGTGTGCCTTTTAAATGCCTTCCTTCTGTTTGGAAATAATGAAGGATAGGGGCACCTTATTTTGGGGCTCGTAGAATTGGACCTCTAGGCCTAATCTTTTTGAAAATTGGGGAATGTTTTGAGGAGAGGCTCCAGATGCTATGCTGAAAATGTGGTGCCTCTATCTCAAAAAACAGCCCACCCAGAGCTCCAGATACCCACAGATCAATTCTCCATTATTCCTTATGAGAATTGGTCTCCACAGGGTATAATAGAGTGCCCAGCAGACATTTCTCTCCCCCCACCCTGGTTTCTGATGACCCTGAAGCAGGAGGAGGGCCTCTAAACTGGGGGATCCCCTGCCCCTACCTGGGGATTGGCAACCCTAGATTTGTGGAGGGGAGGGGCTTCAGCTGGGTTTTAATGTCATACAATCCAACTTCCAAAGTGGCCATTTTCTGCAGGTGAACCAATCCTCTGTCACCTGGAGATCAATTGTAACAGCGAGAGGCCTCCAGCCACCACCTGGAGGTTAGGCAACCAAAGTGAGACAGGGATAGGAATGGCAGGGATCCAAAGCTGCACTTCCATGTATATATCTGCATCAAACTGTCTAAAAGCTATCGTAACTCACAACCACTGTAATTACAAAATTTATAGCTTTAACATATCAAAATACACTTATGTAAAAGGAAACATAGCTTTTAGAAGCATGCTTGAGATGGATATATACACGGAATTGCTGCTTCAGATCCCCACCACCACCTGGAGACTGGCAACCCTATCTGGAAATCATTTGCAATTCTGACAGATCTCCAGGCCCCACCAGGAGGATGGCCAACCTACCAGCATGGTCATGGCTAACTGGGACCTTGCACTGCTGTCGAATTCTGCACAGGTTTAGGCTCCCAGGCTGAGATGGCCTTGGTTAAGGAAAAAGCACTGGGGAAGAGGGGTTGACACCCAGAGCTGATATAGCAATATAAAATAAGGTTGCCAGGTCTGGGTTGGAAAATACCTGGAGACTTTGGGGATGGATCTGGGAGAGGGCAAGGCTTGGGGAGGGTTGGGACCTTACATGGTACATTGCCAGAGTCCACTCTTCAAAGCAGCCATGTTCTCCAGGGGAGCTGATCTCTGTCAACCGGAGATCAGTTGTAAAAGGAAGAGATCTCTAGGCCCCACCTGGAGGCTGGCAACCCTATAACCTTAAACTCAATTTAAAACTTAAAATCAAGTTGTATCTCCTTATATACTGATAGATTAAGGTGGGTAGCTTTGTTAGTCTGCAGTAGCAGAACTAAAGTTGCGTGGAGTAGCACCACAGAGACCAACAAAGTTTTTCAGAATATAAGCTTTTATAAATCAAAGCTCTCTTCATCAGATACCAGAGATATTCCTATGCAGATTCTGCTGTACAACTTCTGCTGTGTACACACACACAGATACACATGGTCTTTTGTGTGGCCTGTGGGGAAAAGAAATATCCCAGGCAATTTACAGTCACAGAAAAGTTAAAATAAATAAAGCAAAGGGGTTTTTTTCATCTTCATTGTGTCAGAGTGCCTTCTGGTATTGTGAAGCTCCAGTTAATCTAGTTCTAGCTTCTTCCTACAAGAGGGAGCTAGCTACAGCAACTAAGACCTAGTGTTGGCAGCTGTGACATTGCATGCCTGCAGTTGGTTATCCCTTAGTTTACAGGCCCATCAGTCCCTTTTTTATGAAGCAACCAGGTAAATGATTTCCTGCTCTTTCTGGTTTATGAGGAGTCAGGTCAGGAAGGAGGGGAGGGGGCAGGTGTTGGATTTCTGAGGCCTGGCAGTGCCCTCCTTGCCCTGTTATCCACAGACAAAGGCTCCTTGTTCTATAGTGGTTTCATAAAGAGAGAGAACTCTGCCTCTCTAGGGGAGTGCTGAGGCAGCCGGTTAAGCAAACACACAGAGAAACAGAAATCAGGGTCATGGTCTCATTTCCTTTCCTGCCCTCCCCTGGCAGGGTCTGGGCTGGGGAAGGGGATGTGATGTGTGTGTTAAAGCAAGGACGCCCTCATGTTCTGCACTGCTGGCCCAGGGCATGTTCTTCCTCTGTCAATTTTCAAGCAGTCTCTGGACCTCATGATCTCTGTAGCTGCAGTAATTTTTATTGGGACCCTAATCATTCTAAACACAGATATGATCACAAACCTTTTCAAAAAAAAGGAATACTGAGATTTGTTTCCACAAAGGGCTTACAATGCCCAGGAAGCTCCTGGACTTAGAAAATGCCAGTTTCAAATAACTTCTCGCAAACTATAAACTCACCATAAGTTGGTGGGGACATATGGAAAATAATGAATTCTAATTGCTTTCAGACTCAATAATGTGTGTCCTTGTACTCTCTGTTGTCAAAAGACTTATCTGAGAGATGAGATTCGCCTCAAAAGCTCTCAGTTGAGGGGCTTGATAAGAACGTATAAAAATAAACTCGCAAGCAGGAAAGTGTTTTAGCCATCTTGAATTGCAGCTTCTGTCATGGAGTTTTATTGAACAGAGGATCTATGCAGCCAGAAAATAGCAGGTGAAACTTTTCTTGACATGGAGATGAAGTGTGTGTGGATGTGGGGGCAGGGATCATGAACAGACTTGTGCTTCTCTTGTGCTGTGGTGGCTGCTGCTGAAGTGACTTTTTAAAAAATCTGCCAATCAGGTCTCCAGTGGTCAATCAGAAGCCTTGCTGGTCAAAGCCTCACCTTGCCCTGCCCACTTTCTAAAAACACTTGGCAGGTGTCAGGGAAGGTGTATGGCAGGCACTGGGCATCCCCAGGTTCCAAGGTGGGAGCCCTGATTTATACTTCCCCCTGTTCTCAGGACACGTTTGGTTGTGATAGATATTTTTTAAAATGTCTTAAATTATATGGAAACATAAAGTGCAGGAATAATGTTAATTTACGACTTTTTGTGAGGGAGTTGTAGAATAATGAATGCACCTTTAGAATCTTTATTTTGAGCTAGCTGGAGCTGTACTGGTCCTTCTACAAGGTCTTCTGCAAAAGGAACATTTGTAGTGATTGTTCCCCCTCTGGTGGCAGAATATCACATTATTGCTTGAAGGGTAGAGAAAATACTTCTCTTTACCACCAGGCCAGGCATCTGTCCCTACATTGGAGAGGGCAAGATTCCAGACAAATCTTTCACTTTCTTGAAGTCGGAGTGTACAAATGCAAATTAACTCAGAAGTCCTTGTTTCTATCATTTACTATGCTTTTCTGGAGAATGCTCAATCTGACATAATGAAGAGCTCTATCTACCTTTACCTGAGATTTCCTACTAAAACAGGAATCAGAATTAGGTGTTCTATTCCATTTAACAGGTGCCAATCCATTTTTCAGCAGCTGTTCTCAGTTAGACAGATGCCAGATCCTGCTGAGGTAATACTTTGGCTGTACCCACTGGCTGGGAAGCACAGTAGTGCAAGCTGGAAAAAAGGAACAGAGGAGGAGGCTCAGTTTTTCATTCCCCAGCACAGGATGGAAAAGGAAAATGCTAACCTGGGATAGGGTGGGGTATAAATTAAATAAATTAACTAACAACAACAACCAGGTTATATGTGAGATGTAAGAGATAAGGAAGTGAGACAGAACTCTCAACCCAGTATCTGAAATGGCTCTTGATAGCTTTTATTTCATATAAAGGCATCTGTGCCTTTCCTACAAGCAAATCTATCATCCCAGATGCTATGAGTTCAGATAGGTAAAAACAGGCTAAAATAAATATTTGGGAGTGGATATGCAGGACTTGACTGCACTCATTTGTCATGAACTCATTGTACAACCAGTGGACTAGTCATTTTCTGTCATTCCCATCTCCCCATTTGCAAATCTTAAACTAACTTATAGAATGCCTTTTACCTTGTAAATAAAAAGGCTGTATGAAAGGAAAGATCCCCTGTGCAAGCACCAGCCATTTTCGACTTTTACACTCCCCCCCCCCCCAGCAAACTGGGTACTCGTTTTACCGACTTTGGAAGGATGGAAGGCTGAATCAACCTTGGGCAGGCCACCTGAATCTAGCTTCCACCAGAATCGAACTCAGGTCATGAGCAGAGAGTTCAGACCACAGTACTGCAAGTTCTGCTGCTTTACCACTCTGTGCCACAGGGCGGCTATAAATTAGCTTCCCTATCTAATTCAGATTGTACCCCTTGTATTCCATGCCTTGTCCAGGTGATTTGATATATGACAAACTTCTTCATGTTGGGCTATTGTTCTCCTTCACACTGAGATAAAAACTATTCACAGGGTGAGTCTGGTGAATAAAGGTCTTCTTCAACCTTGCCACTGGCTGCTTTCCTCCAAACAGCATTGAGGGAGACATGTACCTTGGCTGTAGGGAATGCTTTATAATATGCTTTATTTATTTATTTTATTCCATTTGTATCCCACCCTCCTCGCCCAAGTGGGCTCAGGGCAGCTCACATAGACATGCATGTGCAAGAGTAAATACAGTGATACTTTAAAACCAATGTTGTTTCCTCCAGGTTGAAATTAGATGGAAACTGATTAGTTTAGCATGTTGGGGGATTTGATGGGCTTAATCTCAAGGCTTTAAAATGCTGAGCAAGGCATGTCAGTAAAAGAGAGGCCCCCTGAGTGCATTATGCCTGGCTCTTGCTCACCTGCCTTTGTTTCACATCGGGCACCACTGAACATTGGATTCCCAGTGGTGGCACATTACCCTAAGTTAGAACGTGGCTGGTACTGGAAAGGGGAAGGAGTGCCATCTGATCCTCAAACATCTCAAGGGAGCAAGATCAAGGAGGTGCTCACTGCCTGAGGGACAAAACAGAAGCAGTCAGGGTCTCCCTGGGGTCTCCCTTTGCTTGCTGAGCAACAACTACAACAAAAGCTGGAGTAACAATGGGGACAGGTGCTAGTGCTGAGGCAAAACGTTCCCGTGAACTGGACAAGAAGCTGAAGGAAGATGCAGAGGATGCCAGGACTGTCAAGCTATTGCTTCTTGGTGAGCCCCCCAGCATCACACCCAGGTTGTCACTATGCTGCTATTCTGTGCCTGGCATCCCCTATAGCACATACTTAGCCTTCTGTTGTGAATGGGGAATATTTGACTGAGGGTAAAGATATATGTTAAATCATGGCTGAAACAGAGAAAGTCTTTAGTGTGATGGTGGCCCAGAAAGACCAAGTGGAGCCTGCCCAGATTTATAGCCGTTGTTGTTGGACAAGCTTCCTGGAAAGCAGCTTCTGCTCTAGTCTTCTGACAGGGAAGAAATATGCACGCATATGAGACAATAGAAAGAGGGATTTCTAGCTGTATCAGTAAAGATCTTGATGCCTGGGACTAGAGTTAAAGGTGCTTCATGTCGGGTATTCATGTCTGGATTCTTATATTGTTTTTCTTAAACAGAGGTACTGTGCATTTTAGACCCCTTTCTTCTTCTACTCGTTTAAGCTGATATTTTTGCTGGATACTGTAATTCATATTTCCAGCAGTTCTAACAGTAGATTACTTACTCTGCTACTTTTTATAATTAGATTTACAGAGCTGGAAGGTAGGAGGGATACCTGATGCAAATTCAATATAGTTACGTAACCACTGAACAGGAAGCCTGCCTCCTTTCTTTAGTGCTTATCTTGGTTTTGAACTGAAGGTCTCTTGCATCCTTGGCACAGTTCAGCTAGAAAACCTACCTATGGCTAGCAGCTGTCTGCTAAGTAGCTGCCTGCTTAGAGTTACAATTGTGCTGCTATGTTAACTCCTGTTTTTGGAAGATTCTGATAATACCTACTGTGTGAGAGAGAGAGATGCAAAAATAGGCTTAGAAGGGTGTTACTCTGCCTAGGATGAGACCATTAACCTTGCAAGTGTATAACCATTAGCTAAGGGCCTCAGGAACACAAGAGTAGTGAGCATGAAATTAAGCGAGAATAAGATGTTCCTGGTTCAGTCATCCATACCTTTCTATAGCCCCCAGTACTGTCACCCCACCTCCGTGTTCCAGCAGACTGAACGTGGTTAGAGTATCAAATCTAGGACCTGGGAGATTCAGGTTCAAACCTCCACTTGCCATGGAAACTTGCTGGGTGGACTTTGGGCAGCCTAACCTTCCTCATAGGGCTGTTGTGAGTTTAAACTGGAGAAGATGAGAACAATATAAGCTGATTTGGGTCATCATCGAGGAGAAAGGCAGGTATAAACAGTAAAACAAACAAGGGCTTTCTCCCCAGCAGCACTGGGAAGCCCACAGGGGCATTACTGCAATAGTTCTAGCTCCCCTCTACCGCATCACTGTAGATGGTTGGTTGGCACGACTGGCCAAAACTCTGTGCGCCCTTTGCACAACAATGGAAAAAAAGATAGTAGTAGTCTTCAATCTGTCATCCTCACCTGTGATGTCTTCACATCTAAGAATGTCCACACTGTCATTTCTCTGTGAAGTATGCCCCTAAACTATCTATGATCCAGATCTCACCCACAAAAGTGAGTAGTCTTAATCCATTTTATACCAAAGCTTTGGTGTCAGAGTAATATTCCAAAACTCACTTGCTGCAAAAACAGACAAGACCCAGCTCTGCAACTGAAATGAGTGTCTGGACCCTGACTGAGGAAAACTAGGACTGCAAACAACCCATTCTTTAATTTAGCTCTTATACCTGATCTAAAATGAGAAACTATTATCAATTTATAATAATATAATATAAATATAATAATTTAGTTCTGTTTGTTATTCTGGTACCTAGCTGTCTGTCTTAGAATTCAGAAAGCCAGCAAGGAGAGAGTGACTCAGCAGTTATGTACATGGCAAGGATCTTTTCTAGAGAGATCTAGAAATCAGAAGGAAAAATTAATTTTCAGAGTCTATTTTAATATTTTCTCACATCAGAAAAGAATGAAATTTCAGGGTCCACAAAAGTCACTGTCATTGATTTTGAATCCTGATTAGCAGAAAAGGAATATAAATACTTTAAGTAAATGCTTCAAACACTGGAACAAAGAGGCTTAAGTTTCTGGGCAAGAAGGTTTAGCTCTTCAATTAAAAATAAGCCTTACCTTCTTTCTTTACTTATAATTAGGCAGCCTTGTGTAAATAACTGAGGATCCTGCCCCCCGCCCTGTTTTTTATTATTATATATAAGTATTTAAGAAGTGTCAAGTTTAGAAACACTGCCATCTAGGGTGGAGGATAAAAACACATTTCTGGAGAGCTTCACTGAAGTGTTGCCTGGCAACTATGGAAAAAGAGTCTTGACTGGTTCTCTTGGGAAAAGATGGAGGGGGAAGAGATTGTATCACGGCTCTGTGTATCACGGTCTTATTTTCAGCTCCCCATTATTATCTCCTTTCCTGTCTTTAAATAAATAACTAAATAAGAGCTGTTTTTAACATTCATTTCAGATTTGAATGGGACGCAACTGCTTTTTGAGTGCAAGTAAAACCCTTGCTGCTGACAGGGGTATAAACAGGGCTCGTTATTTGCCCCCCAGTACCTACTTTCTTGGGTTGCAAAAGGCCTCCCTGTGTCCACTATGCAAGCAAACATTTTAACAGTATACAAAACACAGGTGCTGTCTCCTCTTCTTTACCACTAAGACAATACTTTTAGTCAGCAGTGTCATTCATCCCGATTGAATGGAGAAAAAACTACAGGCAAATGTGTTTCCCTTGGAAACGCAACTGAACTAAATTAACCTTTAAAAAGTAGTTGTAAGAATGTAACAGCAGCTGTGCTGGATTGGACCAATGGTCCCTCTAGTCCAGCATCCTGTTTCCCACAGTGTCTCACCAGATGTTCCAGGAAAACCTACAAGCAGGGCTCAAGCGCTGAAGCCCCCTGTTGCTTCGCCCTGGAACTGGTATTCAGAAATGCAGTGCCTCAAACGCAAGAGTTGCAATAAAGAATTTAGTGCAACAGATTTGAGATTTTAAATAGAAAATGAGCTAATTTTAAAAAAGTGTGTCGATCTCTATTCTAGAGGGAAGTTTGCTCTTAGCTACCATAAGCCATGGGAATGGGTCAGGAAAGAAGTTACTTTGTGTGTTTTAAGAATAGTCAAAGGAAGAACATGAAGGGGTTCAAGGCATGTTTTAATGTGTAAACTGTAATAAGTTTGAAAACTTTATTTTCTTTATGTTACTTATCTCCGGTCATGTAACCTGAAAAGAAAAAGCTGAGCAGAGCTTTGAGCTCAAAGAACATCTTTCCCAAACTCATCTTCCTTATCCAGACAATTCTCAACACCTGAGTGAAGCAATGAACATTTCATAACAAGTCATGTCGAGATCTAAAGCTTTAGATGAAGCTGATCAAGGTAGAAAAGCTACAAGGTCATGCATGAAACCATTACATTGAAGTGTATTTAGATAGTGATTGCCCTTAAAATGCAGTACTAATAGAAGGGATAATATGAAGGATAGAAGTAGCATTATACCAATAGCTCATCAAGTAGCCATGTGGCACTATAAAGAATAACAAAAAAAATTATTCCAGTATAAAGTTTTGCAGATTAGAACCCAGTTTTTCAGAAATGTTGGACAACACTTAGCATGAATCCTCACTGGCAGAATGTAAGAGAATGAGCAGAAAACAGTAGAGTCAAGGACACGTAAAATACAAGCAGTATGAGATGAAATATAATTAGTATTAGTAGATGTTCTAATACTTCAGATCTAATCAAGAAAAAACATTAGATAATTCACTAATTACGGTCTTAGCAAGACATTGGATCACATAAGCTAGTTTTGGGTCTCAGGTATTCTCCAAGTTGATCTCTTTAACCAGGAGATTGCTGTGACTGAAGCTGGAACCCTCAACATGCAATACATGTACCGTTCCATCAGTACCATAAAACATTCCTGTTGGAGGCAAAGGGAAGGATATCAGAGAATTTAGGCATTATCAGGAACTCACATACTTACACGTTTTAATGTAGATTTGGTAAGTTACTGAAGGGGTGATTTCCCAATGTGTGCATATTGTGCCATTGATGGATTTAGCTTTCTGAGACTGATACAGAATAATCTTTTCCTTTTCCATTGTTTTTTGTTCTAACAGGGGCTGGAGAATCAGGCAAAAGCACCATTGTCAAGCAAATGAAGTAAGTTTTTGCATAGGCAACAATTCCTAGCCATTCCTGTAGCAGCTTTCAAAGAGTGCCAATGGCAGTAGGATTTTTTTCACTGAGCAACTGCTTTGCTCTATGGCACTCCTGTATGGGAGACTGGTAATGCAGAAGTTGGGTACTTTCTGAACAGTCTTGGCTGTTGCTACAGTCATTGTAGGGCTCTCATGGATGCCTGACACATGTCCTAAGGATAAACCTAAGACATTTTAAACATGCACTTTTTAAAAAAAAGCCAAACAAAATTGGAAAACAAATCATATGACTTGCCTGATTCCATGGCCCCCCAAATTATATTTCCCCTTGTAATCCCCCTTTTGGTTGCTGACAGGATCTAGATATAACCCTCTGGACAGCTTCATGTGGTTCTGGACTCATTTCCTCCTCTTAACTTCCACAGAATTATCCATCAGGATGGTTACTCCTTAGAGGAGTGCTTGAAGTTTATCTCCATAATCTACAACAATACTTTGCAGTCCATACTGACCATTGTGAGGGCCATGGACACACTCAACATCCAGTATGGAAACCCAGCTAGAAAGGTAGGGAAAAAAGGAGTAGATATTGTTATTACTTTTGCACTTTAAAAAGGTGCTGCGCAATATAAAAACTGAAAATTTAAAAAGTAGAATAAAAAGTGCACAACCAACCCTTAGGGTTATAGTCCAAACAAAGAGAAA